>NC_084745.1:32903848-33108848 GCF_033978785.1 Entelurus aequoreus
ATGTATGTATGTATGTATGTATGTATGTATGTATATATATACATACATACATATATATGTATATGCAAAATACGATAAGGGTATCGCAACTGGCTCACCTTTACAGGTACTCGCCCCTGCACCATCTGTGAGCCTGTTGCCTCGCTCTCTTCATCTCTCCTTCCATCAAGGCACCGGCGGGACTCTGCATGGCAGGGACGTCTTCCTCCCTGAGCCAAAACTAAGCTTGACCGCATACCTCAACTGGACAAGAGTTGGTTGGCATCAGCAGATTCTCAAATGGGCACCCCCCGTCATCTGTGGGGCGGTGTAGCTCGGTTGGTAGAGCGGCCGTGCCAGCAACTTGAGGGTTGCAGGTTCGATCCCCGCTTCCGCCATCCTAGTCACTGCCGTTGTGTCCTTGGGCAAGACACTTTACCCACCTGCTCCCAGTGCCACCCACACTGGTTTGAATGTAACTTTGATATTGGGTTTCACTATGTAAAGCGCTTTGAGTCACTTGAGAAAAAGCGCTATATAAATGTAATTCACTTCACATCAATGTTTCGTCGAATTAAGCCCATGACGCTTCGGAGGGGCTCGACGGCAGATCCAGCGTCCTGGATCTACCCCCGCTGAATGCCACCCAACTCTATGTCCCTAGTCCTTCAGTAGGTCGGCTCTGCCACCGCACCTTTCTTTGTAACCAAATCCAGCGTGATGCTTCCTCTGCCCTTTTAGTGGTGTTGGCTACCAGCCGCTTCCTAGCCAGCCCCTCGATCCCTAGCAGTCCGAGTGCTCTCCAGAGCGACCGCCCCGCAAAGCCTCTACAGCCCACCTCCACCGGTAGGTTCCAGACCTTCCATCCATTGTGCTGGCTCTCGAGGATGAGGGTTTGGTACTTCTTGAGCTTGCGTTCGTACGCCTCCTCCATCCTCTCTTCCCAAGGTACTGTCAGCTCGATAAGCACCACCTGTTTGGTTCCTCTAGACCACAGAACAATATCAGGTCTCAGGGTAGTGTGGGCTATCTCCTCTGGGAATTTGAGCTGCTTCTTCAGGTCGGCCCGCATCTCCCAGTCGTTTGCTGTGGCCAGGACTCCTTTGTTCCTCCCTCCTGCTGCTGCGCTTTCACCTGCCCTGATGAAGTGGATGAAGCGAGGCCCATTAGAGAGCTGCCTTGTCCTCTTCCTGGCCTGCTCAACACCTTCTGCCAGCTGAGCAAGGATCTGGTCATGACGCCACCGGAACTTGCCATCTGCTAAGCTTGAGTGACAAGAGGAGAGGACATGCTCCAGGTTAGCTATCTTCCCGCAGAGTGTGCAGCTGGGGCTCTCTACCATTCCCCAAGTATGGAGGTTTGATGGGGTGGGCAGGACATCATATGTAGAACACAGCAGGAACTTGATCCGGTGCCTTCCATGCTCCAGATGTCCTGCCAGGTTAGAGATCTGTCTTTTACACTCTCCCATCTAGTCCAGCTGCCCTGTTTTTTCATGGCTACTGCCTTGACATTCCGGCTTTCCTCCTCAGCCTTTCGGACCTCCCTCTGCACCAAGCCTCGTCGCTCCTTTGGGTCAGCTTTGTTCCATCTTGTTCTGGATGAGCAACCCAGACCAAGTCTTCCCTGGGCTACTGATCCCACAATGTCCGCGTGATGCAGTCGATCCTCCGCCTCCCTCAGTGCTTTGCTGGCTAACCACTTTCTGCCTGACCTGACGACAATGCCTGCCTGCCGTATGTCTTTGCTGTCTCGTAGCATCATGGCCTGGCGTGTTTTTGTCACCTATATATATATATATATATATATATATATATATATATATATATATATATATATATATATATATATATATATATGTGTATATGTGTATATTTATATATATATATATATGTGTATATTTATATGTATATATATATATATATATATATATATATGGCATGTCTTATTTTGCGGGGTTGTTCGAGCGGAGTTTCTTAAATGCCTCAAATGTCCGGCATTTTGAGTTAGGGTTGCGTGTATTTTCAATGTACGTTCAGGGTTAAGATGGGGTTAAAAACAAAACAAATTTTGTGCATGCAGCAGCATTCGTGAGGGAGGGGCAGAGACAGAGAGAGCGAGGGAGTGGATTGATTGATAGAGACCTTTATTAGTAGATTGCACAGTACAGTACATATTCCGTACAATTTACCACTAAATGGTAACACCCAAATAAGTTTTTCAACTTGTTTAAGTCGGGGTCCACGTTAATCAATTTATTTCAAACTGTCATTGCTCAAAACATAATATTGAATCAAAATCAATGTTATTATGAATTATTGACCTATCCAAGGTACCGATTACTTCGCATCAAATATTCAACTTTGAAAAATATTTTTGGTGGAAGATTTTGCATATTTTGTGTGTTTGCCATTAAAAACATAGTTTTGTTTGCCAAAAAAGGGCGGAAAAAAAACAAACATAAAAAAAACTAAAACATTTTGAAATGAGGGATAGATCTGAAGATGATGTAGACTCCAGAGATTTAAGCATTAAATATAAAATGTATGTATGCCCTGGCACACCATTATCGTCATTTCATGACCGAAGCTAAACACTTTTTACACTTTTATACTGAAATAAATACACCTACAACTTATTAAATAAAAACATAGAAAAAACTACCAGCAGCGGTGAAGTTTAGATCCATGAAGGAAAGAAGAAAGTGAATGAATGTTTATAACTGAATACATTTACATATATATACAAATTTGTTTTCTTTTTTTTATTATTTATTTTAATGAATTAAGTAATGTTTATGACAACCTTTTTTCAAAACACAATATAGAATGTGAGATACAACAGGATAATGCATACGTTTATCTTTTTTTTTTTTTCAAAACACTTACAAAAAAGTGGGACCCCAAACATTTACTGTAGGACCCCATTTTTATGACTTGATGGGGTCCCTGGGACCCCATTTTGAAAATTCCTAGCGCTGATCAACAGATTGTATTATTCTCAGTGCAATAACAGTACTGAAATGAAGGCTAAAAGGGCATTAATGGGAGCTTTAAAAAAAAAAGAAGAAAAAAATTATTAACTAAATAGTTACTTTTCACAGTAACGCATTACTTTTTGGTGTAAGTAACTGAGTTAGTAACTGAGTTACTTTTGAAATAAAGTAACTAGTATCTAACTAGTTACTGTTTTTTAGTAACTAACCCAACACTGGTAGTGACCACTATTTTGTTTGCAAGGTTGTAACATATTCCCTCAACCTTATTACGTAATATTAACTTATAACATGCTTGATGTTGGAAATATTGCAAACACTTATGTTTTGTGGTCAATAAAACAATTTTTTTTTGGAGAAAAACTGTTAATATCAGTTGAAAATATATAGCCACATGGGTTCAGTATTCAGTGGCAGCACAGTGGCACAATGGTTAGCGCTCGTGTCTCACAGAGAAAAGGTCCAATGTTCCATTCCTGAGCTCGGGGTGTTTCTGTGTGGAGTTTGCATGTTTTTCCCACGACTGTGTGGGTTCTCCCCGGGCAGTGCGGCTTCCTCCCACCTTCAAAAACATACACCTGGGGATAGGTTGATTGGCAACACTAAATTGGCCCTAGTGTGTGAATGTGAGTGTGAATGCATGTTGTCTATCTGTGTTGGCCCTGTGATGAGGGTGTACCTTGCCTTCTGCCTGAGTGCAGCTGGGATAGGCTCCAGCACCCCCGTTACCCTGAGAGGGACAAGCGGTAGAAAGTATTCAGAGAAGAAGAAAACACTTCATATTACTGTCAGCCTTTATATAGTAATTGTGAAAAGTAAACAAATGCATTGGAAACCCCGATCCACCAGCTCCCCCAGTGTGTAAGTATTGTTTGTTCACAACAGACGCTGGCAGAGTTGGTGGTTGACGTTGTTAAACCTCTTCTAATTGCTGGATGCTGTTTTTGTTGCCTTTAACGCACACTGTTGTGGCATTCTGCTGCTTTGCTGGATTCTGTGTAAAAGGCACAGACAAATTACGTCTCTTATGCAGCCATGTAATAGAATCTCTGTGTAAAAGAGGCTATTAATAATGGTCATATCAAGGGTAGTGCCCTCTTTCTTTTACCTCCCCCTGATCCCAACCTATCCAATCTATGGCCTCACTTCGCTGCAGCCCCTCCTAATAAATAATGGCAAGTGTCCGGAGCTCATCATCCCAGCAAATAGGCCAATATATAAGATGTGCAATGACCTCGGATAGCCACAGTGGGGAGGTTGGCAGCCCATTCATTCTAGGTTCAGTGGGAGCAGAAAGGCTTTATATAGACCCTTCGACACGCACACACACGTCCTTGACTAAACAGGAAGTCCAACAAAATATGCTAGAAAATGCTTAATTTTGACCTGTTTGGATTTGCCTTCCTGCTACAACCTCAGATTCATTACACCCCACCCAGCCTCTGTTAGAAACTTTCCCCATATAATATGATGGCCATCTGCTCGGCTGAGCCACGCTTTCCCAAAAGCCCCTGGGCGAGATGTTTATCTGTCTCCCCTCCCTTCCCACCGCCAACAACAACCCCCTCCTCTCCCATCCACCTCCCGCCCGAAACTCTGTTAAGGATGCAAAACATATCAGCGATCAGGTGCCGCCGAGCTGTAAAGTGATCAGGAGAAATGGGAGGAAGCGTAATTGAAGTGGATTAGAGCAGAGAGCCGTGGGAGGAGGAGGGTGGCGGATGGGAATGAAATAAAAATTCTCGCGGCTTGGACAGCGGCCCTTCTTACTGCTGTTTGAAATTCACTGCGCTGTGATTAACATTGGAGCAGAGCAATGGTTAGAAGTCCTGGCAAGTTCCATGTTTTATTAACAGCTGTTGTTGGTAATGTGTTCCTGTCAGCTTGACAAATGGACTCCCAAGTACAATGGGGGGGAATGAGTATTAGATCCCCCGTTGATTTTGAAAGTTTGCAAAGATAAACTACCGAGAACTAGCGTTTTCTTCAGAGGACATTTGTATTTTTCAGGGCTATTATATGTTTTTTCTAAATGATAAAATCTGACAAAAGAAATACAGAGGAACCTCAGTGACGACAACGCTGTGGATACCCTCTATAAGTTTTAAACCAAACATCGCTTGTTCATTGCATTCTTTGGACTCATATTGAGCTAGCAAAATTAGACAAATGCTATAAGTAAGCTAGGGTTGTACAGTATACCGCGATACTAATGAATCATTTTCGGTACTATACCGCCTCTGAAAAGTACCGGTCCCGCACCACCGTCGTCGTCACGTCGTGACATTGCTGGTTTTAGCAGAGGAGCATGTTCGGCAGTGCACAATCACGGAGTACTTACAAGCACACACAGTGTGTAGACAGAAAAGGGAGAACGGACACATTTTGGCTTAAAAACTAACAATAAAGGTGAAGTTATAACACTGAAACACCCTCAGAAAGAGATGCTTTAAGACATGGCTAGCTAGCTAACGGCTAAAGTCCAGCCGCTGTCTGCAGTGTTTTAGCTACTTCTAAATCACTAATCCTTTCCTCCATGGCGACAAATAAAGTAAGTTTCTTACAAGTATCATCCATGCAGGACGAGCAATAGCTAAACAGCGATACTACTATGATTACGTCGATATTTTTTGGCATCACAACATCATCTTTTATTTTTAAAACATTTATATTATGTTTATAAACTCAGGAAATACATCCCTGGACACGTGAGGACTTTGAATATGACCAATGTATGATTCTGTTACTACTTGGTATCAGAGTGATACCTACATTTGTGGTACCATCCAAAACTAATGTAAAGTATCCAAACAACAGAAGAATAAGTGATTATTACAATTTAACAGAAGTGTAGATAGAACATGTTAAAAGAGAAAGTAAGCAGATATTAACAGTAAATGAACAAATAGATTAATAATTAATTTTCTACCACAAATTTTGACAAAACAAATAGAATGGAAAATGACACATTATGTTACTGCATATGTCAGCAGACTAATTAGGAGCCTTTGTTTGCTTACTTACTACTAAAAGACAAGTTGTCTAGTATGTTCACTATTTTATTTAAGGACAAACTTGCAATAAGATACATATGTTTAATGTACCCTAAGATTTTTTGTTAAAATAAAGCCAATAATGCAAATTTTGTGGTCCCCTTTATTTAGAAAAGTATCAAAATAATTTTAGTACCGGTACCAAAATATTGGTATCGGGACAACACTAAAGTAAGCTAAAAACACTTAAAATACATTCAAATTAGCTACTACTGTGCTGAATAAATGAGCACTGGAGATCGATCAACCTGCCCACAATGACTGTGCTACCGGGCACAAAATGGCCGTGCTGTGAGGCACATATTGAGTGAATAAAACAAAGACAAAGTTTAAACACCAAAACATATTTTTGTTCAGTCTGAGGTTCGGAAATCCAAAACAAATTGCCGCTGCAGAGGACGGTGGTTCCCAGGAGAACAGCCCAGAAATTAGGCCTTGTCGCTCATTGCAGTCTTGTGCAAATCTACAGTTTTGACAGTTATTTGGTCTTCCCCATAATGAGAGGGTTGAATATTAGTTTATTTCTCTTTTATCCATCCACATACGGAAGGACAGGACTAGGATGTGTGTGCTTCATTGGGTTTTTCAACCGAACCAGTGCCATTTGCTTGTAACTCTCTTAAAATACACATAAATAATTTGTTCAACTTTAAATCTGATAATACACGTATTAATCTACTTAAAATGTAAAGTCAATGTTGATTTATTTCCCTAAAGCGAAGTAGAAAAATAATGACTATGGGGCTGTTAATTATTATTACCAAAGACAGCAAATCCACGATTATCTTATGACTTATAAGATTGGTCAGTGGTCCAATGTGTGCTAAAAAGTGAATTTGTCTTGTTAATTGGCTCCAAAACTGTTAGTATGGAACTTTAAATATAAATGCATAAATATTTGCAAGGAGTGTAACGATTGATCAATACATCAATAGATTAATGTGGAGGTCTTGCTCCCCAGGGTTCCTTGGATCACCACAGACGGACGTGACAGCTTCGGTCATGTTTGCACACAATGATTTATTTTGCAATAAATAGTTCCTTATGCTTTTCAGCAAATGTCCGTCCCTCTCAGTGAGCACACAAATGGTTTCTCTGCAGCCTTTCCCTCGTGCTCCGCTGCCAACTCGCCACCCTCAACGACCATCAACCCCCTTCTCCTTCCCGACTGCTCCCTTTAACAGAGCGACAGGTCATCAGACAAACACTCTCAGCTGTGTCATCTACGCACCTGTCGCTAATCTCGAAGCCGGTCCTGGCACATCCCGCCTTGCTGCAGTCCTGCAGGCCACGCCCCTCACAATTGATTTATAGTCCTAAATTTCAAGTAAATCGATTTGTGCCTGGTAAAGGTGTCAAAAAAAATCTATATCCGAATGAATCGCAATTCTTATTTGTAACGATTCTTAATCGATTCAAAAAATTGTATTTATTTATTTATTTGATCTGTACTGTCCAGCCACTCAGGCAAATCATATCGTTGATGTAGATGCCATTATCAGCTATAAAGATTTATTTTAGAAAAGTGAAGTGTGTGATATTTCTCTTGTTGCCTTATTTGTATTTGACTTTATTAAATGTTTGGGTAGAATTTTATAAAACAAAACCTGTTTTTTTTAGGTAATATAGACATTTATCACAGCAGTCTATCTATTTCATGGAGGAATGCAGTTAATCATAGAACTGGCACCCAATGTTCTAAAAAAGTATTGATTTTAAATCGAGAATCAATTCTGAATCGAATCGTTTGGTGCCCAAAGATTCACAGTCCTCATGTTGGGCATGTTTGCCTTCTGGAAGATACTGTATGTGTCAATCCAATATCGCTTTAAAAGGGAATCGATGGGTTTTATCGATACTAGAAAAACGAAAACATTGGATGGCAGACTTAATACGAAGTGTAACAGTTTTAAAAAATAAGGCCGTTAAACGTCATCAAAACAAAGATGGCGGATAGCTACGGTGGCTGAGAAAGGTCATAACAAACGCCACAAGACAATACAGTATCGTTAATTACTACACAACAGCTTTCAGCTACAATTGCAGAAGCCATAACAAATACAAACGATACAACAATTTAGAGCCGCAACACAACTTTAAGACTCAAAAGACACGACCGCCACACCACACCGTAAGTGACAGTGGAGCAAGATACTTAACGCATCGACTTCGGCCACACAACAACATGGAGTGTGACACACAACACGCAACTGGCAGCCAGGGAAAAGAAAATCGATAAGAAATAACTAACTACAAGAGATGGATAAAGGAGGCTATGGTGAATTAGGAAACGAGGGATCAACAGGGATGAGGGGGCATACATGTTTTAGCACAAAAATATACTGTATGGCTGGAAACTCATCATGTGTGCTTACGGACTGTATCCCTGCAGACTGTATTGATCTATATTGATATATAATGTAGGAACCAGAAATATTAATAACAAAAAGAAACAACCCTTTTTTGCGAATGAGTGTGAATGAGTGTAAATGGGGGAGGGAGGTTTTTTGGGCTGGTGCACTAATTGTAAGTGTATCTTGTGTTTTTTATGTTGATTTAATAAAAAATAAAAATAAAAATTGTATTTTTTAATTTATTGTTTAATTTCTTGTGCGGCTCGGTACCAATCGATCCACGGACCGGTACCGGGCCGCGTACTGGTGGTTGGGGACCAATGCCCTAAAGAACAAGAATTTCTCTCTGGATATGATCTGCCCGAAATAACGGAGGTAAACATACCAAATGATATAGTCGCACTAACATCCAAATTACAAAAGTATGGAGGCACGCAACTTTGTCACGGGTCCATGATCTTGCCCTGAGAGGTTTAAAACACAATCTTAAGACTCTTCTGTCCGTGTAAAGTATTTAGCATTTACAAATGCTACAACACACTTCACCACGACTTGTTACCGTGAACAAACATTAATCGTTGACACCGCTCTTCTCGTATTTTGGCCTCTTCAGACTTCTGTTTGACTTTGCTGTGGCTTAAGTTTAGTGTAGGAGCCCAGAATTAGTCATCCACTTGAAATAAAGAACTTGGCTTTCCTGCACAATATTAACAAAGCTTTTATGTTTCTGTTATTAAAATCGACAACAAACGTATAGTTAGGTGAACTAGTTAGATTAAGTTAGAATACGGTATATTGGACCAACAATCACAATATTTATTACTAAGACTTAATATGACATTAGTTTATTTCCACAATCAGAGGTATTTCTATTTAGGCATAGTACCCACAACATAACAGAAAACAAACAAATGCAATCCCTTGTCCTTAGTTTACATTTAGTTCTGCTCTCACACACTAACTATATAGTAGAGAATAAACCTAAAAGTTTCTCAAACAAATCAAATGTTCAAACAAACCATTTCACAAAGTGATTGCTGCAGACACGAGCATGGTCCAACTGTACTCCACAAGATGAAAGCATCATTTTTTGAGAGCCCCTCCCTTCGACACCCTTTTATACTTTTCCTAACTTTATTCCCTCTATGAAGCACTTCTTTCGGGACTCTATTTATAGTGCATTCATATTTCTCGATTTGAATGGTTGGAACAAGGGTTGTCCCGGTACCAATATTTTGGTACCAGTACCAAAATGTATTTCAATACTTTTCGATACTTTTCTAAATAAAGGGGACCACAAAAAATGGCATTATTGGCTTTATTTTAACAAAAAATCTTACGGTACATTAAACATATGTTTCTTATTGCAATCGAAGAAAAATGTTGTCCTAAAATATAAAAGTGAACATACAAGACAAGTTGTCTTTCAGTAGTAAGTAAACAAAGGCTCCTAATTTAGCTGCTGACATATGCAGTAACATATTGTGTCATTTACCATTGTATTATTTTGTCACAATTATGATGGGCGGGCGGTAGAAAATTTATTATTTATCTACTTGTTCATTTACTGTTAATAACTGCTTATTTTCTGTTTTAACATGTTCGATATACACTTCTGTTCAAATGTAATAATCACTTATTTTGCTGTTGTTTGGATACATTAGATTAGTTTTGGATGATACGGTCATCGATCAGATACCAAGTAGTTACAGGGTCATACATTGGCCTTATTTAAAGTCCTCATGTGTCCAGGGACATATTTCCTGAGTTTATAAACATAATATATATATATATTTTTTTTTTTTTTTTTGAAGGAAAAAAAGATTTTGTGGTTTTAAAAAATATCAATGTAATCATTGTAGTTACAACTAGATACGTTCCTGTACTTGGTGTCATTACAGTGGATGTCAGGTGTAGATCCACCCATGGCATTTGTTTACATTGAGGAGCGCTAGCCTGTTAGCGGTGAGCTATTGTATCCTCCCACGGTGTGTAGTCAAGCATGTTTAGCTATTCTTCGTCCTGCAGGGATGATACTTGTAAGAAACTTACTTCATTTGTCGCCATGGAGGCGAGGATTAGTGATTTAGAAGTAGCTAAAACACTGCCGACTACGGATGGACATTAGCCGTTTGCTAGCTAGCCATGTTTAAAGCACCTCTTGGAGAGCGGTGCTTCAGTGTTTATAGCTTCACCTTTTATTGTTCGTTATCAAGCCAAAATGCATCCATTCTCCCCTCTTTGTCGACACTTTGTGTCTGCCTGTAAGTACTCCGGGATTGTGCGTTGCCGAACATGCTCGTAAAACCAGCAATGTCATTGCTGGTATACCTTACAACCCTAGTTGGAACACCCAAGAACAGCACAGCAAAGCGGCATTTTCAGTTTAAAATCTTCACTTACCAATGCGTCTTCCATTTGATTTATTACCAGGATCAAGCCCACAGATACTTTGTAGAAGATCTGTATGATGCAACTTCTTGTAGATCATGTGATTTTTGGAATATTCCAAACTGAGTGAATATCAAAGACGATAAACTTTTAAAGTATATATAGGATAAAAAATACAAATATGTACAAAATAAAAAAAAGCATTTCTGAGTGATTTAAATAATTATATTTTATGATGATGTCAAATTTCAGGAATCTTGGACAAGCGAGCATTAAATGCTATTTCTCCTGTGTTTAATGTAAATAATCAATGAGATCATTGGGCAGGACACTTTGTTTAGTAAAGAAATGTACTTTGCAGGTAATTGTATCGCATATTCATACATTTTATTTACTGTGGACGCAAATGGCACTGATTCCTTGGGATTGTATGGCCCCTAACCTGTCAGTTGGGGTCAGAATGCTTGCTGGTTCAACAATTTTTTAGAAGTTAATTTGTGTCTTTATTACAAAAGTTTTTTTTTTTAATACTGAATTCATGTAACATCATTTTTTGTGTTTACATTTTGTCAAATGGAATTGTTTACTTTAAATTATGCTGACTATTTAATAATTTAAAAAAAATGTTTTGAATAATTCAGTTTGTTAAAATAAAGTGTTTTTAAATTCAGTGTGTAAAAAATATTTGCATAAGACCTAAGCAATCGAATGAATTGCCTTTTTGCAGCTTTGGAACACATCACGTGACTGAAAACTTAACACTTGATTGGCTGGTTCTGAGACTGGATCGAGTCTTGAGTTTTGAAGAAACAAATCTTTCTGCACTGAATTTTTACACACAGGATTTTAACAAACGTAATTTTTAAAAACACAATACATTCAATCAAATTGTCAGCACATTTTAATGTTGAAAAATTCAGTTCACAAAATTCAAAACACAGAACATTCAGTTACATAGATTCTGTGTCCGATTAAAACTTTCACAATAGCCTCCAAAAAATTCACTTTTATTAAATGTTTTGGTTCAGGATTTATTTTACATTCAGTCTCTCGGTTGGCTTAAAATGTACCGTAAATGTTCTGTACAGATTATATCTTTGTAATGGCAACATCTTAAAAATCATCATGGGATCAAATACTTGTATGTGACAGTGTACTTTGACTAGTACACTTTTATTACATGTGTGCAAGCAGCAAAGCAAATATTAGCATTTTGCTTTGACAATATGGGTGTGCAATATTCACCCATATGTTGGAAGACTTTGGTAGCTCAAGCAAAGGGAGCAGAATTCTCCACAGCAGTCACTCATGAAGAGAAATTCTTAATAATAAATATCCCAGCAATAATGAATGTGCTGCTGGCTGCAGTTGTCTGGAGGGCATAATATCTAATTTCCTCCCAATGTTTCATATCCCTTCTCCAGCATGTCGACACAGTCCATCATTGCACTCCGGCGCAGGTTCCTATCACTTTTTATTTATTTTTCAAATCAATATATAAATCAAAAGCGTGGACAGATGAGATCCAATAAATTACGGAGTGCCGGACAAATGCGGAATGTTAACCGTGTGCCAAGATAGGAGAATCCCATGGGTGCTTCCTGTTGTCCGCCGTGTTGCCAAATGTCATATTAAATCACCTTAAATATTACTAAAAGCTTCTGCACTTCGGCCATTGTTCTATGACGCAGATGCCCGTTTATGTTTTGTTATTATTAGTGTATTGTGCACTGTGTGTTGATGGCAGGAGTGTAGACTTTTTTTCAACGAATGTGAGTTTAGATCTGCATTTTTTCTATTAATCTTGCTCAACATTTATAGATGTGCTCCCAAAAAGTGTTTAACAAATGATTTGGTGAATGAGCTAAACACCCTGAAGCAGGGGTCTTCATCCTTTTCCAGGCCAATGACCCTCAGGCTGATTAGCAGGCCTATGTATATCTTATTTATTATTGTGTTTCAAATTAAACTGGTCCTAAAGGTACCTTGTTTTTGTGCAATACTGAGATATTTAAATTATACAGGATAGTGTCGCTAATAGTTAGTTGGCGACTAGCGCATTACTTGCACAAATAACACTGGCTAAAAACTACTGCGCCAATCGCAAGCTAACTATTGCTGCAGCCATCGATTGCTGAAAACCAGCGTACTAATTGCAAGCTCACATCCGGCATGCTAGTCGCTAGCTGACAACTGAGCTACCAACTAGGGTGCTATTTGCTAGCTGAAAACTGGCACGGTAATTGTCAGCTGACAACTAGCCCGCTAATTGCTAGCTGACAACTAGCGCGCTGATCGCAAGCTATCTTAAATGTTTGACATCAAATAGAAATCATAACAATTGTTTAAGTTTGTATTTGAAACCTGCAAGGTACAGTGACAGGTGGCCATGTCACTGCCATTTAAAGTGTGTTGGAGCAATGTTAATGTGTATTTAAAGACATTTAAAGTAGTGGAAAAAAGTGCATGGGGAATATAAAAATAGATATATTCTGAAAAAAAGACAAAACATATATACAAACATATATTTTACGACCCCCTGGAGTACCTCTGCCCTAAATTTACAGTGGATTGTTTTGTCCGTGAGCCTTATGGGGTCTGTAGAAATGTTTGGAAAATTAGGCCTTTTTTTTGTCTTCATTTATATTTTCACACCAACTGAAATATCTTTGAATACATTAACATTGATCCAACACAGTGATGTGAACAGAAATATAGGCTGTTAACAAGAGATTGTCTCCAAAAACTAGTTGCAGTTGTACAAATACACTCAGGATGCCATTGTTCAGTAAATTTTACAGACCTCATTATGTCTCAGTATGAAAATTAACATCATAAAAAGTTCAAAGGATAAAACAGCCACCAATATTACTTGTGAATTTGTTACTTAATTGTTTCTTGATGATTGCGGTTAACACCAAAGAGTACTAATGTTCATGAACGCCAGATCGGTAATTGATTTTAAGGTCTGGTATGAGAGGAGGAGGTTATTTATTCTTCGTCATGATCCTAGGACAATATTTTAAAAGGTAGCAACACCTGCAAGACAACAAGGTAGACATGACTGCAAATAAACCACACAGATGAAAGTGTAACCGAAGGCCTTCTTATTTCATTATATCTGCATGTCTTTTATATTTAGTCCAATTCAGTCAGGTATTATTTAGTCCAGGGGTCTGCAACCTGCCTCTGCCCTGGCTTCCTTTGGCTTGCCTTTGACACACAATTTCAATAAATAATGGCTATTTAATTTTGAATAATTAATTTTTTTGTTACTATATTTTAATGTTACAGTTGTTATTTTGGAGAGTTCTGTGATCTTGTAATATTAAAATTAAAATTTTTTGTCGATCGAAACGTATGTCACACCACCTATGTGTCATCTGTTGTTGCCAAGCAATTGTATAGTTTTTTTTAGCGGTCAACATCCCGTAAGCTAGCAATTGACGGAAAATACAACATTTAATGCTTCATGGACAGATTCATTTGCTGTCTCTGTCGACGAGGTTGGTTCATGTGCCCAATATGTAAAGAGAAAATGGCAAACAACAAAAAAAAATCAAATGTAGAAGACATTTCCAGAACAAACACACAGCATTTGCGGAAAAAAATTACCCAGCTGGAGATGACCGAAAAAGAGCAGTTTTGGAACTGCTGCGGAAAGCTGATCAGAGCAAATCAATTTGGGGAGTCATTTTCTGTCTCGTGTTTCATCATCAATCATCAATCAAAGTTTATTTATATAGCCCTTAATCACAAGTGTCACAAAGTGCTGCACTAGCCACAACGACATCCTCGGCTCAGATGCCACATCAGAGCAAGAAAAAACTCAAACCAATGGGATACAATGAGAAACCTTGGAGGGACCGCAGATGTGGGGACCCCCAACCCCTGGGGCCAGCAGGGGATCATCTTGAGTGGAGACAAGTCAGCAGCGCAGAGACGTCCCCAACTGATGCACAGATGAGTGGTCCGACCCGGTTCCCGACTTTGAACAGCTAGCGCTTCATCTGTGGTCACCTAATAACTGCTCCACGCAGGAGAGGGGGGCAGAGCAGAAAAGATACGGCAGATCAACTGGTCTAAAAGGGGGGTCTTTTTAAAGGCCTACTGAAATGAGATTTTCTTATTTGAACGGGGATAGCAGATCCATTCTATGTGTCATACTTGATCATTTCGCGATATTGCCATATTTTTGCTGAAAGGATTTAGTAGAGAACATCGACGATAAAGTTCGCAACTTTTGGTTGCTGATAAAAAAGCCTTACCTGTACATCACAGGTTGTGGAGCTCCTCACATCTGCACATTGTTTACAATCATGGCCACAAGCAGCGAGAGCGATTCGGACCGAGAAAGCGACGATTTCCCCATTAATTTGAGCGAGGATGAAAGATTTGTGGATGAGGAAAGTGAGAGTGAAGGACTAGAGGGCAGTGGAAGCGATTCAGATAGGGAAGATGCTGTGAGAGGCGGGTGGGACCTGATATTCAGCTGGGAATGACTAAAACAGTAAATAAACACAAGACATATATATACTCCGTTAGCCACAACACAACCAGGCTTATATTTAATATGCCACAAATTAATCCCGCATAACAAACACCTCCCCTCTCCCATCCATATAACCCGCCAATACAAATCAAACACCCGCCCAACACACTCAATCCCACAGCCCAAAGTACCGTTCACCTCCGCAAAGTTCATACAGCACATGTATTTCCCCAAAGTTACGTACGTGACATGCCCATAGTGGCACGCACGTACGGGCAAGCGATCAAATGTTTGGAAGCCGCAGCTGCATACTCACGGTACCGCATATCCAACTCAAAGTCCTCCTGGTAAGAGTCTCTGTTCTCCCAGTTCCCCACAGGCCAATGGTAAAGCTTGATTGTCATTGTTCGGGAATGTAAACAATGAAACACTGGCTACGACGTGGCCGCTACGTGTTTGTGTTGCTGCAGCCCTCCGCTAATACACCGCTTCCCACCTACAGCTTTCTTCTTTGCTATCTCCACTGTTCATTAAACAAATTGCAAAAGATTCACCAACACAGATGTCCAGAATACTGTGGAATTTTGCGATGAAAACAGACGACTTAATAGCTGGCCACAATGGTGTCCCAAAATGTCCGCTACAATCCGTGACGTCACGCGCAAACGTCATCATACCGAGACGTTTTCAGCAGGATATTTCGCGGGAAATTTAAAATTGCACTTTACTAATCTAACCCGGACGTATTGGCATGTATTGCAATGTTAAGATTTCATCATTGATATATAAACTATCAGACTGCGTGGTCGGTAGTAGTGGGTTTCAGTAGGCCTTTAAAGGCTAGCGTATACGAATTTGTTTTAAGATGGGACTTAAATGCTTCTACTGAGGTAGCATCTCTAACTGTCATAAATGATATTTCATAAGTGTAATGAAACTATAAGTGGGGTTATCGTCATTTTAGGGATCAAACAGAGTTTGTGGCTCTCGGTGGGTTTTATTTGGCGGGAAATGGGCTCAAATGGCTCTTTGTATGGTAAAGGTTGCCGACCCCTGATTTAGTCATTTTATTGGGAAGCTTCTGTGGTTGGTCATGGAGTCCTTGACAAATGTAGTGTGTGATGTGATGGTGGGAGAGACTCACCAATGCAGCAGCTTCTTATGTCAGTATCGTCCAAAGGACGTTCTATCTGTCCAGTGTTTTCGCTTTGTCGAAATAGCTTGGCTTCAAATTCCACATTTTGTTGCTTTGAGTCATTTTCACCTCACTCTTTCGGCTTCCGTCTGCTCCAACCTCTCACTCTTCCTTCGTGCTCGCTTTTATAAGCAGTAGTTCAACCTTTATTCATTCAGATTCAAAAAGATAAGGTTGTGAATCCTCATTTGTCCAAAAATAGTCATATTTGTTGTTTGTTACCGAATCTGCCATGATTAGCAGACACACACACCTTTGTTTCCGGAAGTCGGAAGTGCGATGCTATGGAAACTGGAGTCAATGCGCGGAATAAATCAGTCCCGGCATTGATTAAAATGATCAAAATAGGGTAAATATTGTACATATTACTTATTGTTATCAACGTGTCTGTTACTAATATTATATATAGACTTGCAGTGTGTATATAAAACGTTGATGGAGGGTTTTGAAGGAGTTTTAGAGGGCTTTGAAGGCTACAACAGTGACTCTCATTAACCATATCTTGCAAGCGTTTTTATCACAAGTGTGTTCTTGTCTCTTATAATGATTGTGAACGGTAGGCAAAAATCCCCAAAAAAGTACAATTCCCCTTTAAGTTTCACCAACTGAGGCCATGCAGCAGCTCGCCGGCTCAATATGCCAGCATAAGCTATTTGGCTCTTTGTGATCAAGGCGCCACTATAAATAGTGTGTCTGCGTTAGCGCTTATAATAACAATATCACTAATATCCGGGATATCGCAAAAAGCTGCTGCCTGACCAGGGCTCAGACAATCTGTAGACTTCTACCACACCCACCAAGGACTGTTTTCACTGCTGGACTCTTGAAAGAGGTTCCACAGCCGCCGTAGCAGAACCTCCAGGTTCTGTAACAGCTTCTTCCCTCAGGCCATCAGACTCTTGAACGCATCATAATAACCCCCTCAATTCCCCCCTAAAAACGGATTAACTCGCTGGAATATAAAGACAATATAACATACATCCATAAACGTTGATACATATGCAAAAGTGCAATATATTTATCTGTACAGTAATATATTTATTTATATCTGCACCTTATTGCTCTTTTATCCTGCACTAAAACAAGCTAATGCAACAAAATGTTGTTCTTATCTGTACTGTAAAGTTCAAATTTGAATGGCAATAAAGGAAGTCTAAGTCTAAAACGTGGTTAATATTCAAGTCACGACATGCAAATGGTGTATTGTTGGCGGTTTCTGGATGTTTTGTTAGAGGACTTTAAGGGCGGAATAATGTACTCCCATTAGCTGTATTGTTAGCCACCTCGTATTTACCGAATTTTACAAGTTAAGATTAAGATTAAAGATTAAAGTACCAATGAGTGTCACACACACTCTAGATGTGGTGAAATTTGTCCTCTGCATTTGACCCATCCACTTGGGGAGCAGTGGGCAGCAGCGGCGCCGCGCCCGGGAATCATTTTTGGTGATTTAACCCCCAGCTCCAACCCTTGATGCTGAGTGCCAAGCAGGGAGGAAACGGGTCCCATTTTTATAGTCTTTGGTATGACTCGGCTGGGATTTGAACTCCAACCTACCGACGAATGCATAAAATAAGAAAGTATGTTCTTGTCTTACATAGGAAGGGGAACTGCACTTTTTTGTCTATTGTATTCATTATAAAAGACATGACAATGGATGTATTTTTTATTTTATGTATTTTTTGCTCATAAATAAATGTCCGGGAGGTCCTCTATTTCGCCCATAAAACCCAATAAAAAACAATCCACAAAGCGCCAACAATACTACATTTACATTTCAGGACTTGATTATTACCCAAGTATTACTGATATTGTTATTATACGCGCTAACTCAGACAAACTATTTATAGTCAACCGTGTTGATATGATCGACTGATCAGCTGCTCTCTCGTTTCTTTGCTTGTCAAACTTTATTCTAGATCATAAATAGGGATGTCTGATAATGGCTTTTTGCCGATATCCGATATTCCGATATTGTCCAACTCTTTAATTACCGATACCGATATCAACCGATACCGATATCAACCGATATATACAGTCGTGGAATTAACACGTTATTATGCCTAATTTGGACAACCAGGGATGGTGAAGATAAGGTACTTTTTAAAAAAATTAATAAAATAAAACAAGATAAATAAATTAAAAACATTTTCTTGAATAAAAAAGAAAGTAAAACAATATAAAAACAGTTACATTGAAACTAGTAATTAATGAAAATGAGTAAAATTAACTGTTAAAGGTTAGTACTATTAGTGGACCAGCAGCACGCACAATCATGTGTGCTTACGGACTGTATCCCTTGCAGACTGTATTGATATATATTGATATATAATGTAGGAACCAGAATATTAATAACAGAAAGAAACAACCCTTTTGTGTGAATGAGTGTAAATGGGGGAGGGAGTTTTTTTGGGTTGGTGCACTAATTGTAAGTGTATCTTGTGTTTTTTATGTTGATTTAATAAAAAAATAAACCGATACCGATAATAAAAAAAACGATATCGATAATTTCCGATATTACATTTTAACGCATTTATCGGCTAATAATATCGGCAGGCCGATATTATCGGACATCTCTAATCATAAACCATGGCTCTCACCTGGATAGTAGAAGGACGAAGATGTAATCCGACATGTTGGTACACTTTGACAGGCGATAACGACACAAAAAGATGATTGGTTCCACCCCTTTTTCTCCGCGAGGATTATGAGACATTCTTCACCTAAATAGCAATATATGAACATCCTAGCAGTCAAAATCCTAACGACAGCAGACCTTGTACAGTAACATGTTTTATTAAGTTTGATGGATCTCATGAAGTCTGCAGTAATCAGTGATGTGGTAAAAAAAAAAAAAAAAGCGAACGCTGTGATGCGTTTTTTAAATAAATGCAGTGCGTAGCTTAAAATGATCAAAATACATAAATATTAAATGTTATTATAAATGTGTCCGTTACCACATTACATATATACTTACATCGGGGGTGTCAAACTTCCGGCCCGAGGGCCGGATCAGACCCGCAAACAGGTTTAATCCGGCCCGCGGGATGAGTTTGCGAAGTATAAAAATTCACCTGAAATGTTTGAATGAAAGAAACAGCTGTTCTAAATGTGTCTACTGGATGTCGCAATAGTAATTATTTGTATCTTTGTAGATGATGCTACATATGTACAAAATAAACCACATGATGTTAGTACATCAGTCGAGGAAAATGATCAAACTACATAAAAACATACGGTAGTTTGATTTTGATATTATTTTTTTACCTTGATAGATTTGAAAATGAACACCAATGAGTTGACTGATGAACATTATCACATAATTTATTCAGAAAATATAAATAACGACAAATAAAGATAGAATACTATTAACCGCAACATGGAAGTATAAAAAAAACCCAACAACATTATGATTTGTACAATTTCAGAATGTGCTTGTTCTATTTTTTAAAACAAAGAAAACAATCTGAAGTTCTCTTTATTTTTAAGTTATTGTGCCGTGATTTTACCAGTCCGGCCCACTTGGTAGTAGATTTTTCTCCATGTGGCCCCCGATCTAAAATGAGTTTGACACCCCTGACTTACATCACGTATATAAAATCCTAATGGAGGTGTTTGGATGTTTTTAAGGGCTTTATAGGCTCCATCGTAAGCAGACTTTTGATCGCATTTATTTAGTGTTTGGAATGCTTTCAAAAGAAAAACATCCGTCGTCAAGTCCGTCATTATGATCGTTAATGATAGGCAAAAAAAAAAGTGCAGTTCCCCTTTTAACAAGGCAAATATCTGCAAGCATGTGTTTCCACACTTGCACTCTCAATCCACATTGAACTTGTAGCGGCCAAATGGAACCAAGTTTTTTTTCCTCCCCAACCGGGCTTTGCGAGTCAACGAAAGCCCAACCGCATGGAAAAAGACAGAAGTTATATGAATAAGAGACGGTGTGCAGTAGAACCAGGTGAAATAGAGCAGACAACAAGGGGAGTCGCCCTCATAAACCTGCAGCTGCCATGTTGAATCCTGACTACAGACCTGCGTAGGTGCATGGGGCTAAGCAGTCAGTTTGGGCACTGACTGTAACGTGAAGGGCGGGCACTAAGGGCACACACACACACACACACACACACAGACACACACACACAGCTATACCTGAGCATGGCAATCATCGCTATCAGCAGGGAATATGCTACCATCAGGCCCAATAACATCAGCGGGCACCTTAGCGCTGACGCCACATGACATGCATATGTGCAGGCGATGGCGGCCCAGGCAGCAGCAGGGGTTTGAAGGAGATACCCGCTGACAGTGGTCCACTTGTGTGGGGGGAAGACCCCCCTCCATGCAAAGTGAAAGGACAGAGCCCCTTGACAAAACACAAGGAGGAAACTAGGCAAAGGATTGTTACATACATTAGCATTAATAACAAGTATAATTACTAATATTATATAATAAAAGACGTCATCTCCATTCATCCAAGATATTACATGCCGCACGGGGAAACACAATCTCATTTAAAAACAATAGCAAAGCAGAAGGCCGCTGCCGCCGCTCTAATACGGAGCATATAAAAGAATAAATAATCCAGTTGTCTGCAGTGCCCAATGCAAAGTAATTTAACGCATCAATGCGCGCCCACCTATTAATTTCTTGTAGAAGCAGAACGGGGGGCGCCTGCGAGCACTGATTGGATAGCAGCTGCATCATGTATCACTTCCCCGGCCAAACAAGGCGCACAAACGCCACGCTCATTGTCATGGCACACATGGGAACGAGGTGACAGTGTATTCCTAATGAATGAATTACCAAAGTACGTCAACACATATAGAGCGGCGCCATTTGGGGGCTCCTGTCCTCAGGGCGCCGCGACACTTAGAACGCTCCAGGCTTCTTCTCTGCATTCAATGGAAATCCCCGGCTGCTTTAATTAGATCCACGTCTTCCCAACGCCCCCCCACCCACCCACCCTAAAAGTGATGGTGTTGTTATCACTGAGCTCACACAATACCTTAAATCAATACTAGTTGGACTTGAGCCACCAAAGAGAGGAGATTCTACATAACTGCATAACTGACCATCAGCAAACATACTATTATGTTTTAACATTGACTGTGCACTTGCATGAATACTACAATATGTTCGATACCTTCATTTTTCTAGTCATGCATCATTCAAAAACCACCCCACTTAAGAAAATTAGTGCACACATGCATTTGGAAAACAATGTTTTGAAAATATACTGTATTATTGTAAACAATATACAAACATTATATTTTATAATAGGCGATAAATATATTTAAAAAATAAAATGAACACAATTACAAGTTATTTTAATATTAATTCCCCCTTATATTGGTCAATGAGGTATACATAAAGATAAAAACACACAGTTGACATACAATTGTTTATATATATATATATATATATATATATATATATATATATATATATATATATATATATATATATATATATATATATATATATATATATATATATATATTTGTGTATTTATATGTATGTATATATTTGTGTATTTATATGTATAAAAGTATACATATGTTAATTGGTGTTTGAAATATAATATGTCAATATATTACAAATATAAAATTACCCACTGAAAAACACGAAAGTGCATAGTTTTTTTATTTATTTGATAAAATATAAATGTATAAAACAGATAATATACATATTAGGAACATGTATTAAAATTGACAAGACCTTGCAAAAATCGTAAGAAGGAAAAAACACCCCACAAGTTTTTTGTTTTTTTTATGCAGGAAATTAATGTACTCATTAGTTAGGGAAAATATGTTTTGAAAATATATAATTAGCAAAATATCATTGCTGAATATGGTTTTCATGTAAAAACTCAACTATACATAAAATATGTTGATCGTGGCCATAAATTTTTTTTTTTTTTTTTTCATTGTTTTGTTGGTTAGACCGGATGTGAAGCATAGTGCTATTTATGTGAAGCCGCCAACCGGTTGTGTGTGATTGGTATGAGAAAAGACTTGACATCTTTTAACAAAAATTTCAGATAAAAGTGACTTTAGATTTCCTCTCGACTGTCTTTGTTTCTGTTGAGCTTGTATTCCATCTTACTAAAGCTGTTCGAGTAATAGTCTACATTTTATATTTTCAAGGCACTTAACTGTAATCCAAACACGGACGTGAAGCTTCTCCTCACTCCAAGCAGCAATGTGTGCTCAGCCTTCGCTCCAATGATGTGGTCTCACGGCGATTGAAGGTAAAATTGTCTTGTCTTGTCGGGAGAACAACTTGCCATGGCTTTGGATCTGAGATTTCCATAAGATCCCCCTTTCTTTGTGCAGTTCTGCTAGCTATTTTCGAGCCTGTGGCTCCACATTAACTGGACGCCATTACACATGTTCCCAAACTACGGAAAGGGCCGAGGGTTAAAAATGTTAATTGCTCGTGAAAAAAATGTTCGCTGTTAAAAGAACATATCGGTAACGTGTTATTGCGTTAACTTTGACAGCCATAATATATATGTATATATAAATACATATGTATCAGTGGCGTGCGGTGAGGTTCATGTCAGGTGAGGCACTGACTTCATCACAGTCAGATTTACAAACATATGAACCCTAAAGAGTATCTTATTCACCATTTGATTGGCAGCAGTTAACGGGTTATGTTTAAAAGCTCATACCAGCATTCTTCCCTGCTTGGCACTCAGCATCAAGGGTTGGAATTGGGGGTTAAATCACCAAAAATTATTCTCAGGCACGGCGCCGCTGCCGCCCACTGCTCCCCTCACCTCCCAGGGGCTGAACAAGGGGATGGGTCAAATGCAGAGGACAAATTTCACCACACCTAGTGTGTGTGTGACAATCATTGGTATACTTAACTTTAACTTTACACTTACAAACTGTAGCACACAAAAAAGCACATTTAATAAAAAAAACATTATTATGGTCTTACCTTTACTTATAAGTGCGGGAGCAGTGGTGTTCGTGTTGGAAGAGTTGTGAATGAATGAAATATGAAATCCGCGCTGCAGTCTGCAGGTGTACCTAATGTTGTGTCCCTGTTCACGGCTCCTCCGGCGCGCCGCGCGAGCATTGTTGTTTTTGCACTTTTTGGCTTCTTGTTAAGTGACTTTTTTGGGTGGATTCGGTCTTGCACGTGGAGGGTTTGGGTGTGGGCTTTGGTTGGTGTGGCGCTCCCGTCGGGCGGTGCATTCTGCGGCGGAGGTGCTTGGCACCAGGAGGCGGGGTTATGAGACGAGCCTCCAGTTTTATGATCGCTCAGCACAAGAAATACGTTACACACATACAGTTGTTGAGAAAATACACTGTACATTATATACCTCAGCTAACTAAACTATGGAAATGTATAATATAATTCATATAGCAATACGGTCTCACTGCACAGCAGGCCAGCAGTTAGCCGAGTCATTGCGCACAATCCATGTTGAGGCACAAATCAGTGACGTGCCTCAACTGGCTGCTGATCACCGCACCGTCTCTTCTCAGTATTTGAACGGCAAATGTGAAAATATAAATAATCTAAAACTGGTGAAGTTAAATGGAAAATAACTTTAGTATAATCACTGGATACATATAACAATTTAATTAATTGTTTTCCTTTTTCCTTTTTTTTTTCTTTCCATGATGGCAGGTGAGGCCGTGCCTCCCCTGCCTCTAGTGACTGCACGCCACTGATATGTATGTATGTACTGTATATATGTACAATATATGACCAATATATGTGTATGTATGTGTATATATATATATATATATATATACATATATATATATATATATATATATATATATATATATATATATATTAGGGTTGCAACTAACGTTTAGTTTGATAATCGATTAATCTGTTGATTATTAATTCGATTAATCGATTAATAATCGGATAAAAGAGACAAACTACATTTCTATCCTTTCCAGTATTTTATTGAAAAAAAATAGCATACTGGCTTCAACTTGCCAAATAAAACAAGGAAATGTTACAAAAATGCACACTTTTGACACCCCTGCGATAGATAATAAAAAATTAAATCTGATAAATCTATCGATAAAAAGCAGAGCCTGGCGACGCATGCGCGTTTATCATAACTCTCCCGCTCTCGCTCTCTGTCTCTGCCCCTCCCTCACGAATGCTGCTGCGCGCACAATTTGTTTAGTTTTTAACCTTCTTAACCCTGAACGTACATTGTTAATACACACAACCATAACTCAAAATGCCGGACATTTGAGGCATTTAAGAAACACCGCCCGGACAGCCGCGCAAAAGAGGACATGTCCGATGAAAAGAGGACGTATGGTCAGTTTCACGGTTTCACCGGACATGTCCTCTTTTGCTAGCATGCTAGCAGCTAAC
Source organism: Entelurus aequoreus (assembly GCF_033978785.1). Lineage (NCBI taxonomy): Eukaryota > Metazoa > Chordata > Actinopteri > Syngnathiformes > Syngnathidae > Entelurus > Entelurus aequoreus. Next base: position 32,928,672 of record NC_084745.1, read on the forward strand.
GGGCTACGATAGACCATACATATATATATATATATATATATATATATATATATATATATATATATATATATATATAGTATATGTATGTATATATATATGTATATATAAATATATATATATATATATATATATATATATATATATATATATATATATATATATATATGTATGTATATACAGTATATGTATGTATATATATGTGTATATATATATATATATATATATATATATATATATATATATATATATGTATATATTTATATATAAATAAGTGTATAGATGTGTTTGTGTATATATATACAGTATATGTGTATGTATGTATGTATATGTGTTTGTATGTATACAAGTACATATGTGTATATTTATTTGTAAATATGTGTATTTAGAAATGTGTTAATATTTATACATGTATATATATATATATATATATATATATATATATATATATATATATATATATATATATATATATATATATATATATATATATATATATATATATATATATATATATGTGTGTGTGTGTGTGTGTGTGTGTATATACTGTACACATATATACATATAATGAATGAGAATAGGCAGTGTACAAGATGGATATAATATCTAAATATAGTGGAAAAAATACTACTTTTCATATTATTACTATTAGAAATGATTTAAAAAAAGTAAAACACACCATAATGTATAATATTTATTCATTATTCATCAAATTTACAATGGCAAAAATATAATCTGGCAGTGTCATACAACTTAATAAGGTGACCAGCCGAGCTACCATAACAATGCCGTAAATTAATACTTAATTAAAAATGATTTGTTGAATGTGAGAGGATTGTGTGAGAAATAAAAAAGTGAGCTTCATCTTTCTGAAGGTCATCGAAGAAAATATGCACCAATTTGCTATCGTTAGTAGAAAATGTCTGAGCAATTAATTTGACCTGTCTCATAGAATCAGAGTATTTTCTTTGATGCATGTTGCTTCATTATCACTATAGCCCATCATTACTTTCCTCTTATTACAGTCTGGGGGACATTTGAGCCAACTCTGTGGATGGGGGACAGGACACACACAGTTTCCGTGGGGGGGAGGAGTAGAAAATGTGCCCCACAGATATAAAGTCTGTGTTTTCCTGCAATTAATTAATGGGTCCCTAGCTAGTTAGCAGTAGGCAGCTCTCGCTTTCTACTGTGGCGACTGGGAGAGGGCAGAAGAGGTTGAAGGCAGGCTCGCCTCGGTAGCTGCAGGCTTCTAGTTGTGAGCCACTGGATTTGGACTATTTTTAACGAAATCCTTTTATGGATAGATAAATCTGATTTTATGCAAGAAGAGTCTCCTGGGTTTCAATTAACTGGGGGGTGCGGGGAGGGGGGTCACGTTGCAGCTCCATCACAAAAAAAATGAGGCAGGAAAGAGATGGAAAAGACGAGGTGTTAGTTAATGGTTGTCTAATTAAACATTTGTCAAACGCATTATGTGTTTTTTTTCTGTTGAGTTTTTTGACTAAGCTGTAGTTGCATTATATTTTGGTAAATTCTCTAAAATTTGTTGTGCACAGGAATTCTTACTAACTTCCACAAAGTTGTACCAACCTCGCAATACAGTCAGGAGTCTACTGTGTAAGAATAATGCAGCCCTGCAGCCTCAGTCTCACAGGAGTCATCATGCCAAGGATAAACCAGAACTTGAAAATATTTTTCCGCCGTTCGTCACCTGTTTGGGAGCACTTGGTAAAAGAGCTACTGTAGGTTACACCAGTGATTTTCTAAGTTTTTTCACCAAGTACCACCTAATTTTTTTCCAGAAGTAATCGTTGTTGGCCAGATTAACATTGTTGTTGAGGGGTGAAGGGCTCTGTGGTTCCGAGCGCGACGTCACGCGATCACGTGACTGACTGCCTCATTATTTCTCAAAATGTCTCGGGGAATCTCTGTGAGATTGGTACTATTTTGATCAACTTTTGAAGTCTTTTGGTGTCATAAATCAGATATATATATGATAATAGCTTCAATATAGAGGCGACTCTTTAGGCCCCATTGAATCCCATAATAGCTGCTATTTTTAACAGACTGTATTCCTGTTATATTACTATGCTTTTTCAATGAACACCAAAGTAATCTCATTGTTGACAATTGATTAAAAAAAATTGTATTGTTTTACGCTCCTTAACCACCAAATGGCACCAGAAAATGTTGAACTTTGATGAGCGTAAATTAGTTAAATTGCCCTTAAACTGCTGAAATGCGTAATATGTGTATTTTATATACCATTATAAAAATAATATGTTATTGTAATGTATTTTTGACAAAAAAGCCATAAAAAGAGTAGATGGATTAACATTTTTATTTTGATACTTTTCGGTACTTTTCTAAATAAAGGGCACCACTAAAAATTGCATTATTGGCTTTATTTTAACAAAAAATCTTAGGGTACATTAAACATATGTTTCTTATTGCAAATGTGTCCTTAAATAAAATAGTGAACATACAAGACAACTTGTCTTTTAGTAGTAAGTAAGCAAACAAAGGCTCCTAATTAGTCTGCTGAAGTATGCAGTAACATATTGTGTCATTTTCCATTCTATTATTTAGTCAAAAATATTAAGGACAAGTGGTAGACAATGAAATATTAATCTACTTGTTCATTTACTGTTAATATCTGCTTACTTTCTCTCTTAACATGTTATATCTACAATTATGTTAAAATGTAATAATCACTTCTTCTTCTGTTGTTTGATACTTTACATTAATTTCGGATGATACCACAAATTTGGGTATCAATCTGATACCAAGTAGTTACAGGATCATACATTGGTCATATTCAAAGTCCTCATGTGTCCAGGGAAAAAATATCGATGTAATCATAGTAGGATCGACTAGATACGCTCCTGTACTTGGTATCATTACAGTGGATGATTCAATAGTATTGCGGTACTATACTAATACCGGTATACCGTCCAACCCTAATATATATATATATATATATATATATATATATATATATACAGTGTTGGGAGTAACGCGGGTAACTAGTAATCTAACGCGTTATTTTTTATATTCAGTAACTCAGTTACCGTTACTACATGATGCGTTACTGCATTATTTTACGTTATTTTTTATGTAGTATCAGCTAGAAACTGAAGATCTGAGTGTGTTTTGTGGCAGCGCTGCGGTGGAAAATAAGAGGCGTACGTGCTTTGTGTGGGTGGGGGCGGGGGGAGACTCCCATACCGTAGTTGAGGGGCGCAGGGGAGACGTTCCTTCGGGTCTAACAACCTTCACTTTACCCGGAAGTGGTCTTTACAGCTGAGGGTGAATGACGAGGCCGGCGGTTTGTTGCAACTTTGTGACTTTATTGGACGCAGCCATCCAGCATGCTAGAGAGAGCACCTGCACACACTCACTGTCGCCGGTCCCTCACTTCTCTCGCCCACTCACTCACTGACGTCACTCACCTCTCATGCTGTCATATCTTAAAGGGCCACACACACACACACACATATACGCTACTATCATAACAACTAACAAGACGTCAAGGCGAAGCAAAGAGTCGATTTTTTTAACAAGGAGAAATTCTCAATACTTTTCTTTTGTCGAGCACAAAGAAAATAACATTTTGGTTACATGTAAGTTGTGTCTTGGATCAAATATCCTATCTACTTCAAGTTCAAGTTAAAGTGCCATTATGTTGCAGCTATTTAAAATAGTTTTGTCAATTTGTTCTGGCCAGCAACAAATTGGCCTTTGAAATATATCTTTGTGTGTTGTATGTAGACCACATTGCTTAGCAGAGTTCAGTGATGTAAATGCATGTCAAGTTGATCAACACATTGTATTATTCTCCAGTGCAATAACAGTACTGACATGAAGGCTAAAGGGCATTAATGGGAGCTTTTAAAAAAGAAAAGAAAAAAAGAAGTAACTAAATAGTTACTTTTCAAAGTAACGCATTACTTTTTGGTGTAAGTAACTGAGTTAGTAACTGAGTTACTTTTGAAATGAAGTAACTAGTAACTATAACTCATTACTGGTTTTCAGTAACTAACCCAACACTGTATATATATAAATATATATATATATATATATATATATATATATATATATATATATATATATATATATATATATATATATATATATATATATATATATATATATATATATATATATATATATATATATATATATATATATATATTGCTGACTTCTGACACTTTTGAGCAGATCCCTTTTGGATCCTGATTGAAAATGTGTAGTCAATCTAAAGTTTGCACAAGGGTTAATCATACGCCAAGTCACATGACCTGGAGGAGAATATAACATATCAGGAAAATGTTGTTTGTTCAAAACGCACAGCAAGATCAGTGTGTCTGTCACCTTAGCGCTCGTCATCCCGCATCATTCTTCGCCAACCCGCCAGCTCTCTCCTTGGTTGTTAAAGTACCCACAGGGGCACCCCCTTAATGTGAAGTTGATCTCAGGTTATAGTCACTTACTCGCCATGCCGCCATTACTGCGATGACATTTCTCTTCCCATTCAATTCCCAGCATGAGCGGCGCTTGCGAAAGCGTATTACGTCCGTCTTTCTTCCCTCTCTGCCGCATGGTATGGGGGGAATGATTCGCTTCGCCAGAGCGCGGAAATGTGCTTGGATACATTTGGCTGTAATGCACACACACGCTGGACGAGCACACATTACACACACACACACACACACATATGATGCTGTTTAGACATGCAGGTATTGAGCAATGAGCATGCAGACTCCATTAAGTGTTTTATGTAGTCCTTGCTTGATTTCTCAACCAATCTTGCTCAAATGTTACACAAATATACTTGTCAGTCCCCTGAAAGTGTATACCACATTGTGTGGTTATTCAGCTAAACGCCTTTAAGTTACAACAGGTGAACTGCAAAAGAAATCTCAAGTCAATCTGATGTTTTTATGTATTCTGTTGATGTAGGTGTACTTAATAATGTGCCCAGTTGTTGTCAGTGTAAGCCAGCCCCTCCATGACTTTGCTGCCTTTTTTTGGAATTGTCGTGGCCTAAAATGCCTAAATTCGCGTCACCTTTTTTAGAAAGTTGCGGCAAAAGTTGCGATGTTTTGAGGCACTTTTTTTTTCATCCATCCATCCATTTTCTGAAGCCTATCTCAGCTGCATTCGGGCGGTAGGCGGGGTACACCATGGACAAGTATTTTCACTCACATTAAATCAACTTGGTTGGTTGATTGGTTGAAGTTTATTTTGAACATGTATACAGTTTCAAAATGATACATCACATACACTATATTGCCAAAAGAATTTGGCCACCCATCCAAATAACGAGAATCAGGTGTCCTAATCACTTGGCCCGGCCACAGGTGTATAAGATCAAGCACTTAGGCATGGAGACTGTTTCTACAAACATTTGTGAAAGAATGGGCTGCTCTCAGGAGCTCAGTGATTTCCAGCGTGGAACTGTCATAGAATGCCACCTGTGCAAAAAAAAATCCAGTCGTGAAATGTCCTCGCTCCTAAATATTCCAAAGTCAACTGTCGGCTTTATTATAAGAAAATGGAAGAGTTTGGGAACAACAACAACTCAGCCACAAAGTGGTAGGTCACGTAAACTGACAGAGAAGGATCAGCGGAGGCTGAAGCGCATAGTGCAAAGAGGTCGCGTCAGTTGCTACAGAGCTCCAAACTTCATGTGACCTTCCAATTAGCCCTCATACAGTACGCAGAGAGCTTCATGGAATGGGTTTCAATTAAGGCTGCAGCTAACGATTATTTTTCTATCGATTAATCTGTTAATCTATGGATTAATTTTTCGATTAATCTATAGATTATTTTTCCTTTTACCGATTATTTTTTTTATTTAAAATGAAGATGAAAAAATAAATGTAGGCCCGTTTTTTCAAAAGGCATGGCTTTTATTTACAAAAAAAAAGAAGTATGGCCACTCAGTCAACATTGACAACAACATGACAAAATATTCTGTAACAATGTAAACATTTAAAACTTTTAACATTTAACAAAATTAAAAGTAGCTTTTTTGCTTTTTAATGTGCAAATATAAAAGTAAACATCCAGTGCAAATCTTAATATTCTGCAATAGCATAAGCATTTCAAAAGTAAAAGTATTGCTTATTTTGCTTTAAAATGTGCAAAAATAAAGATAAACATCCAATACAAAAAAGTGCAAAACGAAATATTCTGTGACAACAGTGTAAACATTTCAACAAAAGTGAAAGTATTGCTTATTTGCTAAAATGTGCAAAAATAAAGATAAACATCCAATACAAAAAAGTGCCAATCTAAATATTCTGGAGCACTGTAAACATTAAGTATTGCTTTTAAAATGTGCAAAATAAACATCCAGTCCAACACAGTACACAATAACCAATTCTACTCATTCCAGTGAGTGTCTAACAGTTGTAATGAAGAAAGGTTAGCATGTCTACATGCTCTGGTTCTTTTCTTGTTTACAATATTCCCAGCAGCTGAAAATAGGCGCTCAGAAGGGGTCGATGTGGCTGGAACTGAGAGGTAATTAGCCTTCACCTCAAGCCAGGACTGCGAGTGAGCTGAGCTGCAGTTTAAGTTTCTAGAAGGTCAACGGGCTCATAGTGATGTTACTAGTAGTTGACTGGGAGGTGTTTATTATCATTTGGGGAGAGTCCGCTGCCTTATGCTCACCTGCTAAACACATATCTGCTCGACGCTGAAGCGCTGACTACATGCGCTCTGAATACGCACTGCTGATTGGCTGCTAACGTTTTGAATATGCACTGCTGATTGGCTGATAACGCTTTGTGTGTACCAATCAGATGGTTGTGTGGGTGGGACAATGCTGCGTGCTGAGACAGAAGCAGAAGGAGCAAAGCAGCTTGTTAAGACTTTAGCTTTAGCTTAGAAACTCGTTCGGTACACACCCGTACCGAACCGAAAGCCCCGTACCGAAACGGTTCAATACAAAACACGTACCGTTACACCCCTAGCAGATACAAATGACACATTCATGTTTTTGTGTAATGATGACAACGTATGCTCACGCGGACGATTGACTAGTTGATGGTTTTCTTTTCAAATGTTCGTTCATAGCCGTTGTGCTGCTATGATAGGCCATTTCCGCTCGACACAGTGTGCATACAACATTATTAGGCCGTGTATTGAAATACTCCCACACTTTTGACCACTTTTAGCGTGATTTTTTCCCCCTCGCTCGCACCGTCTGCTTTGCGGTCCGCCATGACGGTAGTGTGACGTAAATATGCGTCGACGTATTTACGTAACCGATGACGTCGACGACGTCGACGCGTCGTTTCAGCCTTAGTTTCCATGGCCGAGCAGCTGCATCTAAGCTATACATCACCAAGTCCAATGCAAAGCGTCGGCTGCAGTGGTGTAAAGAACGTCGCCACTGGACTCTAGAGCAGTGGAGACGTGTTCTCTAGAGTGATTAATCACGCTTTTCCATCTGGCAATCTGATGGACGAGTCTGGGTTTGGAGGTTGCCAGGAGAACGGTAAATTTCGGACTGCATTGTGCCGAGTGTGAAATTTGGTAGAGGAGGAATTATGGTGTGGGGTTGTTTTTCAGAAGTTGGGCTTAACCCCTTAGTTCCAGTGAAAGGAACTTTGAATGCTCCAGGATACCAAAACATTTTGGACAATTCCATGCTACCAACCTTGTGGGAACAGTTTGGAGCGGACCCCTTCCTCTTCCAACATGACTGTGCACCAGTGCACAAAGCAAGGTCCATAAAGACATGGATGAAAGAGTCTGATGTGGATGAACTTGACTGGCCTGCACAGAGTCCTGACCTAAACCTGATAGAACACCTTTGGGATGAATTAGAACGGAGACTGAGAACCAGGCCTTCTCCACCAATATCAGTGTGTGACCTCACCAATGCGCTTTTGGAAGAATGGTGGAAAATTCCTATAAACACACTCCGCAACCTTGTGGACAGCCTTCCCAGAAGAGTTGAAGCTGTAATAGCTGCAAAAGGTGGACCGACATCATATTGAACCATGTGGGTTAGAAATAGGATGGCACTTCAAGTTCATATGTGAGTCAAGGCAGGTGGCCAAATACTTTTGGCAATATAGTGTATTTTACATATTTGTTTGTTTTTTTGTTTTTTTACAACACGTCCTAAAAAGGAGTTTGGAAAAAACAAAGCTTATTTATTACTACCCATTTTTCCACTTCATAGCAATTGCTAACACATATGTTCTCTTCCTGTTCTTAATTTGTAGACAATTTACTTTAATTTATTCTTAATACAGCAGTTATATTTAGAATTAAGTCAGGTATAATTCACTTAATGAGATGAGTAATATCTTATTTTCAATAAGTTCCTGACATTTGTCAAAATTCTTATTTCTTGTACTTTACAAACACTTTAAATTGGATCATATTAGTACATTGTTTGATTTATTTGCTTAATCCATTCCATAATTTAATCCCACATACTGATATCCTAAAGGTTTCCAGGGTCATACATACATGCAAATGTTTTAAGTTAGATTTTTCTCCAAGGTTCTATTTCTCCTCTTTTGTTGAGAAGAATTGTTGTACATTATAGTTATAGTTTGCTTTGTGCATAATTTTAGCTGTTTCCAATTGCACCAAATCATTGAATTTCAATATTTTTGATTTAAGAAATAAAATGTTTTTGTGTTCCTTGTATCCAACATTATGTCTTATTCTAACTGATCTTTTTTGTAACACGATTAATGAATGAAGTGTACTTTTTTGTGATTTTATGAATTATTTGTTCCTTGTAACCTGAACCTCAAAAAGCCCAATATTTCACAAACATTGGAAAACAAATACTGTATTGATGTTTTACTTGTTTTATACCACACAGACTTAAAAGTAAACACTAAATTACCGTAAAAGCACATAATCGGCGCTCATTATCAAACAACTTTACTGTTTTAACCAGTTATAAATAATAATAGTCATCAATAATTATAATTACAGAAACAAACACTACCAAAGACTTCCTCAATGTTCACTCTGCTCTGTCGTCCGTGTTAAACTTTCATTTATATTCCAAAACATTTACCCACGAACACGAGAGCAATTTTAAACGGTGGAGAGCGATTTATATTAGTCATTTTTGTTGGTGAATGAGAGGAGATTAGAGATAATCATCACACTTCAACATCTCTACCTGCTAGGTCAGCTTTGCGAATGAAAATCAGTTTTTTATTGTCTCACCCTGGACAAACTAGAAAGTCAGGATGCCAGCTCAATGTTTATTTAATACAATATCCAGAAGGCTTACCGCGTAAACAGGAACAGGAAGTATGTCTAAACCATGGGTGTCAAACTCTGCCGTGTAATTTCATTTGGCCCTTGAGGCAATATCAAATCAACACTAGAGCTGACCCGCCGATTATATACAGCAGCGGTGCCGCGGTATCACCGCATTCACCCTGGTATCACCGCATTCACCGCTAATTCTCATACTTGCCAACCCTCCCGGGAGACTCACAAATTTCAGTGCCCCTCCCGAAAAACTGCCCCGAGCTGTCATCACGTCCGCTTTCCATACAGTCCACTGACGTGCTCTTTCAGTCACATAATATGTTCGGCTTCTGCACGCACCAACACAAGTGAATGCAACGCATACTTGATCAACAGCCATACAGGTCACACTAAGGGTGGTCGTATAAACAACTTTAACACTGTTACAAATATGCGCCACACTGTGAACCCACACCAAACAAGAATGACAAACACATTTCAGGAGAACATCCGCACCGTAACACAACATAAACACAACACAACAAATACCCAGAACCCTTTGCAGCACTAACTCTTCCGGGACGCCACAAAATAATACACCCCGCCCCCAGCTCTCCAAAAAGTGCACTTCTGCTGCTATTTGACATAACTGTTTGTTATGATGCTTTGACATTTTTGCACTTTATTTCTTTATTGAAAGAAAATTCTATGAAGAGAAAAGTTGTTGCAAATGTGGTTACATTGCTAAAAAATGAAAAGTTAAAGCTGAAAAAAGAAATATACTTTATTGAGTTAACATTATTTCTTTATAGGGGGAAGGATGTGATGTTATGAGCTAGAAATATAACAACTACACTACCCAGCATGCAACAGGAGTGACGAGCATGCATGTTGTTGCATGTCGCCACCCGGCAGCTAAGAATGAGGTTATGAGCACGCTGTGAAAGTAAACGTCAAGAACTCAGCCAACACCCCTCGTCTGCATTATTTATAATTAGACAGACAACACATATACAATGTGATTTTGTTTTGTTTACAAGGAAAGAAAAACAAAAGTTAAAAAAGGGAGATGTCATATATGTATGTGCTGCGGTTGCTTTAAGAACGTTGCGACAGCTGCCGTAAAGGAGGTGCGTTGCTAGCCTTGTTGCTATGTTTCTGGTTGGTCGTAAAAGTGTTCGTCATGTGTTTGTACCCTGCACAAATCTCTCAGTAAAGTTATTCATTGGATTATACCTTTTGTTTTTAACTTTATTACACCTTGGAGCACTTTTTCCGGTCCATTGTTTTTCCTGCTTTCCCTATCTGCGCCTAATGACTGAGCTACGTGACGTCATTTCTTGTGATGTCCCACGGAGCATTTCTGGTCGGGACGGGATTCGTTCCCAGGGATTCGAATAAAGAAGCAACTCTTTTTCTTTACTATAGTAGTCTCGATAACGGGTACCGGTTCTCAAAAAGGGATTCGAGTCCGAGGACTCGGTTCTTTTCTTATCGAACAACCGGGAAAACCGGTTTCGAGTATCATCCCTAACCTTGAGTTAGCATAACTCAACTGTTGGATTAAATAATTCAACCCAATAGTTTGGTTGGGAATAACCCAACATTAAGTTATCATAACTCAACTTTTTGGTTAACTAATTCAATGCAAAAGTTGTGTTGAAGAAATTAACCCAAAATGTTGAGTTAAAATAACTCAAATAAGGGGTTTGTCCTTTTCTGAACTAGCAGCTGGGTTAAAATTGGGTTATTTTTTAACCCAACATTTTTTAGTGTGCATGACAATTGTACCGTTTGATAAGTAAAGAGTTGATATGTCATCACACGCTGCTGTCCCTGCTTTGTCTACACAAGAAACAAAAATACGTTTTGATTAAACAGTTGACGTGCGTGTTTCTTTATTTTTTTATTTTATTTTTTATTTTTTTTGTCCTGCCCAGCTTCTCAGGAAAATCATATTGTTGATGTACTTTACAAAAGAAAAGTGTGGGATACTTCTCTTGTTTATTAAATGTATTTATATTATTATTTGGTGCAGCCGGGCCGGAGCAGGAGGGGATAGAAAGAGAAGAAAAGGAAGACAGAGGGGGAAACTGTGGGGACAAGAGGGGGATAAGACAGAGAGACAACAACAACAACAGCAAACACAACAATAACAATAACAACAACAACAATAGAACAACATCAGCAAATAGGATATGTACAAATTATGATGGTAAAAGTGATAGCAAAGAAGCAGTTAGTGGAATAAATAATAATACAGAAATGACAATGAACATTTTTACACTACTCTATTGGAGCAATACAAATACCAATAGAAATAGCACTATTGATAATGAATAATAACAATCACCTCTATTATCAACAATACAATTGTTCAGATGCAACAATACACGTGTTTCAACGCAGCTGAAAGACAAATTTGATTGGCAAAAATGTCTCCATTTGGCCAAAATGTGCCGGGAAGTTGTGGCCTTTGGACAAAGTTGCGGGGCCGCATATAATTGGAGGGATTGGTTGAATTTGACTGGTAAGGGTGCTATTAGGGTGACGCCTGGCGAGACAACCTCTCTAATTGGACATCTAACCTTGATGAGCTATTTTACGCACACACACGCACGCACACACACACACTCACACACAAGTGCAAGCGTGCACGCTCCCACTCGCCATAGGAGTGTGTATCCGTGCCCAGAAATGACTCCATGTGATATATTATCATATTTCTGGCAGGAGCGGCGGGGGAGAGTGCTCATCTGAGACAAATTATCCAAATTAATTTCTAATTTAAAAATCCTCTGCCTTTTTATTACGAGCTGTGGGCACCTTTGGAGTAAAAAAAAAAACAGACTGAAGTCCAATTGGACACTTTAACAACTTGTGTGTTATTTTGCCCACAAACCAAATGGATAATGGGGGTTTGATGGGCACGGGAAGGATGTAATTGCACATGGCCGCCTGACATTCAGCTTCCATGGGAGATTAAAGAGTGAAATCAAAAATGAAAAGTTTGAGGCATACTTAGAGCTCCCCTTTGTTCCAATTAGTGGTCGAAATTGGGAGGAGAAACCAGCGGCCGCAGGGATTGGTCAATCTTTGTGGAATTGGTTTGAACGCGAGCATAATAGCCCAGAGTTTTATGGGAAATGTAGGCCTGGAAGCCTGTCTGGACCAGTGTTGGAGGTCTCATTACTTGAAATGACCAATTAGACTATCTTATCTAGGTCACATATAATGCTGCCATCAGACAACCTATTTCTTGTATGAATGGACGTTATTGAGCATGAGCAGAATGTAAAAAGTTCAAATGATTAGCCCGGGGGTCTGCAACCCGTGGCTCTCGAGCCTCATGCGGCTCTTTAGCACCGGACTAGTAGCTCCCTGGAGCTTTTTCAAAAATGGAAAAAAATGGGGGGAAAATATATTTGTTGTTTTAATAATGTTTCTGTAGGAAAGCCCATTGTTTAATATGTTTGTGTTTATGTTTTACTGATGAGACTATTTGGCCAGTGCCGTTTTGTCCTACTAATTTTGGCGGTACTTGAACTCACCGTAGTTTGTTTACATGTACAACTTTCTCCGACGCTGCAACAGAAAGACGTGTTTTATGCCACTCCTTCTTTGTCTCATTTTGTCCACCAAACCTTTCATACTGTGCGTGAATGCACAAAGGTAAATGATAAATGATAAATGGGTTATACTTGTATAGCGCTTTTCTACCTTCAAGGTACTCAAAGCGCTTTGACATTATTTCCACATTTACCCATTCACACACACATTCACACACTGATGGCGGGAGCTGCCCTGCAAGGCGCTAACCAGCAGCCATCAGAGGCAAAGGGTGAAGTGTCTTGCCCAAGGACACAACGGACGTGACTAGGAAGGTAGAAGGTGGGAATTGAACCCCAGTAACCAGCAACACTCCGATTGCTGGCACAGCCACTCTACCAACTTCGCCAAAGGTGAGCTTTGTTGATGTTATTGACTTGCGTGGAGTGCTAATAATCCATGCTAACATGCTATTTAGGCTAGCTGTGTGTACATATTGCATCATTATGCCTCGTTTGTGGGTATATTTTAGCTAATTTAATTTCCTTTACTTATGTCCTCTGTGTATTTCATTTATATTTGCATGTCTCATGACACATCATCTGTATATAATATTGGCTGCATTTCGGCTTGTGTGCCATGTTGTTCTAGACCACAGCAAACGTTACCATGTACACCTACTCAATGGCCTAGTGGTTAGAGTGTCCACCCTGAGATTGGTAGGTTGTGAGTTCAAACCCCGGCCGAGTCATACCAAAGACTTTAAAAATGGGACCCATTACCTCCCTGCTTGGCACTCAGCATCAAGGGTTGGAATTGGGGGTTAAATCACGGGCGCGGCCACCGCTGCTGCCCACTGCTCCCCTCACCTCCCAGGGGATGATCAAGGGTAATGGGTCAAATACGGATAATAATTTTGCCACACTTGGTGTGTGTGACAATCATTGGTACCTTAACTTTAACTTTTGTTCCAGACCACAGCAAACATTACCCAGCTTGCAAAGATTGTAATAAATCTATTAAAAGAAAACAGCATGTAATTTCCTTTAACTTAGGCACAGATATATATATACCTTTGGCAGTTTTAAGACAGTCATTTCCAGGAGTTGTCTCACCCTCTGAAACACCAACTTAATATACCTTCATTATAACACTTACATGAGGCTTTTAACTTTGTGCGGCTCCAGACAGAATTGTGTTTTGTATTTTTGACAAAATGGCTCTTTCAACATGTTGGGTTGCCGACCCCTGGATTAGCCAAATGACAAGATTTGGTTACGATAACATTGGAATCTTCAAAGGCTTCAAAAACAAAAATAGAATACCGAGGGATGTGTACCGAATTCGGTACTCTTAAAGGCGCCGACTAAATTCCGTCTGTACTATGGGGTGACAATTCACATAAAACCAAAGCATGCCATATTGTTATATTTTGTTGCACGTGACGTCTTGTCCGTTTGAAATGAAATTAAACAATCACTCAAGCAGAACTTAGAGTACACTCAGCCAAACTTGCCTCCAAGTAATGTTACAATTTCCCATGTCAACAAAGCAAGCATGCCTGATAGACAACACTTAAACACAACGTAAGGCTACACTTTTCAAAATGCACAAACTCAATGCTAATTCACATTGGATTTGCCATAAACATGTTACTGATTAGCATTAACAATTTTACATTACAATTTCAACACCTCCACACCTCCAATTGTGTAATCAAAACTACAACAACAATCAAACAGCTGCTGTGTAATAAGTACAATATTTACTGTATAAAGACAACATAAGACTTGACTGACATTCAGTGTAATGGAAAAAGACTACTCCCTGACAAGGAAACAAACTGTATCCTATACATATACACTACTGCCATCTAATGTCTTAAAAAATGGCAACTCCATACAAAGTATATTATATAATACTTGCAAATGAGACTCAGAATTGTAGCAAGAAAAGATATGATATTCAGCTTTTTTTAAATGTTACATTAAAAAATCATATTTTATTATTAATCCATTAACATTTATTAACACTCAAAGGTAGAATACATTGTTACCATTGAGTACCCGGTTAAAATTAGATTGGTATCCCTCGTGGTAACATTTTTCGTAAGATTTGGTTTTCAACTAACATATTTGCCAAAGTTTTCCCCCGGTTTAAGTATACCGTCTCGGGTATTGTGGTGTTACATTACGCGTAACAAACTAGTCTGTTTGCTACTCACTCAATTCCATGAAGTAATAACTACTTTGTTATCTTTCAATTCTATATGTACCAACTTAAATTTGACAAAAAACTTTGGAAATTACTCACATTGGGTTGAGTTTTTTCTTGCCCTGATGTGGGAGCTGAGCCGAGGATGTTGTTGTGGCTTGTGCAACCCTTTGAGACACTTGTGATTAAGGGCTATATAAATAAACTTTTGACTTTGACACTGAGCAGATAGGCATATACTGTATGTCTGACACATTGTCTCTTACATTTGAGCTCAAGTGAACCAAACTGCACCAGAGTTCCCTCTTAGAATGTTTTGACCCCCACTTGACCAAATGAAGCGCACTACCAAACAAGACATGTTGTGAACGCACCCACATTTTTAAGTTGGGCCAAATTTATTTTATGGAAAATATGCTAAACGTGGACTTGGTAGGCGTTGATATTATGCGTTATATGGACACAAGGAATCAGTCACAGATAGACAGACTATAATATGGTGGGATTTTGACAAACAATTAACTTATGAGCTCAAAATATCATCAAGCCAAGTACAAGATGACAAAGTATTTGGTTCTGCATGCATTACTTTTATACAGCATTGTCACTATTGTCATATGACTTCTAAACTTAAATATTTAGGTCAAGGATATGTTCTTCTAGACCCGCCATTAATGTCATGTTCTATATATGTTATGGTCAATTTTACATGTAAAGTATGTGGACGTAAACAACCTACTTCAGTTACATAGAATTTCATAATATCAGGCGTGTTTTGTTTTTTTTCTTTGCCTTTTTGCCATGTTACGCACTATTACACAGTTACCAATTGTAGCTAATGTATTAATTCCTCCATTCTGTGCCGGGTATATTCAAAGAATGAGTAGTTTTACTTTATTGTAGTTTTATTTAAGAATATTAAAACCTGCAATAGGGTTGTACGGTATACCGGTATTAGTATAGTACCGTGATACTAATGAATCATATTCGGTACTGTACCGCCTCTGAAAAGTACCGGTCCGCCACCCTCCGCACCCCCGTCGTATCATGGCTGGTTTACAAGTACTTACAAGCAGACACAGTGTGTAGACAGAAAAGGGAGAATGGACGCTTTTTGGCTTAAAAACTAACAATAAAGGTGAAGTTATAACACTGAAACGCCCTCAGGAAGACATGCTTTAAGACATGGCTAGCTAGCTAGCGGCTAAAGTCCAGCTGCAGTCGGCAGTGTTTTAGCTACTTCTAAATCACTAATCCTCGCCTCCATGGCGACAAATAAAGTAAGTTTCTTACATGTATCATCCCTGCAAGACGAGGAATAGCTAAACATGATTCACTACACACCGTAGCTCATCGCCGTCAAAATGTAAACAAACGTAACATACACTGTAATGATGCCAAGTACAGGAGCGTATCTAGTCGATACTACTATGATTCCGTCGATATTTTTTGGCATCACAACATCTTCTTTCGTTTTTTTATTTATTTATATTGTGTTTATAAACTCAGGAAATATGTCCCTGGACACATGAGGACTTTGAATATGACCAATATATGTACTTGGTATTGGATTGATACCTAAATTTGTGGTATCATCCAAAACTAATGTAAAGTATCCAAACAACAGAAGAATAGATTATTATTACATTTTAACAGAAGTGTAGATAGAACATGTTAAAAGAGAAAGTAAGCAGATATTAACAGTAAATGAACAATTAGATTAATAATTCATTTTCTACCACTTGTCCTTAATAATTTTGACAAAATAATAGAATAATAATAAATTACACAATATGTTACTGCATATGTCAGCAGACTAAATTAGGAGCCTTTGTTTGCTTACTTTCTAATAAAATAAAAGTTGTCTTTATGTTCACTATTTTATTTGAGGACAAACTTGCAATAAGATTGTAGCTGAGATAGGCTCCAGCGCCCCCCGCAACCCCGAAGGGAATAAGCGGTAGAAAATGGATGGATGGACAAACTTGCAATAAGAAACCTATTTTTAATGTACCGTAAGATTTTTTGTTAAAATAAAGCTAATAATGCTTTAAATACAATGTGTGGTCCCCTTTATTTAGAAAAGTATCGAAAAGTACCGAATAGTATCGAAATAATTTTGGTACCGGTACCAAAATATTGGTATCCGAACAACACTAACCTGCACATGTGTCCCCAATGTTCTGATTTAGTTTAGTTTGCTCTCATTTTTTTACATTGTATTTCCCCTACAGCCTAATTTATTCTTATTAACCTATACTGTATTTATAAACCATTCTATTTAAAGTACTATGTATATAGTATCGTCCTTGTGGTAATCATTGGGTTAAATCTGGTGACACAATTTTGTGCCATTTCATGTGTTCCCTGAATCCTTGATTGATCAGATGAAACATAAAATAGTGTACCATTTGTACCCATAATGATGCCAAAATATGTAATGGTAGACAGTCGTACAAGCATCTGTGTTGGTTAATAACAGACAAAGTACAGTAAATGTGCTTCAGTCATTATATCGCCTTATTAAGCCATTATTTACTGACGCCACATGCAGCTTGTAGCTCCGTGTTTGATCATCTGGAGCCTACAGCTGCTTTTTAGCCAACCTCAAATAATAGAATAATAGCGCACAGTGTAATGAACAAATACAGCGCTGCTCTCCAAACATGATGCACATGTGCATTGTCTGTGCCTCTCTAGGGCGAGGATGTGTGTGTGCTGGCTTGAGGAGAGTCACCGTGCCGTAATTAAGGACAATGAGGGTCTTGTGGGGGAAGGAGGGGGGGTGTGCTCTATGTAGTGTCCTCATTAGTGGAATTTTCACCCAGAGGTGGTGCTGGGAAACAGATATCTAATGAGGAGCCAAGACCAAAAGTTTGTTCGTGCTGTATGCTCGCTGGCTACATTATTCAGTCCCTCCAGGATTTTGCAAGCTTTCTTTTTGTGAAATGCCGGAATTTGCAGCAACTTTTTCATAAAGTTGTGGCAAAAGTTTTGACTTTTTGAGGCCTATTTTTTTTTCCAATAACATTGAATCAACTTATGATTTTATGAATTTGTTTTCAATGTTCAACCTTAACGTCCATCAAGCGGATGGTTTACTTGTTTTATACCACCCAAACTTAAGGAAGAACTGCACTTTTTAAAAATGTTGCCTATCGTTCACAATCATTATGAGAGACATGACAATGGATCTGTTTATTTTTTATTTTTTGCATTCTAAATGTTAAATAAAAGCGATCAAACGTTTACAATGGCTTACAATGGAGCCTATGGGAGCCACGCAATCCTATAAAGCCCAAAGAAAAAAACATCCAAACACCTCCATTAGGGTTTTATAAACAAGATGTAAGTACCATATTTTCACTTAAAAAACTTTTTTTTTTTCTCAAAACGTATAACCCGGTACATCTAAAGCAGTGGTTCTTAACCTGGGTTTGATCGAACCCTAGGGGTTCAGTGAGTCGGCATCAGGGGTTTGGCGGAGCCTCCGCCGCGGCAGTCAAGACACACCCGACTCATCGTGTAAATAAAAAAATCCATATCGGCGTATCATTGATACGGCAACAGCAGAAGTCACACTGATTTGCAGGTGTGTCATTTGTTGTGAGTTCATGCACTGTTGGTTTTGTTCTTTGAACAAAGGGGTGTTCATGCACGGTTCATTTTGTGCACCAGGAAAAAAAACCATACAACTTTGTCTTGAATTTGAAAAAAAACATTTTATTTTTTACTAAAGAAGGGTCCGGTGAATGCGCATATGAAACTGGTGGGGTTCGGAACCTCCAACAAGGTTAAGAACCACTGGTCTAATGTAAGGAATAGTTTTGGTTGAGCTTACCCACCTCAAAGCTATTTTATTTGGTACATGGTATAATGATAAGTGTGACCAGTAGATGGCAGTCAAACATAAGAGATAAGTGTAGGGCTGCACCATGATGGTAATATGACTCAAGTAAACAACACCGACATGTTATATGTTCCATTGAAAATATAGAACATTACACACAGCGCTCGAAAATCTATCAAAATGTTTTAGTACGACTTTGGTAAGCTATGAAGCCGCACTGTTTGATGTGCTTCAACATACGAGTATTATTATGGTGTGTGTATAAGGTGAGACATATTATCTGGCGTTACACTATTTTATTAAAGGACAAACTTGCCATAAGAAACATATGTTTAATGTACCATAAGATTTTTTGTTAAAATAAAACCAATAATGCAATTTTATGTTGTCCCCTTTATTTAGAAAAGTACCGAAAAGTATCGAAATAATTTTGGTACCGGTACCAAAATATTGGTATCGGGACAACACTACCCTGGATTAATCTGATTAAAATATAATTTGTTTGACAACACAAACCATTTATGAATTCTACGGAGCATTACTTTCTAAAAGCACTATGTAAGAGTGAAGCTGCCCTCTGGGTAATGGCAACATGCTGTAGGTCGCTTCTGCCTCTTACACACACACACACACACACACACACACACACACTCTCTCTCTCTCTCTCTCACAGTTAAACTCTCAGCATGCCTCTGTACAGGTAATCTCACTTAATCATCTCAGAGGTCACCGCAAAAGCAAGGCGGGGTGATAATTGCTGTGCTGAGCAGCAAGGACAACAAGCAGGAGAAATAGGGCGAGGCCAAATTGGGCAAACGGGGACGGGACGTGAGACAAAATCCCCATTATACAAATTATATACTTCTATTACTTCTTCACAGTACGACACAAGAGCTACGACAACCACAATCAAATGATAATAAAGTCAATGGCTGACAATGCTAGAGAATTTAGGGACAAATATTTTTGTTACCACTTTTACAAAACATGCATTAAAAAGACATTTTTCTCATTAAAAATAATGCTAATCCAACTATCCAAAAGGTATTAGTACAAAACACATTTTACGGAGAAAGATTATACTTGTACATGCAGTGAACAATACAAATACATATAAATGATGAATTAAATGGATAAATAAATATTTAACCTCACTTTTACCGTGTGGGCAAAGACGGCTATTGGCGGAGAGAGAAACGGGCAGGGGTTGTACAAAACTATGCGAAATAGTACTGACCAGAATGTAAGACGACACTAAATATGGGAAAAGTTAAAGTACCACTGATAGTCACACACACACACACTAGGTGTGGTGAAATTACTCTCTGCATTTGACTCATCCCCTTGTTCCACCCCCTGGGAGGTGAGAGGGGAGCAGTGAGCAGCAGCGGTGGCCGCGCTCGGGAATCATTATGGTGATTTAAACCCCAATTCCAACCCTTGATGCTGAGTGCCAAGCAGGGAGGTAATGGGTCCGATTTTTATAGTCTTTGGTATGACTCGGCCGGGGTTTGAACTCACGATCTCAGGGCGGACACTCTAACCACAAGGCCACTGAGCAACCACACTTTTTAAATAAACATTTTGCGTAAACAGGTGAAATGTGTGTTTCTTGTTGATATAAATGGCATTTATTTGCTGCTGAACAGTTTATTGATTCTGATTTATTGATCACAATGATCTTCAAAATAATATCATAACCCCTTGTTTGTTGTTCGCTAATCTGACCAACCTTTCAGACCCTTTTTAAGCGGGTCCTTGTTGCGGCTGCATCTGTCCAGATCCAGTGATGGGCAGCAACAAGCTAGGACTACATTTCCCAGTAGCTTGGTGGTAGCTTAGCTACTTTTTTAACGAGTAGCTTTTACTGGAGTTTAGCTACTTTTAGACCCATGTAGCTAGGTAGCTTACATCAAAGCTACAAGCTACAAAGAAAGAAGATGGACTCTGAATGCAAAAAAATAAAAAATATATTGAGAAAATACAATGACCTGGATGAATGAGAACATCCATCCATCCATCCATCCATCCATTTTCTACCGAATGTCCCGTTCGGGGTCGCAGACGGAGAAAATCCATAAGGATTGGTTGGTGTTCGTATGATGAGTCACAAATGGCTAAGGTTCAGTTCAATTTCAGTTTATTTCGAACATGCATACAATACAATGTAATACATCACATATTTCCAGCTCTTTCATTACAGCACGTCCGAAAAGGAGTAGGAAGAAGCTGAGCTTTTTTAATCCTACCCCTTTTTCATGCCATAGCAATTTTATCCTTTTTCCTTGTTCTCTGTAACATAATAGTGAACAAATAAATAATAAACAAATAATATACCATAGTAAATAAACAAATATTAAATACATAAATAATCTTTGTCTCAATATTTTTTTTATTTTTTTATTATTATTTTTAAGGGTTCAGGTTCAGGTTATAGTTTGCTTTGTATATAATTTTAGCTGTTTGCAAATGCACCAAATCGTTGAATTTCAATAATTGTGATTCAATAAATAAAGGGTTTGTCCATCCATCCATCCATCCATCCATTTTCTACCGCTTATTCCCTGGCTACAATCGGGCAGAAGGTGGGGTGCACTCTGGACAAGTCGCCCCCTCATGGCAGGGCCAACACAGATAGACAGACAACATTCACACTCACATTCACACACTAGGGCCAATTTAGTGTTGCCAATCAACCTATCCCCAGGTGCATATTTTTGGAAGTGGGAGGGAGCCGGAGTACCCGGAGGGAACCCACGCAGTCACGGGGAGAACATGCAAACTCCACACAGAAAGATCCCGAGCGCAGGATCGAACCCAGGACCTTTGTATTGTGAGGCAGACACACTAAACCCTGTTTCACCGTGCTGCCACATAAAGGGTTTGTATGTTCTCTATATCTAACATTATGTATTAGTCTAATTGATCTATTTTGTAACACCTTTAGTGAATGAAGCGCATATTTGTAGTTGTTTCCCCATATTTCTGCACAATAACTCAGATATGGTAACACTAGCGAGCAGTAAAGAATATGAAGTGTTTTTTGGTCTACAACATGTTTTGCTTTGTTCATTATTGACGTGTTTCTTGCTACTTTATGTTGTATATTTTTTACATGAGATTTACAATTAATTTTATCATCTATTGTTACACCCAAAAATGTGTTTTCTTTTACCCTTTCAATGTCTACTGCGTCTATTTGTATTTATTTGACTTTTTCTTCTACTGTTACCAAATAGCATTATTGTAGTTTTACTGAGATTAGTTTTTAGGTGTTTACTTTGCAAGCCCAAAGTAAAACCGCTCTCTCCATCCAAGACATGGAACACACATTTAGGAACACACATTAAGGTTGAGTTGTGTTTGATTTTATTTGGAACATGCATGCATACAACTTGATACATCACAATTTCCAGTTTCTCTATTCAAGATGTTCGAAAAGGAGTAGGAAGAAGCAGAGCTTATTTAATCCTACCCCTTTTCCTTTACATAGCAGTTGCTAAAACTTTTGTTCACTTCCTGACCTCAATTTATTCACAATATACTCCATAAGTAATAACAATAAATAAATAAATTATAATTAGTGAGGTAAGTTATATTTCATACGGTGAGATAAGTAAGATTATCTAGAAAATGAATGGATAATAAATTCAGAATGGTTATCATGGTTCTTCTTCTTTGTACTTTGTGAACACTTTAAGTTTGAAGAGTTTCTTAAAGTGGATCATATTAGTACATTATTTGATTTCTTTGCAAATCCATTCCATAATTTAATTCGACATCCTGATATACTGAAGGTCTTAAGTGTTGTACGTGCGTACAAATGTTTTAAATCAAATTTTTCTCAAATCAGTGGTCAAAAATCTTCAAACTTAACAAAAACCCTGGTAGCAGAAGCAGCCTTTTTTCTTTGCGTCCTCTCCCATTGACAGGAAGTGAGTTGAGTTCATGAAAAGTTTTTCTGCACATTATTATCAACTAGTCCCAAACAACACGCAAGTCATTGTATTTTTTTTTTGTCGAGATACAGATAAATGCTGCTTTTTTACTGTAGGTAGAGGAAAAGAAAAAAAACATAATAGGGGTGGGCCAAAGAAAAGGCAAACTAAATAAATACATACAGTGGGGTGCGGGGATGCCTAGAGGTAATTGTAGGGAGTCCCCAACTAAATGACAGATAGTTAATAGTAATAAACTCTTATTGAGTCCATTTGTACACTTACAGTTACATTAACATTGATATTATACATTTGGGCCCATAAATAAAAATGCCATTAAATGTAGCTTTGATATAGCAAGCGACTTTTGCTGTGTAGCTTGTAGTGTAGCATGCTGGCTACGATTCTCTGGGCATAACTTCCAATATAGCTTAGCTCCATTTAATCGAGAGTAACTTGTAGCTTACCCTACTACATGTTCATAGTAGCTTGCCCATCACTGTCCAGATCACTGGTGCATGTGAGTGACAGAAAGAAAAGCTCTGGCTTCGGCAGAAGTCGGTTTCCGCCACCTGTTGGTTTTGCATGGGTAAATCCTTAGACCTCGAATATAAGACGACGTATCTCTTTTAGACTAGGGGTCTTAAAATCAGGTCAATACGGTAAACCTCTGACACATCTTGTGCTGATATTTGCCGTAAAAAAGAGACAGTTGTGGTGTTAAGGATTATAAGAAATTCATAAATATATTTTCTGACCAGTGACGTCGCAGCTACTGCCCTACCTTGTCCAAATCTCTCCCAAAAAAACTTTATTTTATTATGATGTTAATTATTTTACTGTGTTATTATTCACAACCGTAGTGAGGTGCGGATCTATATTTAAATATTGATACCTTTGGTACCAGATATCCATGCTCTAAAACAGTGGTTCTCAGACTTCTTTCACTAAGTACACCCTCAGAAAACACTTGGCTCTCCAAGTACCACCTTAACGACCAGGATTAAAATACAGTAGGCGTAAATAATCATTAAAAACAAGGCAGAGGTTTTATTTAACAAATATATTTATTATGTTTGGCCACTGTAACATTACAAACACTTTAAAAAGTAACACTGTGTTTGAAGATTTAATTAGGTAATTATTTAGCACCCCACTAGATGGAGCCTGTGTGCCACCAGTGATGCGCGTACCACAGTTTGAGAATCACTGAGCTGAAATTGATACTGAAATATGTAAAAATGTATACAAACAATCAAATGTATGATTTATTAGGTTATGTTTTTATGCAGGGAAGATGAAAGCGCTCCCAGCATGCCTTGCGGCACTTGATTTTTTATTACCGTATTTTCCGCACTATAAGGCGCACCGGAGAGGCTGGGGTTACGTTATGCATCCATTAGATGGAGCTGCGCTAAAGGGAATGTCAACAAAACAGCCAGATTACAAACCAGCGTTCTGACAACTCTGTTCACTCCCAAAATGAATAAACAGCTGTTTTATTATTTTCCCCAAGGTAAAGTCAGTGACGTGGTATTTCGTTTATCTTTTAACAACAGCAAGGTATAACAATGCAACATTTATATCACATAGTGGAGGGGAACTTTTCCTCGATTCAATAAACACGTAAAAAACAGTCTGATACTGTTACGGTAAATCAAACGTTAGTGCAATCACAATATAGTAACACTAGAAATAGTGCAGAGAAATAACAATATCAATAACTCAACGTTGCTCAAACGTTAATGTCACACAACACAACATACAAAATAAACATGTAAAGCTCACTTTATGAAGTTATTCCTCATCCACAAATCCCTCGAATTGTTCTTCTTCAGTGTCCGAATTAAACAGTTGGGCGAATACGGCATCCAACATGCTTCGTCTCGCCGAAGTCGTCATTAATCGAGTCAGTGTCGCTGCTGTTGTCTAGCAGTTCAGTGACAATTTCTGCCTTCCTCATATATCCCAGCATGCACCGCGTGCTTCTTCTACGGGGGGAAAAATAAAGTCGGCGGCTGCTTACCGTAGTTGCAAGACCTGTTGTGGCTCAATATTGGTCCATATATAAGGCACACCGGATTATAAGGCGCACTGTCAGCTTTTGAGAAAATTGGAGGTTTTTAGGTGCGCCTTATAGTGCGGATAATACGGTAGTTTAGATTGTTGAACTGTTATTTGTGTGAAACATACGTAGTAAATGACAAAAAATTAATATTTTGCATTATTTATTGGATTGAATTTCCAGTTATATTTCCGCATTCCCTGTATTTATGCACATATACCAGGGGTGTCAAACGTACGGCCCGAGGGCCGGATCAGGCCCGCGAACAGGTTTTATCCGGCCCGCGGGATGAGTTTGCTAAATATAAAAATGAACCTGAAGTTTTTGAATGAAATAAACAGCTGTTCTAAATGTGTCCACTGGATGTCGCAATAGCAATTATTTGTATCTTTGTAGATGATTAAGTTAAAGTTTGTCATGTCTGTTAAACATGTTTTTGTTTGGCCATGTGCTGTTTATTTTTTGGACTCTTTTTAGTTCCTGGTTGTGCACTCTTGCTTGTTTTGTTTCCATGACTACTAATTAGCTTCACCTGTCTCACGTTTTGCACTCGCGCACCTGTCACTAATCAGGTCGGTATTATTTAAGCTTGCAGTTGCCAGGCAGTCTGTCTGGCGACATTACCTCCTTGACACCAACTCGAGTATTTCATATATATTTCATATATATATATATATATATATATATATATATATATATATATATATATATATATATATATATATATATATATATATATATATATATATATGTATGAAATACTTGACTTTCAGTGAATTCTAGCTATATATATATATATATATATATATATATATATATATATATATATATATATATATATATATATATATATATATATATATATATATTATTTATTTTATTTACATAAAAGAAATACTTGAATTTCAGTGTTCCGGTGGCTATCCATTAGATGGCAGTATTGTCCTGTTTAACTTCTCCGTTCATGATGAGTATATCATTTTGGCCACCGTGTTCAATGGAGAAGTCTGTTCTACATATTTACAGGCAACATAAACCTTCCCCTTCGAACTGTCCTGGATGAACTGAAATTCTTGTTTCCATTCGTTTGAATTCGTTAGGCAAGCTGTTTATATTGTGGGAAAGCGGACGTGAGAACAGGCTGTCCCCACTCAGTCTCAAGTCCGCATTGAGCTGGAGGGGGCGTGGCCTCCAGCTCCGGCTGAATACCGGGAGTTTGTCGGGAGAGGCGCTGAATACCGGGATTCTCCCGCTAAAAACGGGAGGGTTGGCAAGTATGATCCTTACTACTCATGCCATTGTCATGCTGCCATAGTTTTCATGCTGCTCGTTTCTTGCCACGTGAGTTTTGTGTATTCTTGTCACAGTAAGTGTTTATTTGTTTCATGTTCATAGTTTTTTGCCCAAGTCCTAGTTTTGTTTCATAGTCAAGTTTGAATCTCCGCCTTGTGCGCGCTCTTTGTTTGTTCTTTTTGTTAGTGATAAAAATAAATATGTCTTTACCTGCACGCCATGTCCACTCCAACTTTCCTTGCAACTCGGGAAAACAAACAACCCATAGTCCACGTCTTGACAAAGTTAAAGTACCACTGATAGTCACACACACACACTAGGTGTGATGAAATTTTGACCCATCCCCTTGTTCCACCACCTGGGAGGTGAGGGGAGCAGTGAGCAGCAGTGGTGGCCACGCTCGGGAATCAGATTGTTGATTACTGATCTCAAGGCGGACACTCTAACCACAAGGTGCTACATATGTACAAAATAAACCACATGTTAGTACATCAGTCGAAGAAAATTATCAAACTACATAAATAACATCCTGTAATTTGAATTTGATATAATTGTTTTTATCTTGATAGATTGAAAATTAACCCCACTGAGTTGACTGATGAACAATATCACATCATTTATTCTGAAAAGATAAATAACGACAAAATAAAGTATATATACTATTAACCGCAACAGGTGATTGTAAAAAAAACAAAAAAAACAACAACATTATGATTTGCACAATTTCAGAATGCGCTTGTCCTATTTTTAAACAAAGAAAAAAATCTGAAGTTGTCTTTATTTTTAAGTTATTGTGCCGTGATTTTACCAGTCCGGCCCACTAGGGAGTATATTTCTCTCCATGTGGCCCCCGATCTAAAATGAGTTTGACATCCCTGACATATACTATACTATACAACTTCGGAAAAATACTGGTGATATTTGAAATTGCCATTTTTGACATTGTGACATCGCTGGTAATACAAGCAGAGGCGCATGTTAGGCAACGCACACAGAAACAGTGTGGAGATGGAACACGAAAAATGGATGCATTTTGGCCTACACAACTAACAGTCAAGTTGAAGCTATAAACATTGAAGCGCCGCTCTGCAAAAGGTGCTTCGCTCTTGCTCTTTTTTGCCGTTAGCTAACTAGCGGCTAATGTCCATCCGCAGTCGGCAGTGTTTTAGCTACTTCTAAATCACTAATTCTCGCCTCCATGGCGACAAATAAAGTAAGTTTCTTACAAGTATCATCCCTGCAGGACGAGGACTAGCTGAACATGCTTCACTACACACCGTACGAGGATACAATAGCTAACCGCTAACAGAAAGCTAGCGTTCCTTAAAGTAAACACATGCCAGGGATGGATCTACACAGACATCGACTGTAACAATACCAAGTACAATATAAAGTTAAAGTACCACTGATAGTCACACACACACTAGGTGTGGTAAAATGACCCTCTGTATTTGACCCATCACCCTTGTTCCACCCCCTGGGAGGTGAGGGGAGCAGTGAGTAGCAGCGGTGGCCGCGCTCGGTAATCATTTTGGTGATTTTAACCCCAATTCCAACCCTTGATGCTGAGTGCCAAGCAGGGAGGTAATGGGTTCCATTTTTATAGTCTTTGGCCGGGGTTTAAACTCACAACCTACCAATCTCAGGGTGGACAGTCTAACCACAAGGCCACTGAAGACATTATATAGTCGATACTACAATGATTATGTTGATATTTTTTTATTATCACAAAAACGTTTATCTTTTTTATTATTTATAAACTCAGGAAATACATCCCTGGACACAGGAGGACTATAAATGATGACCAATGTATGAGCCTGTAACTATTCGGTATTGGATTGATACCAACATTTGTAGTATCACCCACAACTTATGTGAAGTATCCAAACAACAGAAGAATAAATGATTATTACATTTGAACAGACGTGTAGATAAAACATGTTGAAACAGAAAGTAAGCACATATTAACAGTAAATGAACAAGTAGATTAATAATCAATTTTCTACCACTTGTCCTTCATAATGTTGACAAAATAATAGAATGAGAAAAATGACACAATATGTTACTGCATACGTCAGCAGCCAATTAGGAGCCGTTGTTTGCTTACTTATTACTAAAAGACAAGTTTTATCTTATTTAATGCCAAAATTCTTCTTTGATAGCAATAAGAAACATATGTTTAATGTATCATAAGCTTTTCTGTTAAAACAAAGCCAATAATTAAATGTTTTTGTGGTTTTTATATTATCGCAAAGTACTAAAATATTGGTATCTGGACAATCCTAGTTTCTACTAACGTAAGAATTTGTGGGTCAGAGGCTTAACATTAGAACAACATATAGAGCGGATAATGCGTGAATAGCATCAAAGATAAAGAGCAAATTTCCCTCAACATTGATGGTTACCGTGATGTTCATAAAACACAGTGTGACTTCAAAGTCAAATTAAGTTCACCGGGCGAAATTATGCCGGTCTGGCGGAATGTATCCATTTATATGACTCTTTTTATGGCTGATTCGAAGCCGCCTAGCTAATCAACGCTCTATTACAACGCTTCTCCGTGGCGGCGCTTTGATTGGCTTCAATTTACATAATAGCGGAACGCTGCGAAAGTGAACTGCTTTCCATTTCTCCTGCCAAGCAGATTAGATCCATAGGTTTATGGATTTGCAACACATGCCAAGCATTTATTTATTTCATTTCGCCCAGGAACTCACGAGTTGTTGACAATCACTGGGGGGACGTATTTGCCATCCTGCTTGGTTTGTGTGATTTACAAAATACACAGTGGCTAATTTGGGTCCCTGATCAGAATTGTATTTACAAATTTGTTTCACACTTTTTTTTTAATTTATGTGAAATGACTTTTATACTTTTTTAATCAAAGTGGACTTTAATTTGATCAAAATCAGAATAACACACAAGGAAATTGACTTGTTCGACTGTGCTCCTTTTGTACAGTGTAAACATGAAATTAACAATTAATTAAAATAAGAACAAGTATTTATTTAAACAACCGTAAATTCCCGACTATAAACTGCTACTTTTTTCCTACACTTTGAACCCTGCTGCATATAAGACGTTGCAGCTAGTTTATGTATTCTGCTTATGTATTGTTCTTTGCTGAGGCCATAAAAAAAGTTTTAGCCAAGCAAATACGCTGGAAAGGTGTTTTATTGCCACTAGTGCTTTTTATTTTTATTTTTTCCTCAACCAGAGTACCATTTAATCTTCTAGCCGCCGATAGCGTTTCTACATTTGTAAGTTTAACAGTATAACTAAAACTATTTGTACTTACTAGTGTTGTCCCGATACCAATATTTTGGTACCGGTACCAAAATTATTTAGATACTTTTTGGTACTTTTCGATACTTTTCTAAATAAAGGTGACCACAAAAAATTGCATTATTGGCTTTATTTTAGCAAAAAATCTTACGGTAAATTAAACATATGTTTATTATTGCAAGTTTGTCCTTAAATAAAATAGTGAACATACAAGACAACTTGTATTTTAGTAGTAAGTAAACAAACAAAGGCTCCTAATTTAGCTGCTGACATATGCAGTAACATTGTATAATTTATCATTCTATTATTTCGTCAACATTATTAAGGACAAGTGGTAGAAAATAAATTATTAATCTACTTCATTTACTGTTAATATTTGCTTACTTTCTCTTGTTCTATCTACACTTATGTTAAAATGTAATAATCACTTATTCTTCTGTTGTTATCCGGTACTTTTTAGAGGTGGTATAGTACCGAATATGATTCATTAGTATCACAGTACTATACTAATACTTATACCGTACAACCCTAATACTTACTAAACTGTCCCATGTGTGATGTCTGTAGAATTGTTTTCATGCATATTTGCACCTGCTATCATAATGTAATGAAGCTAGCGTCGTTATCATTAGCTAATATGCTAACACATTTACAAGTGTCTTTGTTAGAATTAACAACTTTACAACAGCATTATTTTGGTTTTGTTTCAGTTTCACAAATTCCGCCGTAAACTCACCAAGGCGTGCATCACCATGGAGTTATTGAAGGGGAACTGCACTTTTTTGGAATTTTGCCTATTGTTAACAATTATTATGAAAGACATAACGGATGGATTTTTTTTTTCATGCATTCTAAATATTAGATAAAAGTCTGTTTACAGCAGAGCCAATGGGAGGTCCTCTATTCCGCCCAAAAAAATCCAATTAATAACCATCCAAAAACCGACTCCAAATACATTTTGTGACTTGAATATTAACCAAAGTATTAGTGATATTGGTATTATAAGCGCTAACACAAATCAACTGTTTATAGCAGCGCCGTGATCACTACCATGTGTACCGATATTTACATCATCGAATGGTCTGCTGCTTTCTTGCTTCCCTGCTCCCTGGAAGTTCGTTGTAGATCATAAATCATGCATCTTACCTGGACAGAAGAAGTCTGAGGCGGTATTCCGACAAATTGGTACACTTTGACAGCCATTTAGGTCCCACAAAAAGACGTTTGATGGTAGGGAGGATCCATACTTAAAAGAAATTCATTGGAAATAAACTGTTCAGGAATATTTGATGTGCAAAATAACAGATTTAACACAATTAAAACATATTTTTGCATATTTTCCTAACACCTGTACATACATTTAATTTGCCAGATTAGACCAGGATTTTGCAATGGTGCCAATTTGTCCAATACCCGCAACTTCCTTGCACATTTTCGCCAATCGGCCTTCATTTTTGCCATTCGAATTTGTCTCTTAACGGCGATCAAACACACACGGCAAGTGTTTACGCTTGTGATGACAAAGCAAGAACAACAACGTTTATATATTACCTCCTTATTGCTCAAACGGTTGTCCTCCCAAACTCCCCGTTCTTGTCTATAGCGCTAAGCCTTCTGGGTAATGTGGTATGTATGCATTTACTTGCTAGTTTACATGTATTTATATATTTATTTATCTTTATTTATCCATGTCCATGCAATTGAGAACATATTTCTATTTGCATTACTGACCTAACAAAGAGGCCATGTTTACATGTTAGAGATGTTGAAGTCTGATGATTATCTCTCATCTTCTCTCATTTACCAACATAAATAGCCGCAAAGGTTGCTCTCAACAGTTCACAAATGCTTTTAATGTACGAGCTAAATGTGGTGGAACATAAATGAATGTTTTGAATGGACAAACACTTTTCAAGCGTAAAACATACATGGAGAATGTCTGCAATTTGTGGAAGACAGAGCAGACAGCGGACAAAAGGAAGACATTGGTGATGTTTCTTTCTGTATTTATCATCACTATTATTAAAACAGTACAGTAATTTGACAATGTGCCTTTATTGCCATCCAGAGTCTGTGTTGTATACAATGAGTAAAACATCAATACAGTATTATTTTTAAAATGTTTGTTGAAATGCTGTTGTTGTTTTAGGTTAAGGTTGCAAAGAACACTTAAAACATTCATAACAAAATCAAAATCATAAGTTCATTCACAAAATATTGCAATTTTTGCCATAAATCCAGGCATTTTAAAGGCCTACTGGAATGAATTTTTTTTATTTAAACGGGGATAGCAGATACATTCTATGTGTCATACCTGATCATTTCGCGATATTGCCATATTTTTGCTGAAAGGATTTAGTAGAGAACATTGACGATAAAGTTCGCAACTTTTGGTCGCTGATAAAAAAAGCCTTGCCTGTACCGGAAGTAGCGTGATGTCACAGGTTGAAGGGCTCCTCACATTTCCCCATTGTTTACAGCAGCAGCGAGTACGATTCGGACCGAGAAAGCAACGATTACCCCATTAATTTGAGCGAGGATGAAAGATTTGTGGATGAGGAACGTGAAGGACTAGAGTGCAGTGCAGGACGTATCTTTTTTCACTCTGACCGTAACTTAGGTACAAGGGTTCATTGGATTCCACACTTTCTCCTTTTTCTATTGTGGATCACGGATTTGTATTTTAAACCACCTCGGATACTATATCCTCTTGAAAATGAGAGTCGAGAACGCGAAATGGACATTCACAGTGACTTTTATCTCCACGACAATACATCGGTGAAGCACTTCAGCTACAGAGCTAACGTGATAGCATCGTGCTTAAATGCAGATAGAAACAAAAGAAATAAGCCCCTGACTGGAAGGATAGACAGAAGATCAACAATACTACTATCAGGAGACACCGAACCAAACACTGGACCTGTAACTACACGGTTAATGCTGTGCCGCCTGTCGAAGCCTAGCAATGCTGTTGCTAATGACGCCATTGAAGCTAACTTAGTTACGGGACCTCGTCAGAGCTATGATAAAAACATTAGCGCTCCACCTACGCCAGCCCTCATCTGCTCATCAACACCCGTGCTCACCTGCGTTCCAGCGATTGACGGCGCGACGAAGGACTTCACCCGATCATCGATGCGGTCGGCGGCTAGCGTCAAATAGCGCGTCTGCTATCCAAGTCAAAGTCCTCCTGGTTGTGTTGCTGCAGCCAGCCGCTAATACACCGATCCCACCTACAGCTTTCTTCTTTGCAGTCTCCATTGTTCATTTAACAAATTGCAAAAGATTCACCAACACAGATGTCCAGA
The DNA here is from genome assembly GCF_033978785.1 of Entelurus aequoreus. Lineage (NCBI taxonomy): Eukaryota > Metazoa > Chordata > Actinopteri > Syngnathiformes > Syngnathidae > Entelurus > Entelurus aequoreus. The sequence goes on from NC_084745.1 coordinate 32,961,420, forward strand.
ATACTGTGGAATTTTGCGATGAAAACAGAGCTGTTTGTATTGTGATACAATGTGTCCGAATACTTCCGTTTCAACCATTGACGTCACGTGCAAACGTCATCATACATAGACGTTTTCAACCGGAAGTTCCCCGGGAAATTTAAAATTGCACTTTATAAGTTAACCCGTATTGGCATGTGTTGCAATGTTAAGATTTCATCATTGATATATAAACTATCAGACTGCGTGGTCGGTAGTAGTGGGTTTCAATAGGCCTTTAAGCTGTATCAATGACGGATAAAAGCCCAGGAACCCCTGGAGCCACTGACAAGAGATACAAAAACACCAGCCTGATACACGTAATGAGTTTGCAATGTTTTAGGAGGGCTTCGACATAAAATGCACATTATTTCCAGCCATTTAGCTTGCAGGGCTGCTACATAGAAAAATAAATCCCCCTAAATAAATACGATGTATGGGAGGGAGTCGATGCAAAGCTTTGTGAAATTGGAGACAAACACCGTGACTAAATGTGTGACGCCATGTCAGAAAATGCAGGTTTCAGGGTCAGTGGCCGAGGTTAGGGTTAAGTTAATGATAAGGTAAGAGTTAAGGTCAGACCAAGTCATGGTTAGGGTTAGTCTCCAGGAAATGAGTCCGTGTGAAGTTCTCTGAAGTGGTAGAAAAGTGTGTGTGTGTGTGTGTGTGTGTGTGTGTGTGTGTGTGTGTGTGTGTGTGTGTGTGTGTGTGTGTGTGTGTGTGTGTGTGTGTGTGTGTGTGTGTGTGTGTGTGTGTGTGTGTGTGTGTGTGTGTGTGTGTGTGTGTGTGTGTGTGTGTGTGTGTGTGTGTGTGTGAGAGACAGTCCTTCTGCCAGAGGCAACCCAGCAGGACTATGTGCAGTCAAATGATTTCACACTCTTTTCTTTTCTCCTCGGTTGCCTGTGCTGTCATTTCCAAAGAGCAGCGAGTGCACACATATGCACCCAAATTACACGTGCACACACACACACACACAGACCCGACACAGGCACACAGGAGGCGTACAGTGCATTGGAGGGGGGACACAAGACACGGTCTGGTGTACACATCTTTGATTTGTTTTGTGTGTGCAAAATTAAGGTACATGTGTTAATTGCCTTACGTTATTATTCATGTGGCGCCTATATATACATATACATATACATATATATATATATATATATATATATATATATATATATATATATATATATATATATATATATATATATATATATATATATATATATATATATATATATATATATATATATATAAACGCAACACTTTTGTTTTTGTTCACATTTACATAAGTTGAACTCAAAGATCTAAAACGTTTTACTATCTACACAAAATACCTGTACCTCTCAAATATTGTTCACAAATCTGTCTAAATCTGTGTTAGTGAGCACTTCATCTTTGCCTAGATAATCCATCCCACCTCACAGGTGTGGCATATCAAGATGCTGATTAAACAGCATGATTATTGCTCAGGTTTGCCTTAGGCTGCCCACAATAAAAGGCCACTCTTAAATGTGCAGTTTTATCACACATCACAATGCCACAGATGTTGCAAGTGTTGAGGGAGTGTGCAGATGTCATGCTGACTGCAGGAATGCTTACCAGAGCTGTTGCTCGTGGATTGAATGTTCATTTCTTTACCATAAGCCGTCACCAAAAATTTGGCAGTACATCCAGCCGGCCTCACAACCGCAGACCACGTGTAACCAAACCAGCCCAGGACCTCCACACCCAGCAGGTGCACCTCCATGATCGTCTGAGACCAGCCACCCGGACAGCTGCTACAACAATAGATTTGCATAATCAAAGAATTTCTGCACAAACAGTCTCAGGGAAGCTCATCTGCAGGCTCGTTATCCTCATCGGGGTCTGGACTTGATTGCAATTTGTCGTCGTTGTAACCGACTTGAGTGGGCAAATGCATTTTAATTGATGGCATTTTGAATGCACAGAGATACCGTGACGAGATCCTGAGGCCCATTGTTTTGCCATTCACCCGAAACCATCACCTCATGTTGCAGCATGACAATGCACAGCCCCATGTTGCAAAGACCTGTACACAATTTCTGGAAGCCAAAAACATCCAATTTCTTGCATGGCCAGCATACCCACCGGACATGTGACCCATTAAGCATGTTTGGGATGCTGTGGATCGGCGCATACGACGGCGTGTTCCAGTTCCTGCCAATATCCAGCAACTTGGCACAGCCATTGAAGAAGAGTGGACCAACATTCCACGGACTACAATCAACAACCTGATCAACTTTATGTGAAGGAGATGTGTTGCACTGTGTGAGGCAAATGGTGGTCACACCAGATACTGACTGCTTTTCTGACCCCCTCAGACCCCAGATAAAGCAAAACTGTGGGACATTTTAGCCTCTTGTTTTGGCTTGTTAATAAAGACATAGTTAATTAATTGCCCCCTTTTATGTTTGTGTGATATACAGTACTGTATAGCACTTTATATTGTGTTCAACGTGCACAAACCTTCACTAAAATATGGACTTTTGTCGAGGCTGGAACCCACTATTCATATTTACATTGTGTCTTGTGGAGAAATTTGCTTCACTATACGAACTTTTTGATTCACGAACCATGCTCAAGAACCAATTCATTTCGTGAATTGAGGTTCCGCTGTACAGTCAAACTAAATTGCGTGATTAATTTGCATACATACTGTATATAAATAATGACGTCATTTTTTGTGATTAATCACACGAGTTAACTCAATATATTTTTGACAGCCCTGATTTTATAATTTGAAGCCCTTAATAATTGTTAGTTTAAATTGCTCCAGCATGTCCATGTTTCTGCAGCGGTAGAAGGAACTCGCCGAGCATCAAAGACCCTCAAGCAGCCCCTCGCCTTTGGTGTCACAAGTGTGCCTGAAGGCCAAATGCTTGCTGGATGCTAAGAAGGAGAAGAAGTGCTGGAAGATCAAAATTAGCAGAGCAAGAAAGATCGGGGGGCGTCAAGACCCCGCCACTCCCTCCCCCCCTTTCCTCTCATGTGGTGCCGGGTGGAGGCGGCGAGCTCAGGTAGCTGCACTTTTTAATGACGCCATTTGCCTAATGCCTTCTCTGACTTGTCAATCTATCTCACATTATCATCCTCGTCTCCGCCTGTCTTGCCGCATCGCCCTCGCCCCTTGACTCCGGCACGCCGAAAGAGCCTCGCCTTGCATGTGACGAGGCTCCAGTGGCCCATTAAGGGCTTCCTGCAGACTAATTGGTGAGACGTTAAAGACAACAATAACAACAAAAGGGGAGGGGAGCAGGACAGCGAAGGGCTGAGCTTTTTCTTTTCTGCTGATCAATGCAGGTTGGCGAAGAGTCAGTCCAGTCCAAACTCATTCCATTGTGTTTCCCACATGGTTACCTGTGTTTCAGGAAGGTATACTAGGGAGACCCGGTAGAGGGCGTTTTTGTTAAAGGGGAACTGCACTTTTTTGTCTATCCTTCACAATTATTATGAAGGACATGACGACAGATATATATTTTTTAATGCATTCTAAACATTGAATAAAAGCGATCAAAAGGGTGTCGCTCGATTATTATTTACACATAAAGCCCCTGAAAAAACACCTCTGTTAAGGTTTTATATACATGATGTAAGTATATATGTAATGTAGTAACAGGCACATTTACAAAACCCAAAACCAGTGACGTTGGCACGTTGTGTACATCGTAAATAAAAACAGAATACAATGATTTGCAAATCCTTTTCAACTTATATTCAATTGAATAGACTGCAAAGACAAGATGCTTAACATTCAAACTGAGAAACAACATTTCTTTTTGTAAATAATCATTAACTCAGAATTTGATGGCAGCAACAAGTTGGCACAGGGGCATTTTTACCACTGTGTTACATGGCCTTTCCTTTTAACAACATTCAGTTAACGTTTGGGAACTGAAGAGACCAATTTTTGAAGCTTTTCAGGTGGAATTATTTCCCATTCTTGCTTGATGTACAGCTTAAGTTGTTCAACAGTCTCCGTTGCCGTATTTTACGCTTCATAATGCGCCACATATTTTTAATGGCAGACAGGTCTAGTACCCGCACTCTTTTACTACGAAGCCACGCTGTTGTAACACGTGCAGAATGTGGCTTGGCATTGTCTTGTTGAAATAAGCAGGGGCGTCCATGCAAAAGACTTTGCTTGGATGGCAACATATGTTGCTCCAAAACCTGTATGTACCATCCATCCATGTTCTACCGCTCGCCCCTTCCGGGGTCGCGGGGGGAGGGTGGTGCTGGAGCCTATCTCAGCTGCATTCGGGCGGAAGGCGGGGTACACCCTGGACAAGTCGCCACCTCATCACAGTGGCAACACAGATAAACAGACAACGTTCAGACTCACATTCACACAGTGTAAAAAGTCAGTGTTCAAAAACAAGAAAAAATAAAATAAAATTAGGTTTATTTTATTTGAACTAAGCAAAATTATCTGCCAATAGAACAAGAAAATTTGGCTTGTCAAGACTTTCCAAAACAAGTAAAATTAGCTAACCTCAATGAACCCAAAAATACCTTAAAATAAGTATATTCTCACTAGTAACAAGTGCACTTTTCTTGGTAGAAAAAAAAAAGATACCTTTTTGCTCAATATGTTGAGAAATATTCTTAAATTAAGTAAATGCTAGTGCCATTATGTTGACATAATGATATGCTCTCGGCATTACATTTCTTGAAACCAGCAAACCCACTGCAGTTCGCCTACAGAGCCAACAGGTCTGTGGATGATGCAGTGAACCTGGCCCTCCACTTCATCCTGGAGCATCTGGACTCCCCAGGAACCTACGCTAGGATCCTGTTTGTGGACTTCAGCTCTGCCTTCAACACCATCCTCCCTGGACTGCTACGAGACAAGCTCTACCAGCTCAGCGTGCCCGACTCCCTCTGCAGTTGGATTAATGACTTCCTGACAGACCGAAGACAGCACGTACGGCTGGGGAAGATTGTCTCGGACAGTCGAACCACAAACACTGGTACTCCTCAGGGCTGTGTACTCTCCCCCTGGCTCTTCTCCCTGTATACAAACTGCTGCACCTCCAGTCACCAATCCGTAAAACTGCTCAAGTTTGCGGATGACACCACCCTCATCGGGCTCATCTCGAATGGCGATGAGTCCGCCTACAGGAGAGAGGTGGACCGGCTGACGTCCTGGTGCAGCCTCAACAACCTGGAGCTGAACGCCCAGAAAACAGTGGAGATGATCATGGACTTCAGGAAAGTCACAGCCCCACCATCCCCCCTCACCCTGATTGACTCTCCCACCCCCGTCCCCATTGTGGACTCCTTCCGTTTCTTGGGCACCACCATCACCCAGGACCTCAAGTGGGAGCTGACCATCAGCTCCCTCATCAAGAAGGCCCAGCAGAGGATGTACTTCCTGCGGCAGCTGAGGAAACTTAAGGTGCCGACCGAGATGCTGGTGCAGTTTTACTCAGCCATCATAGAGTCCATCCTGACCTCCTCCATCACAGTGTGGTTCCCCGGCGCCACAGTCCAGGATAAGAATAGACTGCAGCGCATCGTACGTGCTGCTGAGAAGGTGATTAGCTGCAAGCTCCCATGCCTCCAGGACTTGTTCTCCTCCAGGACCAGGAGGCGTGTGGGTCGGATCACAGCTGACTCTTCTCACCCTGGACACACGCTATTCTCCCCTCTCCCCTCAGGCAGGAGACTACGCTCCATCCAGACCCACACCTCCCGCCACCTGAACAGTTTTTTCCCCTCGGCCATCAGGCAAATGAACAATAACTCCTAACAGCAGCTCCTTGAATTCCTTGAATTCCTTCTAAGTCTATCTGGTAGCTCAGTTACAGCTCTTTTTATTACCAAATATGTGTTATATGTGTTTTATGTCGCACGTTTGCACCAAGAAAAATTCCTAGTTTGTGAACCCGTTCTCAAACAATGGCAATAAAACTATTCTGATTCTGATTCTGATTATACTAAAAACTAATTTATTGTTCTTAATAGAAAGGCAACAAGGCAACTGCGTGTTACTCTCGGGGTTTCCTAGCCGCTCGGGCAAATCATATTGTCTGAAAATGCATTTTTCCATCGATAACATGACATCATCGCGCCAAGTGCGTGCTCATTCAGTCAATTAGTGTGCATATATACAGCCCGGCCCCCGGACACATTTTTTTTAATTGTAATTTTGAGGAATTTATCTGAATGTGCATGAACTATTTCTGTTAAAAATTGTTTGAAATGTCAAATGTTTGAATATTAACTGTCAGTTCACTGTACTGTGCCAACTGTTCTACTATAGGAGTACGTATTTTCTATTGTTTCATTAAAAAATAAAACAGCAAAGTCCATTTGGCTGTCATCTGTTTTAATTATGAGACACAATTGTGTCAAAATCATGATTTTTTTTTTCATGCTTGAAATAAGAAATTATTACTTTAAAAAAGTAGTTTTATACTTGTGAGTGGTGATGACACAGCTTTGCAACACTTGATATTCTAGTTTCAAGCATGTTTTACTCAATATATGTCATAAAATCTCAGCAACAAGCTGTAATATAGGGATGTGCGTATCGATCCTGTGGTATCGATATATCGATACTCACACGCTACTCATTTGGCATCACTTTTCTGAAAAAAGTATCGATATAAACCAAAAAACGGCGTGTGGGGGGTGCAAGCATCACTTTCAGATGTTTTTGATGACTTACTTAACTTACTATATGCTGGGACACCCCTGTACCTGGCAGAGTATAGAGCTGGCCCAGTCACGTGACAGGAGACAGCGAATGAGCGTCGTCAACGTGCAACACACACACAGCCAGCCGACAGCGATGCAGCCAGGCATATCCAGTGTTGTCCAATTGTTGACTTAAAACAGACATTGTTTTTTGTTTTTTTTAGTAATGTTTACTGAATATTTTTGTTTAAATGATTATCCTAAATTCAAAAAATTTCCACACAGGGGAATTTACTGTTAGTTGAAAATTGCTTGAGTATTTAAAACAAGATAAGAAAGAGATACAATTTGGAGATTCTTCATCTTTGCATTACAGTTTTATTTTTTTCCAAGAAAATCTTGAATATATGATTGAATGTGATTTTGGTTTTAATCTGTAACATGATTTCTTAACATTAGCCTATTTCATATTTCATTAATTGCTAATTATATCACAAACTTTAAAAAATAACTGCAGCTTCTTGCAATTCGGATTTGACTGTTAATTGGAAAGCCCTAATATTTAATTATTATTATATATAATATATGGTTATTATTATATATAATATTTAATTTATTTTTCATATTTATGTTATTTATTTTAATTTTACTTTTATTATATATTGACCATAAAAAAATTGGTATAAATGGTCTGTATTTGTCTTGTGATTTGTCTTAAATAATAACAATAGTAATAATATTTTTGACTGACAAAAAATTGCCAATAAGAAATTATTGGTATCGGTATCGATGAAAATGCAAGAAAAGGTATCGGTATCATATCGAATCCTAAAAGTGTGGTATCGCCCATCCCTACTGTAATATCTTACTGAGATCATTTAGGACCAAACCCCTTAAAACAAGCAAAAGACTCTAACATAAAATCTGCTTAGTGAGAAGAATTATCTTATTAGACTGAAAATAAGCAAATATCACCCTTATTTGAGTTTTTAATCTTACTTAGATTTCAGTTTTTGCAGTGCACACTAGGGTCAATTTAGTGTTGCCAATCAACCTATCCCCAGGTGCATGTTTTTGGAGGTGGGAGGAAGCCGGAGTACCGGGAGAGAACCCACGCAGTCACGGGGAGAAATGCAAACTCCACACAGAAAGATCCCGAGCCCGGGATTGAACTCAGGACCTACATATTGTGAGGCACATGCACTAACCCCACCGCAGTGTGCCACCATGCTGCCCCTGTATGTACCTTTCAGCATTAATGGTGCCTTCACAGATGTGTAAGTTACCCATACCTTGGGCACAAATACACCCCCATACCATGACAGATGCTGGCTTTTGAACTTTGTGCCTAGAACAGTCCGGATGGTTCTTTTCGTCTTTGGTCCGGAGGACACGACGTCCACAGTTTCCAAAATCAATTAGAAATGTGGACTCGTCAGACCACAGAACACTTTTCCACTTTGCATCAGTCCATCTTAGATGAGCTCAGGCCCTGCAAACCTGGCGGAGTTTCTGGGTGTTGTTGATAAATGGTATTTGCTTTGCATAGTAGAGTTTTAGCTTGCACTTACAGATGTAACGACAAACTGTAGTTACTGACAGTGGTTTTCTGAAGTGTTCCTGAGCCCATGTGGTGTTAACCTTTACATCCTGATGTCGGTTTTTAATGCAGTACCGCCTTAAGGATCGAAGGTCACGGGCATTCAATGTTGGTTTTTGGCCTTGCCGCTTATGTCCAGGGATTTCTCCAGATTCTCTGAACCTTTGAATGATATCACAGACCGTAGATGGTGAAATCCCTAAATTCCTTGCAATAGCCTGTTGAGAAATGTTGTTCTTAAACTGTTTGACAATTTGCTCACGAATTTGTTCACAAAGTGGTGACCATCACCACATCCTTGTTTGTGAATGACTGAGCATTTCATGGAAGCTGCTTTTATACCCAATCATGGCACCCACCTGTTCCCAATTAGCCTGTTCACCTCTGGGATGTTCCAAATAAGTGTTTGATGAGCATTCCTCAACTTTCTCAGTCTTTTTTGCCACTTGTGCCAGCTTTTTTGAAACACGTTGCAGGCATCCATCCATCCATCCATTTACTACCGCTTGTCCCTTTTTGGGATTGCGGGGAGTGCTGGAGCCTATCTCAGCTGCATTCGGGCCGTAGGCGGGGTACACCCTGGACAAGTCGCCACCTCATCGCAGGGCCAACACAGATAGACAGACAACATTCACACCCACATCTAAATTCCAAATGAGCTAATATTTGCAAAAAACAACAAAGTTTACCAGTTTGAACGTTAAGTATCTTGTCTTTGCAGTGTATTCAGTTGAATATACGTTGAAAAGGATTTGCAAATCATTGTATTGTTTTAATTTATGATGTACACAATGTGCCAACTTCACTGGTTTTGGATTTTGTATAATAACATTTAATATTTACGTATTTTGATAATTTTAAGCGTATGTTGTACATTAATTTAAAAAACGCATCCTGACATTTGCTTTTTTTTTTCTTCATCACTGATTATTACTCACTGCAGACTTTATGAGAGCCAACAAACATAAAAAAACATCACTTACTGCACAATGTCTACTGTTATTAGGATGCCGACTGCTAGGATGTTCATATATTCCCATTTAGATGAAAAATTTCTCATAATATTCGCAAAAAAAATGGGCTGCGGGGCGGAGGGACCAAGCATCTTTTCGTGTCGTTCTCGCTGTTTCCGGGTCTAAATTGGCAGTCAAAGTGTACCAGCTTGTCGGAATACGTCCCCGTCTTTCTACTATCCAGGTGAGAGGCATGATTTATGATCTGCAATAAAACAAAGAAACGAGGAATAGCTGATCACTCGATGATGTAAACATCGGCACACAGGCTTGTGATCACGCCGCCGCTATAAATAGTTTGTCTGCGTTAGCGCTTGTAATAACAATATCACCAATACTTGGTTAATATTCATTTCACGTAATGTACCGTATTTTTCGGACTATAAGTCGCAGTTTTTTTCATAGTTTGGCCGGGGGTGCGACTTATACTCAGGAGCGACTTATGTGTGAAATTATTAACACATTACTGTAAAATATCAAATAATATTATTTAGCTCATTCACGTAGGAGACTAGACGTATAAGATTTCATCGGATTTAGCGTTTAGGAGTGACAGATTGTTTGGTAAATGTATAGCATGTTCTATATGTTATAGTTATTTGAATGACTCTTACCATAATATGTTACGTTAACATACCAGGCACGTTCTCAGTTGGTTATTTATGCGTCATATAACGTACACTTATTCAGCCTGTTGTTCACTATTCTTTATTTATTTTAAATTGCCTTTCAAATGTCTATTCTTGGTGTTGGATTTTATCAAACAAATTTCTCCAAAAAAATGTGACTTATACTCCAGTGCGACTTATACATGTTTTTTTCCTTCTTTATTATGCATTTTCGGCAGGTGCGACTTATACTCCGGTGCGACTTATACTCCGAAAAATACGGTAAATGGAGTATTATTGGCGGTTTTTGATGTTTTTTATTGGGTTATATGGGTGGAATAGAGGACCTCCCATTGGCTCCATTGTAAGCGGACTTTCATTTGCGTTAATTTATGAGTTAGAATGCATTGAATAAATACATCCGTTGTCATGTCTTTCATATTGATTGTAAACGTGCAGTTCACCTTCAAGAATATTTTAGTTATGTCATATATCAATCAATCAATCAATGTTTATTTATATATCCCTAAATCACAAGTGTCTCAAAGGGCTGTACAAGCCACAACGACATCCTCGGTACAGAGCCCACATACGGGCAAGGAAAACTCACCCCAGTGGGACGTCAATGTGAATGACTATGAGAAACCTTGGAGAGGACCGCATATGTGGGTAACCCCCCCCACCCCCCTCTAGGGGAGACCGAAAGCAATGGATGTCGAGTGGGTCTGACATAATATTGTGAAAGTCCAACACATCAGCGAAAGTCCAGTCCATGGTGGGGCCAGCAGGAACCATCCCGAGCGGAAACGGGTCAGCAGCGTAGAGATGTCCCCATCCGATGAACAAGCTAGCGGTCCACCCCGGGTTGAGAGCAGAGTAGAAAAGAAAAGAAAAAAACGGCAGATCAACTGGTCTAAAAAGGGAGTCTATTTAAAGGCTAGAGTATACAAATGAGTTTTAAGATGAGACTTAAATGCTTCTACTGAGGTAGCATCTCTAACTTTTACCGGGAGGGCATTCCATAGTATTGGAGCCCGAATAGAAAACGCTCTATAGCCCGCAGACTTTTTTTGGGCTCTGGGAATCACTAATAAGCCGGAGTTCTTTGAACGCAGATTTCTTGCCGGGGCATATGGTACAATACAATCGGCAAGATAGGCAGGAGCTTGACCGTGTAGTATTTTATACGTAAGTAGTAAAACCTTAAAGTCGCATCTTAGGTGCACAGGAAGCCAGTGCAAGTGAGCCAGTATAGGCGTAATATGATCAAACGTTTTTGTTTTTGTCAAAAGTCTAGCAGCCGCATTTTGTACCATCTGTAATCTTTTAATGCTAGACATAGGGAGGCCCGAAAATAAAACGTTACAGTAATCGAGACGAGATGTAACGAACGCATGGATAATGATCTCAGCATCGCTTGTGGACAAAATGGAACGAATTTTAGCGATATTACGGAGATGAAAGAAGGCCGTTTTAGTAACATTCTTAATGTGTGACTCAAACGAGAGAGTTGGGTCGAAGATAATACCCAGATTATTTACCGAGTCGCCTTGTTTAATTGTTTGGTTGTCAAATGTTAAGGTGGTATTATTAAATAGATGTCGGTGTTGAGCAGGACCGATAATCAGCATTTCCGTTTTCTTAGCGTTGAGTTGCAAAAAGTTAGCGGACATCCATTGTTTAATTTCATTAAGACACGCCTCCAGCTGACTACAATCCGCCGTGTTGGTCAGCTTTAGGGGCATGGAGAGTTGGGTGTCATCAGCATAACAGTGAAAGCTAACACCGTATTTACGTATGATGTCACCTAGCGGCAGGATGTAAATACTAAAGAGTGCAGGGCCAAGAACCGAACCCTGGGGAACTCCGCACGTTACCTTAACATAGTCCGAGGTCACATTGTTATGGGAGACACACTGCATCCTGTCAGTAAGATAAGAGTTAAACCAAGACAAGGCTAAGTCTGACATCCCAATACGCGTTTTGATACGCTCTAATAAAATATTATGATCAACAGTATCGAAAGCGGCGCTAAGATCAAGAAGCAGCAACATAAATGACGCATCAGAATCCATCGTTAGCAATAGATCATTAGTCATTTTTGCTAGGGCTGTCTCCGTAGAGTGATTTGCCCTGAAACCGGATTGAAATGGTTCACAGAGATTGTTAGACGCTAAGTGTTCATTTAGCTGCTGTGCGACAATTTTTTCGAGGATTTTCGAGATAAACGGAAGGTGGGACACCGGCCGGTAGTTTACCATGAGGTCAGGATCGAGGTTAGGCCAGCCATGAAATTGACTGAATTGACATGTATTTTTGCCAAATCGGTCTACACTTCCAAGAGCGCTCGCAAGAAGCTGCCGCCGTGAAGCGCCGCCATCTTGTATACAATCGTTTCCTCGCCATATCGCGCTTCAAAGTCTGGCATATTCTGCATATTTTGGGTCTAAATTAACAATTTTCTAGGATAAAATTGGCTAAATGAACAATAAATATCAATACTACAGAAATACCGCAATTTCCAGACTATAAGCCTGGAGCTTATAAAACGGTGCAGCTAATCTATGATTTGTTCTTCGCTAGCGGGCATAATGTAAAGATGAACACTAAAAGATGTGGTATTATCTGTGCTATGGCGCCATCTTTTGGACGAGTTCACTCACTGCAGGTGCTGCGGGTTGAAAATGTACTTCCTGTGTCGTGCCTTGAACCGGAAGTATAACCATCCATAGCGTTTCTGGTTGAAAGGATTCTTCATTCGTCACTCTAAGCAACGTTTGTAAGTTTTACAATATAACTAAAACAAGTCATACTTACTAAACCGTCCCCTGTAGGAGTGTTTTCATGCATATTTGTCTGTGCTACTGTAATGTAATCAAACTAGCATCGCTAGCATTAGCGAATATGCTAACACGTTTACAAGTGTCTGTGTTAGTATTATTAACTTACAATTGCATTTTTTTTGTATTGTTTCAGTGATTGAGTCTGTTTGAGATAGCTTCCGCTGCTAGTTGGGTCCATGACGATGACTTCTGTTTTGTTTGATCAGCCTTTTTACTGCCTTGTGACAGGGACCATTTGGAAAAAATTAAGGTATGTAAATTAACATTTACAAAACATGTTGTACCGGTGTATATCTGCGGTTTATAGTACGGTGCGGCTAATATATGTAGAAATACTTTTTCTTCTAAAATCTGGTGGGTTCGGCTTAAATATGGTATTGGCCACTAGATGAGACAAAACCAATCAGAGCGCAGTGTTCGGTAACGTGGCCACTGAATGGCTCAGCCACAGGCAGCATTAATATAGTTGATTGAAGGAGTGTAAAGGTGTCCAGAGTGCCCTCATAATGTTAAAAGCTGTAGTTAGATGGTTGTAAACAGGTTTTTTATGCCCTAGCTATAAAAATATATGAAATTCATTTACCGCGGTCAGGCCCAGAACCACTTAACAGCAATAAACCAAGGTTTACTGAAATATGTTCTGAAAGCTGACCAATCAAGTACTTCTTTACTTCTCATAGTCTCATGATAAAAACAGCCAACCACCCTAAGGCTACGCTGACACTGCAGGCCAGGATGTCCGATTCGGATTTTGTTGTCAAATCCGATCTTTTTATGTAATTATTAACATTACCAAACAAAAATGTGATGTCTAATGTGAACGCAGTCTGTCCCGCATGCAGACATGACATCATGAAGGCACACATGCTGCATTGATTACAGAAGTAAACATAGCTCCAATGCTAGTACGTCTGCATTTGTGGCAATTTCAAGGATTTTATGCAATCAAAGTCAAAATGTTATGTTGAGATTGTTGGCATAGCAATCACCATAAATACATTGACAATTTTACAGTTTATACGTGTGATCTGTATTGATGTTGCTCTCATTCATGGATGATCGTAGTGTAATCGGAAACAGAAAATCCCGATCGGAACATCTCAATCAGATTATTTATTATTCTCAAAACTGAAGGAGTCAGGTAGGGTCTGACTTAGGGTTGTTCGGTATACCGGTACTAATAAAGTACCACGATACTAATTGGTTGAAATCGGTTCTATACTGCCTTTGAAAAGTACCAGTAACATTCTTTCATCTGAATGCCTACTGTATCAATGATGTTGAGTGTGTCAAAACGCACACACAAAGTGCATACAAGCAATAACATCTTGGAGAGGAAGAATGGCAAAAAACGACAATTCTACTGGTTAATAAAGAGTGTGTGTGAAGCGAAATATGGAGATAGTTGGGCTTCAAAACTAACGGTAAAGGTGACGCATTAAACATGGAAGCGCTGTGCTTCAAGTGTTGCTTTAAAACACGCTTCCTCAAATGTGGCGATTAGTATTACCACCTTTGCTTCAAACTTAGGTAAACATATAAATAATAAGCATTCAGATCAACACAAGGAGTTTAAAGAGTGACAGGTAATAATGTTGTTGTTACACCTGTCCTGTTGTTTGACTTCGGTGCAGACCGAAGTAGAGAAGCACAGGGCAGACACACTTCACTTTACCCGTTAATGGGTCTGCTAAGCTCTGCTTTCAGGTCAGAATGACGAGGCCGGCGATTTGTGACAATCTGGTTGCTTTATTATTAGTTTTGCAGGACACAACCAGACCCGTTCATCACTCTACTGCGCAGTGCAGCTCTACCGCTCTCTCTCTCTTTGCTCGCCCACTCACTCACCTACCATCACTCAGCCAACACGTTGCCATTCTCTTAATTACACATAATGTACGCTACTCTCATAAGTTAACCAGCTCCTCTGCTGTGCACATGTATGTAGGTACATAAGATGTAGATACGTATACGCGCACACAGCTGCTTGGATTGATGCCAAATATTAGCGGAGTTAAAACTGCCCAATCAGCAGTCAACTAATGCAAATTAAATGACAATATTTTGTAACAAATTGCTACAATTTGTGTTTTATCTTTAACAAAAGTGTGTTTTACCTGCTACATGGCTTATATGTGTACATGTATCCATAGTTTTGTTTTTATTACTTGCTAATAATTGTATTTTTCTTAAAGCACAGACCAGGAGTGACAACCATAAATCATGAAACATTTAAGATCATGTAAATAAAGCTTTTTATTATATTCAAACCTAATCCTTGATTAGGGCTGACTATATGTAAAATGGAAAATTGTAAATTGTTCTTTGAGTCCAACAAGAAAAGCCCAATGTGTTTAATATTGAATATTGAATTTTTGTGTAGTTCCCTTTATTTTGAAAAGTATCGATATACATTTTGGTACCGGTACCACATTATTGGTATCGGTACAACCCGCGTCTGACTATACAGCTATTATTCCAGTTTTTTAATATTACGCCCTATCTTTGATCAAAATAAGGTACCCCGAATGATCACTTATTCACTCTAGCTCTGTATTGCATTGTGATGATTTAAGTGTAGAGCTACTGTATAGACCAGGGGTGTCAAACGTACGATCCGGCCCACGAACAGGTTTTATCCGGCCCGCGGGATGAGTTTGCTAAGTATAAAAATTAACCTGAAATTTTTGAATGAAAGAAACAGCTGTTCTAAATGTGTCCGCTGGATGTTACAATAGCAATTCTTTTTATCTTTGTAGATGATGCTACATATGTCAGTTGAGGAAAAGGATCAAACTATATAAATAACATACTGTAATTTGATTTTGATATAATTTTTTTATCTTGATAGATTGAAAATCAACACCAATGAGTTGATTAATGAACATTAAATTAAATTAATTTAATTAAATGTATTCAGAAAGTATAAATATTGACAAATAAAGATAGAATACTATTAACCGCCAAAGTAACGCGTTACTGTAACGCCGTTATTTTCGGCGCTAACTAGTAGTCTAACGCCTAATTTTTTTCAGTAACTCAGTTACCGTTACTACATGATGCGTTACTGCGTTATTTTACGTTATTTTTTTATATAGTATCGGCTAGAAAATGAGAAGATCTGAGTGTGTTTTATTGGAGAGCTGCGGTGTCGTCCTTCTGATTCTTCTTGTGTCACAAGGAAGAGAAGAGGCGCGCTGTGGGTGGGTGTGGGGCGGGGGGCGTGTCTGTGTTTACTAACAAGACATCATGGCGGAGCCGAAGCCGAGTTTCTTAACATGAAGATATTATCACTACTTTTCTTTTGTCGAGCACAAAGAAAAGAACATTTTAGTTAAATGTAAGTTGTGTCTTGGATCAAAGATTCTATCTACTGCCGAAAACAGCAATTCAAATCTGCTGAAACAGCTACAAAAGCAACATGCTTCGACGAAGCTAGTAAAGAGAGACACAGACTCTGATGCCACTTCACCTCCACCTAAGGATTTTAACGGAGGGACTGCTAGCCAGGACAATTGCAGCGTATGTGCTAGAAGACATGCAGGCTATTTCTACAGTGGAGTCACCCGCTTTCAGGCATCTAATTAGCATGATATCGGGCATCAAACAGCAAATGGCACGGAGAACATGTTCCAAGTACCTGGACACAGTGGACAGTGAGCACATAAAAATGGAAAGCAAACTAAAGAAGACACTCCAAACTATGAGGGGTCGTTAGGGACATTATTCAGAATTACCTCTTACATACATTACTGAAATGCTCTCACATAAACAACTGAAATCTTTTTCTTTTATACACACTACTGAAACACTTTTATAAACACTACTGAAATGTTCTTACATACACTACTGAAATGCTCTCACATAAACAACTGAAATCTTTTTCTCTCACACACCCTACTAAAACACTCTTATAAACACTACTGAAATGCTCTTACATATACTACTGAAACACTCTTATAAACACTACTGAAACACTCTTATAAACACTACTGAAATGCTCTTACATACACTACTGAAATGCTCTTATAAACACTACTGAAACGCTCTTATAAACACTACTGAAATGCTCTTATAAACACTACTGAAATACTCTTACATACACTACTGAAACACTCTATAAACACTACTGAAACACTCTTATAAACACTACTGAAACACTCTTATAAATACTACTGAAACACTCTTACATACACTACTGAAACACTCTTATAAACACTACTGAAAAACTCTTATAAACACTACTGAAACACTCTTATAAATACTACTGAAACACTCTTACATACACTACTGAAACACTCTTATAAACACTACTGAAACACTCTTATAAACACTACTGAAACACTCTTATAAACACTACTGAAACACTCTTATAAACACTACTGAAACACTCTTATAAACACTACTGAAATACTCTTACATACACTACTGAAACACTCTTATAAACACTACTGAAACACTCTTATAAACACTACTGAAACACTCTTATAAACACTACTGAAACATTCTTACATACACTACTGAAACACTCGTATAACCACTACTGAAATGTTTTTGTCTCACGCACACACACACACACACACACACACACACACACACACACACACACACACACACACACACACACACACACACACACACACACACACACACACACACACACATGGAATTATTTTTCACTAGTATGTATAAACGGATTTCACCTGTGTGTGTGTGTGCTTTTTACACGTGTGTGAGGGACAACAATTTCAGTAGTAAGTGTGCAAAAATTTCAGTTCCGTGTATGAGCGCATCTTACCATTGTGTATACGAGCATTTTACCACTATGTGTAAGAGCATCTTACTAGTGTGTGTGAGCGATGTTGCATTCCGGTTCCGGTATAATCCCCGCCCCTTTTCAGACAAGTTTTTTTTTTTTTTTTTTAAAGCCAAGTTGTGGACAAAATGTCTGCCGACAAGTAGCTTAACCGAGGCGGGAGCTCCACTTCATAATTTGAGGGCTTCAGCGGAGAATATAAGAACACTTTCAATGCAACAAGGGTCGGACTGCCGCCATGGGTCGCACCTGCAGGACGCGGCACCTGAGCGGCCACACAGCGGTGCCTTTCTCCTCCCGACAGCCAAGCAGCCTGGAGCACTCGTTCCATTGCGAGTTTGCACCGCACACATGCAACGTTTTAGTTCATGGACATCGGGGCAAAAGGAGGAAAAGGTAATTAGACATTATTTATTTCTAAATGATTGTTGAATCACACGAAATGTAAGACAACATGGCATTGTAGTGAGCTACAATGGTAACATGTCGAAATGTGAGTAACATCGTGTTACGTCAGTAGCTAATCATATACTAATGATAATGGATTGCATTTATTTAGCGCTTATCATCGACTATATAAGGGGTCCCCAAACTACGGCCCGCGGGCCGGTTACGGCCCGCCAAAGTCCAACATCCGGCCCGCTGGAAAAAAAAAAAAAATTGTATTATTATTTTCAATCTGTCTTTTCTAATCCATTTTTTGGTGTCCCCTAGCCGCTCAGGCAAATCATATTGTCTACAAATGCATTTCCCTGTATGACTGATATTGTCTTAGCTGTTTTCATGTGATCTGATTGTTACATTCTTATTTCAGAGTCACCACACAGCTGCATGACCATTTCAACAAGGATGCAATAAACAACCTCTGGATTCATGGAACTTCTCTGCACACAAATATATTAATTGGAATATTCAATACATTTCTCATAAACATATTAAATATCCTTTTTTTTTTTTTCTCAAAAAAGGTTCCCTATGCCTTATTTATATACTTTTCAATGCTTCTTGTAGTCAGACAATAGATATTGTTTGTCTAAAATCATAGTTTAAGTTAATGTGTTAATATTTACACCTAGCCCCTAACCTAAATACAATAATCATAAGACAAAAAAATTGTGTATCACAAACGTTTGGGACAAGTTTGGGGAGATTTTGACAAAGTGTGTGTGGTGGTGGGGGCTGGATGACATTGCTAGTCAGAACATAAAATAACTTAAAAACATCAACCGTAGAAACATAAATGTTCACAGCACAAACGTATTACGGTGTTATTCTGATATTTGCAATAATAAAGTGGGCAACTTCATACAGGTCTGTATAACAGGTTCCTTATTTATTTATTTTTTACAAAATGTTTAAACAAAATGTTAATTCACAGAATACACTGCACAAGTGAAAAAAACATTTTAACAAACCTTATTATTCCCATGTTGTCCACTGAATAAAGTGCAGAATTGAAGTGAAAATGTCTATTCTATAGTTGCCATCATTTTCAAGTGGGTTCACTTGTTGAAAAATGTTCATTGTTGTCTCATTAATGTTTACATCTATGTCTGGAATTACACACCGACAAGTATTGAAAGGATAAGAATAATGAGACATAAGGAACCATTCTGAGCCAAACACGGTTGTTTTCAACACACTGTTGAAAATAATATTCACAATGTTTCTATGTTAAAATAATTGAATATTCCAATTAATATATTTGTGTGCAAAGAAGTTCCATGAATCCAGAGGTTGTTTATTCCGTCCTTGTTGAAATGGTCATGCAGCTGTGTGGTGAGTCTGAAATAAGAATGTAACAATCAGATCACATGAAAACAGCTGAGACAATATACGTCATACAGGGAAATGCATTTGTAGACAATATGATTTGCCTGAGCGGCTAGGGAACACCAAAAAATGGATTAGATTAGAAAAGACAGATTAAAAATAATAATACAAAAAAAAAAAAATTCCCAGCGGGCCGGATGTTGGACTTTGGCGCGCCGTAGTTTGGGGACCCCTTATATAGTCGATGATAAGCGCTAAATAAATGCAATCCATTATCATTAGTATATGATTAGCTACTGACGTAACACGACGTTACTCACATTTCGACATGTTACCATTGTAGCTCACTACAATGCCATGTTGTCTTACATTTCGTGTGATTCAACAATCATTTAGAAATAAATAATGTCTAATTACCTTTTCCTCCTTTTGCCCCGATGTCCATGAACTGAAACGTTGCATGTGTGCGGTGCAAACTCGCAATGGAACGAGTGCTCCAGGCTGCTTGGCTGTCGGGAGGAGAAAGGCACCGCTGTGTGGCCGCTCAGGTGCCGCGTCCTGCAGGTGCGACCCACGGCGGCAGTCCGACCCTTGTTGCATTGAAAGTGTTCTTATATTCTCCGCTGAAGCCCTCAAATTATGAAGTGGAGCTCCCGCCTCGGTTAAGCTACTTGTCGGCAGACATTTTGTCCACAACTTGGCTTTAAAAAAAAATAAAAATAAACTTGTCTGAAAAGGGGCGGGGATTATACCGGAACCGGAATGCAACATCGCTCACACACACTAGTAAGATGCTCTTACACATAGTGGTAAAATGCTCCCATACACAATGGTAAGTTGCGCTCATACACATAACTGAAATCTTTGCACACATACTACTGAAATTGTTGTCCCTCACACACACGTGTTAAAAGCACACACACACACAGGTGAAATCCGTTTATACATACTAGTGAAAAATAATTCCAGGTGTGTGTGTGTGTGTGTGTGTGTGTGTGTGTGTGTGTGTGTGTGCGTGAGACAAAAACATTTCAGTAGTGGTTATACGAGTGTTTCAGTAGTGTATGTAAGAATGTTTCAGTAGTGTTTATAAGAGTGTTTCAGTAGTGTTTATAAGAGTGTTTCAGTAGTGTTTATAAGAGTGTTTCAGTAGTGTATGTAAGAGTATTTCAGTAGTGTTTATAAGAGTGTTTCAGTAGTGTTTATAAGAGTGTTTCAGTAGTGTTTATAAGAGTGTTTCAGTAGTGTTTATAAGAGTGTTTCAGTAGTGTATGTAAGAGTATTTCAGTAGTGTTTATAAGAGTGTTTCAGTAGTGTTTATAAGAGTGTTTCAGTAGTGTTTATAAGAGTGTTTCAGTAGTGTATGTAAGAGTATTTCAGTAGTGTTTATAAGAGTATTTCAGTAGTGTATGTAAGAGTATTTCAGTAGTGTTTATAAGAGTGTTTCAGTAGTGTATGTAAGAATGTTTCAGTAGTGTTTATAAGAGTGTTTCAGTAGTGTTTATAAGAGTGTTTCAGTAGTGTTTATAAGAGTGTTTCAGTGGTGTTTATAAGAGTGTTTCAGTAGTGTATGTAAGAGTATTTCAGTAGTGTTTATAAGAGTATTTCAGTAGTGTTTATAAGAGTGTTTCAGTAGTGTTTATAAGAGCATTTCAGTAGTGTTTATAAGAGTATTTCAGTAGTGTTTATAAGAGCATTTCAGTAGTGTTTATAAGAGCATTTCAGTAGTGTTTATAAGAGTATTTCAGTAGTGTCTATAAGAGCATTTCAGTAGTGTTTATAAGAGCATTTCAGTAGTGTATGTAAGAGCATTTCAGTAGTGTTTATAAGAGTGTTTCAGTAGGGTGTGTGAGAGGAAAAGATTTCAGTTGTTTATGTTAGAGCATTTCAGTAGTGTATGTAAGAGCATTTCAGTAGTGTTTATAAGAGTGTTTCACTAGTGTGTATAAAAGAAAAAGATTTCAGTTGTTTATGCGAGAGCATTTCAGTAGTGTATGTATGAGGTCATTCTGAATAATGTCCCTAACGGCCCCTCATACCAAACTCTGCGTCTGCTCATCATTCAGCACTGAAGGTACACACACTCTATCAATTCTCTTATATACTCTTTCATTCTAGACTTGTAGAGTGTTTGATTATCACATCACTCTAAATGTATAGACTATAAAGTTCACAAACCTAAAGAGGGATCCTAGTGGGCCAGGCCAATCTTTCCTTTTCTCTAAACTAAAACTGGGAAAATGCGTAGAGTGTTCTGGGCTTCAGTACAGTGTTGATCTCCGGAAGACATGATTTTATTTCACAATTCCTTGAGAGAAAAAAACGTCTGGTTAGGCGTGTGTATAGCAGTATGTGTGCGGTATATAGTGACGTGACATATAATAATGTCATGTGTGCCTTCCTTGGGTGAAGCCAGGTTTACGGCTATGTTGTGACATGTTGTTATTATGCGGTTTGTTACTTATTTATGTTATGTTGCAGCTATTTAAAATAGTTTTGAGTTCAGTGATGCAAATGCATGTCAAGTTGATCAACAGATTGTATTATTCTCCAGTGCAATAACAGTACTGAAATGAAAGCTAAAAGGGCATTATGGGAGCCTTAAAAAAATGTTTTAAAAAATAAGTAACTAAATAGTTACTTTTCACAGTAACGCATTACTTTTTGGTGTAAGTAACTGAGTTAGTAACTGAGTTACTTTTGAAATAAAGTAACTAGTAACTGTAGCTAGTTACTGATTTTCAGTAACTAACCCAACACTGTTAACCGCAACATGTAAGTGTAAAAATCCAACAACATTATGATTTGTACGATTTCAGAATGTGCTTGTTCTATTTTTAAACAAAGAAAACAATCTTAAGTTGTCTTTATTTTTAAGTTATCATGCCGGGATCTTACCAGTCCGGCCCACTTGAGAGTAGATTTTTCTCCATGTGGCCCTCGATCTAAAATGAGTTTGACACCACTGGTATAGACCTCTGAACAGTGTTCTTTGTGTCCAAATGTTCACCTGAAGGTTTCAGGAGAAGCAGCCATTCAGTGCAAAGTTATGGATACTGACCAATACACACACACACACACACACATGCACACACACACACACACATCCTAATGCAGGCTTTTTTATGACAGGACTGGGTGACATGAAGTCCGTTGGATGAATAGTTTGATCGCCTCAGGCAGGCGAGGGGGAAGGATGGTGGCCGTAAATAGGATTGAAGTTTAAAATGGAATAATGTGGCCTGGAAAAGAGGGAGCGGGGGCAAAGCCAGAGGTAACGCAGAGGTGACGAGTTCGCCTGCAGAGCGGCTCAAGCAAAACATCCACACGCACACAAAAAAAGAGTACTACACTTCCACTACATTTTGATTTATAATCTTTTTTTTCTTTTTTTTTAACATTGGAGTCCTCTAATTGGCCCTGCAGGCTCCTTAAGGGCAGATTGTACCTTGAGGGCTTGAAAGGGACCCCGACAGTAGGCACCTATTTCTGATCAAATAGACAAAGGGAGATTATCATGTAATGATGTTCCGAGAGAGGAAGGCAAGGTTTGTCCTGTGGAACTGATGAGTGGACAACCTGGTGTGAGACGATGGTTCCCAGTAGGCCAACATTAAGAAACGAGCGGTGCCTTCGTTCCGAGTCATTAGAGCGCCTTAAAGCTGATGACACAGGCAGAAGGGAAGATTAATATCTTCTCAAGTGGTATCCAACAGGAAGGCCGTTCACTAGTGAGGATCACCTATGAAGCCATTAAGTAAAGGGCT
This sequence comes from Entelurus aequoreus, assembly GCF_033978785.1. Classification (NCBI taxonomy): domain Eukaryota; kingdom Metazoa; phylum Chordata; class Actinopteri; order Syngnathiformes; family Syngnathidae; genus Entelurus; species Entelurus aequoreus. Next base: position 32,984,524 of record NC_084745.1, read on the forward strand.
CGTTTGTTGTTGTTTTTCTCTGCTTGGCAGTAATAGTGATGATCGCAGGAAGCGATGACAGTAAACCTGTTTAGCTTTACGAGCATCAAAAGTGACACAAACATTAGGAAATCCTGTAAACCAGGGGTTCTTAATCTTTTTGATATCGGGGCCCAACTTTTCCACTGCAGAGGGCCCTGCACGCAACTCATTTATTAACACTGAATTAGTAATCTTATTCTTGATTTTGATCATATTTAATCATTTTATCTAACTTATCTACAGTTTAACAGGCTAAATATTTTCAAATTATATGAAACCATGTGTTAATCACAAAGATTATTATCAAGGCTTAAGGTTCCAAAGCTGGTTCCAAAAATAAATAGTAAGGGACTCATAAAAACTGATGAAAAATACATTTACATTCAATTACACAGTGCTAAAATAAATACATTCTAACTGAATTAATAATAAAAAGTATGTATTTTTTTCATTAATAAACTGTAGATAAAATTTAAGTGCAAAGGAAATTGTTACGTGGGTACAGGGGAAGAAGACGGCACAGACAGCAGGGACGTCGTTTAGCTCTATATGTATTATTTAATACTATGTCTATAAACAAGGGAATGGAGTGTGACTAATCCAGAATATGTGTGGAAATTAACTGTAGTGTGTTACCAATAGTGTTGAGCGAGAGGCGGAAGTCCAAGAGGGGCAAGGCTAGCTCGGAGGTCCGTGAGCAGGCAGGAAGTCGGGGACAATAGAGAGGTGTCAAAGTCCGTGTCCAGGCGGGAGGTCGAGATCCAAAAGGGGCAGCCAGAGAACCAAAGGGGAACACAGGGAGATGAGACACACAGCTCGTAACGCGGGAATGTAGGAATGCTGTGTACAGGAACAGGTCGCTATGTTCTGGCACAGGATAGCAGGTTGCGCTGGCTTAAGAAGGCAGGAGAGCTCATCAGCGACAGGTGTGTAGATTGCTGATTGCCGATTGAATGCAGCCGCTTGCTGCAGCCGGAGTGGCGCGCGCCGGCGCGCTCTTGGAGGTGCGCCCAGTGCAGCACACAGATGAATGCCCACTGGGGTGCGCTCGGGCCGTGACAGAAAATAAAGCTTTACCAATTGAGTTATAATTTTTGCCCTTAACAAACATTTCTATGACTTTAGCTTCAAACGTCTTCTGATTGTTTGATGTTGTCATTACTGCCACAAGTGAGTTTAACGTTGATGTTCCAGGCAATCTTATTTTCAGTGGCGGTATAGGATAGGCAAATATAAGCTTTGGCTTCAGCCTATTCCTTTTTCGGTCATTCTTTTTATTTTATTTTATTTTATTTTTGTGTGTAAATGTGTATGATTGTTAAATATGTATAATCTGTACTGTTAAACTGGTCACACAAAATGGTTAATGGTTGATGGTTGATTATATGACCGAAATAAACTTATTTAATTCATTCATTCATTCATTCATTCATTCATTCATTCAAGAGGTGGAAAAGTGTATTACAACTGAGGCGGCCCATACGGCCCACATTTGAAAAACAGATATTTTTTGGCGGCCCTCTAAGAAACACTGCTGTAAATCAGGGGTCCCCAACCTTTTTTCCACCCGGTTTAACGTATGCATTATTTTCACGGACCGGCTTTCCACGTGTTGCAGAAGAAAATAGCAAAAAAAATTAACATGAAAAATCAACTCAGTTGAAGTTGTAATATAGAAGAGTTTTAAAAGCCTACTGAAATGATTTTTTTTTATTTAAACGGGGATAGCAGATCCATTCTATGTGTCATACTTGATCATTTCGCGATATTGCCATATTTTTGCTGAAAGGATTTAGTAGAGAACAACGACGATAAAGATCGCAACTTTTGGTATCTGATAAAAAAAAAGCCTTGCCCCTACCGGAAGTAGCGTGACGACACCGGGGGAAGGACTGCTCATATTTTCCTATTGTTTACACCAGCAGCGAGAGAGATTCGGACCGAGAAAGCGACGATTACCCCATTAATTTGAGCGAGGATGAAAGATTCGTGGATGAGGAACGTTAGAGTGAAGGACTAGATGCAGTGCAAGACATATCTTTTTTCGCTCTGACCGTAACTTAGGTACAAGCTGGCTCATTGGATTCCACACTCTCTCCTTTTTCTATTGTGGATCACGGATTTGTATTTTAAACCACCTCGGATACTATATCCCCTTGAAAATGAGAGTCGAGAACGCGAAATGGACATTCACAGTGACTTTTATCCCCACGACAATACATCGACGAAACACTTTAGCTACGTAGCTAACGTGATAGCATCGTCCTCATATAGAAACAAAATAAATAAATCCCTGACTGGAAGGATAGACAGAAGATCAACAATACTATTAAACCATGGACATGTAACTACACGGTTAATGCTTTCCAGCCTAGCGAAGGTTAACAATGCTGTTGCTAACGACGCCATTGAAGCTAACTTAGCAACCGGACCTCACAGAGCTATGCTAAAAACATTAGCTATCCACCTACGCCAGCCAGCCCTCATCCGCTCATCAACACCCGTGCTCACCTGCGTTCCAGCGATCGTCGGAGCGACAAAGTACTTCACCCAATCACAGATGCGGTCGGCGAGACGGAGGAAGTTAAGGTGAGTTTGGCTGCTAGCGCATCTGCTATCCATCTATCTATCTGCTGTCCTCCTGGCTGTGTTGCTGTAGTCCGCCGCTAATACACAGATCCCACCTACAACTTTCTTATTTGCAGTCTCCATTGTTCATTAAACAAATTGCAAAAGATTCACCAACACAGATGTCCAGAATACTGTGGAATTTTGAAATGAAAACAGAGCTTTTTTGTATTGTATTCAATGGGGTACCAATACTTCCATATCAACTGATTCCGTCACGTACATACGTCATCATATCTAGACGTTTTCAACCGGAAGTGTGGCGGGAAATTTAAAATAGCAATTTATAAGTTAACCCGGCGGTATTGGCATGTGTTGCAATGTTAAGATTTCATCATTGATATATAAACTATCAGACTGCGTGGTCGGTAGTAGTGACTTTCAGTAGGCCTTTAATATACATCTGTTAACAAGCTTATGAAAGTTAAGTTAAAGTCCCAACTAGGTGTGGTGAAATTACCCTCTGCATTTAACCCATCCCCATGTTCACCCCCTGGGAAGTGAGGGGAGCAGTGAGCAGCAGCCGTGGCCGCGCTCGGGAATCATTTTGGTGATTTAACCCCCAATTCCAACCCTTGATGCTGAGTGCCAAGCAGGGAGGTAATGGGTCCCATTTACTCACGACCTTCCAGTCTCAGGGCGGACACCACAAGGCCACTGAGCAGGTCAATTGGTGTGTTTAGTGAGACAAGCCAAAGTTAAGTCGGAGAAAATGCGGTAGATTATAAATCAATGAATGTTTCTGTGCGACCCGGTAGCAAATGCATCACGGACCGGTACCGGTCCCCGGACTGGTGTTTGGGGACCACTGCTGTAAATAACACTTGTGGCGCCCCCTTTAAAAGACGTGTTAGCATACATGAATAATACATATCCTTTATAATCCTGTATAATGACTCTTGGGCAATTAATGAAAGGAGGTTTCAGCGGGCTTGCGAAGAGACTCAGCTCGCGAGCGAGCAAAGAGAGTCAGCGCATGAGCAAAGAGAGTCAGTGTGCAAGCGAGAGAAGAGAGTCAGCGCAGGAGCGAGCAAGGACTATTCGGGTACTCTGGAATGCCCTCCCAGTAACAGTTAGAGATGCTACCTCAGTAGAAGCATTTAAGTCCCATCTTAAAACTCAATTGAATACGCTAGCCTTTAAATAGACCCCCCTTTTAGAGCAGTTGATTTGCCATCTCTTTTCTGCTCTGCCCCCCTCTCCTTCGTGGAGAGGGGAGGCACAGATTAGGTGACCACAGATAAAGCCCTAGCTGTTCAAAGTCGGGACCCGGGGTGGACCACTCATCTGTGCATCAGTTAGGGACGTCTCTGCGCTGCTGACTTGTCTCCACTCAAGATTATCCCCTGCTGGCCCCACTATGGACTGGACTCTCACACTATTAACTAGATCCACTATGGACTGGACTCTCACACTATTATGTTGGATCCACTATGGACTGGACTCTCACACTATTAACTAGATCCACTCGACGTCCATTGCACCGGTCGCCCAAGGGGTCCCCACATCTGCGGTCCCCTCCAAGGTTTCTCATTGTATCCCATTGGGTTGAGTTTTTCCTTGCCCTGATGTGGGATCTGAGCCAAGTATGTCGTTGTTGCTTGTGCAGCCCTTTGAGACACTCGTGATTTTTTGATTGATTGATTGATTGATTGATTGATTGATTGATTGATTGATTGATTGATTGAGAGCCACTGTATGAGCAAAGAGAGTCAGCGCACGAGCAGGCGAAGACAGTCAGCTTGGGAGCGAGCAAGGAGAGTCAGCGCGCGAGCAGAGAGAGTCAGCGAGCTAGAGAAGAAAGTCAGCGTGCCAAGAGAGTCAGGGCATGAGTGAGTAAATGTTCCGCGTGCGAGCGAGCAAAAAGAATCAGCGCACGAGTGAACTCAGAGAGTCAACGCACAAACGAGCTCAGAGAGTCAACAAGCGAAGAGAGTCAGGGCGTGAGTGTGGTGGATGGTCCGAATCTTAAACAGCAACAAAAGTGAATTTAGTACAAACGTTTTATTTACCCATAATCAAAAAGTACAAAGTTGGATTGAATTGCCCATGCAAACAGACAACGTCCTCCGGAGGAGTTGGATGAGTCGAGAATCATGCGAATCACACATAGCTAGCCCTTGTCACTTGGCCATATATCTGTTTTCCTCATGCGTCAAGGTCCCGTTGCTTTGAACCAGCTCATTCTGCAAACTCATTGAATCCTTTAGCCATAACAAACAATCAAAACATTTTGTAGAATGGTCAGACCGACCACTCGTTCAACTATAACCCACATATGGTCCTTCAATGGTTCAGAATAGGAAAAAAGAAATGAGCAGACATTCTTAAGGCTTTTCGACAGAACTTCTTTTTGGACTTCGACAGACACAAAATATGGTTCAAAAGGTCAGAAATTCAACTACACGAGCGAGCTAATATTCAGTGCGCAAGTGAGTAAAGGGAGTCAGCACGCTAGCAACCGGTGTCCAGGGGCGAGCAACATTGTGTCACTGTTGTGTCGCCATGCATACCTGCCTGTCAGAGATATTAACATATCAGTGGCGGATGCTGGTCTCTCAAGGAGGGGAAGCTCAATTTCGGCCTACATCAGGGGTCAGCAACCCGCGGCTCCGGAGCCGCATGCGGCTCTTTGACCACTCTGATGCGGCTCAGCTGCATACTTGCTGACCCTCCCGATTTTCCCAGCATATATGCCGACCCTCCCGATTTTCCCAGGAGACTTACGGATCTCAGAGACTCTCTTGTGGGCAAATGTTCCCCGACCTTCAACCTAATAATTAACTAAGGGCGTGCCCTAATGGCACTGCATTTATTGTCCTCTATAGCCTGTAAAAACAGCGTGTCTGCCCGGCCACATGTTGTATGTAGCTTTTACATGCACACGTAGGAGACAGCAAGGCATACTTGGTCAATAGCCACATAGCTTACACTGACGGTGACCGTATAAAACAACTTTAACACTGTTACGTTACAAATATGTGCCACACTGTGAACCCACACCAAAAAAGAATGACAAACACATTTCTGGAGAACCTCCGCACTGTAACACAACATAAACACAACACAACAAATACCCAGAATCCCATGCATCCCCCCCCCCCCCCCCCACACCCCCCCTCCGTGCGTCGGTTGAGGTTGGCGGGGTTTGGTGGTAGCGGGGGTGTCTAATGTAGACCGGAAGAGTTAGGGCTGCATGGGATTCTGGGTATTTGTTTTGTTGTGTTTATGTTGTGTTACAGTGTGGATGTTCTCCAGAAATGTGTTTGTCATTCTTTTTTGGTGTGGGTTCACAGTGTGGCGCATATTTGTAACATAACAGTGTTAAAGTTGTTTTATACGTTCACCGTCAGTGTAAGCTGTGTGGCTGTTGAACAAGTATGCCTTGCTGTCTATTACGTGTGCAAGCAGGAGCCGCATTCAACATGTGGCCAAGCAGGTATGCTGTTTGAGCAGACTGTAGAGGGCGCTAAAAACAGTGCCATCACACCCTGGAACTCGGGAGTCTTCCGGGAAAATTGGGATGGTTGGAAAGTATGACGTTATCAAGCGCCATTCAATTAAAATTTGCGGGCCGCACTAACATTAAATTTTCACATTGAGGTGGCGGCCGGGGCGTGTGTCTGAGACCCCTGGTTAAAACATAGCACAAAGCAAAAAAAGCTTTGTACGCAGTGTTATTTCATTTTAAATTGTCAAAGGAGTTTTGTGGCTCCCTTTGTTTTCTTTAATTTGTGAAACTTGTCAAAATGGCTCTTTGAGTGGTAAAGGTTGCCGACCCCTGGCCTACATCATAAAATGTGTTGGTTTATATATACGTAAATTCTACCCTCCGTTCCTTTTTAAGAAAGTGATCTGTGATCCTGTCGTACCAAGAAGGCGTCTTTTCCAGGGATTTGATAAGTGTCCTCTCAATGGCCAGGCCTTGGCCCATGGTGTTTAAACAGGAGAAGCTCCTCTCTACACCTGCACATGTAGCTCCAATCGTTGCCACTAATGACAATAGTTTGTACACCTGTGTGCATTATAAAAGTATGTTTGTTGTTCAATAAAAACTTTTTTTTTTAAATACATTCAAATTATCTGCCATTATGTGCAGCTTGCTAGGACTGGCGCGAGGCTCGTGCGAAGTGTGTCCGCCTGTGAGTGCTTTGAGACGGTGGAGGGACTCAGCAGCACCCGCTGCTCGGTAGGAACAGAAACTGCAGTGTGAAAGAAGTCAGTCTCCAAACACAAAAAACACCAGAAATAGAAGTTCTATTTGTCGCTAGTCGTTTTTAACAAAGAAAATTGATTGATTGATTGAAACTTTTATTAGTAGATTGCACAGTGAAGTACATATTCCGTACAATTGACCACTAAATGGTTACACCCGAATAAGTTTTTCAACTTGTTTGAGTCGGGGTCCACTTAAATTGATTCATGATACAGATATATACTGTTTTCATAATACAGTCATCACACAAGATAATCATCAGAGTATATACAATGAATTATTTACATTATTTACAATCCGGGGTGTGGGATATTGGGGGGGGGGGGGCATTTAGGATTGGTTGGTATCAACACTTCAGTCATCAACAATTGCATCAACATTGGAACAGTGTAGGACTGACTTTGTAGGATATGTACAGCAGGTAGTGGACACAGAGAGAGAGATCAGAAAGTATAAGAAAAAGTGTCTACATTTGATTATTTACATTTGATTATTTACATTCCGTAGAGGTATGATGTGGAAGGGAGGGTGTTAGTTTAGGGTTGAAGTTGCCTGGAGGTGTTGTTTTAGTGCGGTTTTGAAGGAGGATAGAGATGCCCTTTCTTTTACACCTGTTGGGAGTGCATTCCACATTGATGTGGCAAAGAAAGAGAATGAGTTAAGACCTTTGTTAGATCGGAATCTGGGTTTAACGTGGTTAATGGAGCTCCCTCTGGTGTTATGGTTATGGCGGTCATTTACGTTAAGGAAGTAGTTTGACATGTACTTCGGTATCAGGGAGGTGTAGCGGATTTTATAGACTAGGCTCAGTGCAAGTTGTTTTACTCTGTCCTCCACCCTAAGCCAGCCCACTTTGGAGAAGTGGGTTGGGGTGAGGTGTGATCTGAGGTGGAGGTCTAAAAGTAACCTGACTAGCTTGTTCTGGGATGTTTGGAGTCTAGATTTGAGGGTTTTGGAGGTGCTAGGGTACCAGGAGGTGCATGCGTAATCGAAAAAGGGTTGAACGAGAGTTCCCACCAGAATCTTCATGGTTCTTTTGTTGACCAGAGAGGAGATTCTATAGATAAATATTGTTCGTTGGTTGACCTTTTTGATTACCTTGGTTGCCATTTTATCACAGGAAAGATTAACCTCTAGAATGGAACCTAGGTAGGTGACCTCATCTTTCCTGGTGATAACAATGTCACCCACTTTTATAGTGAAGCCATTGACTTTCTTATGGTTGATGTGGGATCCAAATAGGATGGATTCCGTTTTACCCAAGTGTATGGATAGCTTGTTGTCAGCGAGCCAGGTGCAAATTCTACAGAGTTCAGCACTGAGGATTTTCTCCACCTGTGACTTGTCCTTGCCGGATACCAGCAGGGCCGAGTCATCCGCAAACAAAAACAATTCACAGTCGCATGCTGATGACATGTCGTTTATGTATATTAGGAACAGTAAAGGCCCTAATATACTGCCTTGGGGGACTCCACAGCTTACTGAGAGGGGGGTGACACAGTGCCGTTCACCTCTACCACCTGTTTCCTCCCCTCCAAGTAGGATTGCATCCAGCTCGATGACGCTAAGAGGATCAGGAAAGTCTCTGGTTCAACTCGGAACAACAGAAGGATTATTGAAAAATGCTCCCACAGACATTTACAACACAAGATCGCTGATTCTCTCATTTCGCTGTCAATCAAAAAGGGAATCAGACTTTGACAGATCATCCAATCATCATGCAGAAGTTGAGCCCACTGCCCCATAGACCCCCAGAGACGCTGAGCGTCCGATGGGCGGGGCAAAGCCCAGCATTTATCCAATGTCTCGTCTTGTTTCGCTGCACTGTATGAACTCTGTGAACGGCCAGTGTCTACAGCAGGGGTCTCAAACACGCGGCCCGCGGGCCAATTGCGGCCCGCGAGACATTATTTTGCGGCCCCCACCTTACTATGAAAGTTTAATGGTAGTGCGGCCCGCGAGTTTTAAATGAATGGCACTTGACAGCGTTGTGTGCGGCGCTGAAGGAATCTACCAATCATGGTGTGGTATAAACTGCCTTTAGTGTCCTCTAGAACCTGTCACCGCACTGTCTTTTTCTCCATACAAACAGCGTGCCGGCCCAGACACATGTTGTATGAGGCTTCTGCAGGCATACACAAGTGATTGCAAGACATACTTGAGGAACAGCCATACATGTCACACTAAAGGTGGTCGTATCAACAACTTTAACACTGTTACAAATATGCGCCACACTGTGAACCCACACCAAACAAGAATGACAACCACATTTCGGGAGAACATCCGCACCTAAACACAACATAAACACAACAGAACAAATACCCAAAATCCTTTGCAGCCCTAACTCTTCCGGGCTACAAAAACACCCCAGTAACTTTACTAGCTCCTGTAATTTCAATAAACCCAAATTAATAAATAATATGTTAGTGTGTTCTAAGTAATCTACTTTATGAATAATCCTTATAGCTCTTTTCTGTAGTTGATACAGAGAAAGTTGCGGTGCACAAGGAATGCAATTTGAAACGTCATTATACAACTAGACATGCTGAGGAGTATGCAAAATACCAGGGAGATGAGAGAGTGAACCTGGTTGCAAATTTTAAATTCAGTCTACTGAGGCAACAAGATTTCGTCAAGAAAGCAAGCGAAAACAGCGATGCAGCAGTCAAAGCTAGCTACATGGTGATTGAGATGGTTGCTAGGGCGGGAAAGCCATTCAAAGAAGGTGAATTCATTAAAAAGTGCATGTTAGATTTTTTTTAAGAAATCTTTTCTTGCGGCCCAGCCTCACCCAGTTTCTGCATCCAGTGGCCCCCAGGTAAATTGAGTTTGAGACCCCTGGTCTACAGTGTTTAAAGCACTGTGAAGCTGCGGGAATGAGAAAGAGGAAAGCCGCGTCGTTACCAGTGATAAGCTGATTCTGAACAAAAGAGCGCGTTGTAGCGCATATTTAGTCAATAACATGTACAAACACTATATATTTAATCACTTATTTTTGGACATTTTAGGGGAAGCTGAGCTTCCCTTGCAGTCTTAGAGCAATCGCCACTGTTAAACATAATCATATTTTGTCCTAGCATTGTATCATATTAGATACACTTTTTGGAATTGTGATACATATGTAATGAAATCAAAACATAGCATATATCTAAACGTGGACTTTGATACATTATGACTTTCTCTAGACGTTTTGTGTGTCATGGTACATCTGTAAAGAAAACTGGACAGGCAGTAAGGTCGGCAGGAAGACTGTCGGATGTTGCTGTTTACTTTCCCCATCACACCAAAACACACACTTGCACGGCAGACACACACACACAAACACACACACATTCCCTGCATATGCGACAGCAGGGTCCTGTCTCTGATTTCGGGCCGAGCGTGGAGCCGCACCGTGGTGAGAGCAAACGATTTGAGGCATATGTCAAGTCCTTGCGGATTCAAAACCAAGCACTGTCAAGAACACTCTGCCTTGGCCGGCCGGGCGGGCGGGCGAGCCGCCTCCTTGCGCCGTGCATGCGGCGGGCGATTCTCCTCCTCCCAAGTCCCGAGACCGAACCCGTCATCGTTCTTTCACTTCTCTGCCTTCTTTTCCCCCGCAGACTGTCGCAGCACTCGGCGGGCGCCGCTCCCATCCAAGCGGACGCCACACATTTGCCTGGGAGGCTCGAAAGGGGGGCCTCGACACCCGGGAGACTGAGTCCGTTCACATTATAGCCATTGTGGGAGAAGTGTGTGGCGGCAGAGAGAGAGAGAGAGAGAGAGAACAGAAGGGAAACTAAAGTGTGTTTGTGGAAAGATCACACGCTCAGGTAAGAGTCAAAAAGGTTGTAATAAACAATATGGGCTCTTATTTGTTAGGAATTGCCTTGAAGCTGTTAAAAAGACACTCTTAATTTGAAAGATCACGCTCACATCCTTTTGGTTAATTTCCCAAAAACACTGAATGAAGGGTTCAAAAGACCGACTTGTTATTTTATTTATTTTTTTATTTTTTTATTTTTTTTAGAAGTAGCTTGTTTTTAACAAGAAAACAATTATTGGTAGAAGTGATAAGATACAATTCGGATCAGAATAATTCAAATTTACACATTGAGTATATTGGTGGGAATTATTCTGAAATATTTATGATAATTAATTTTGCTTATATGTTTTCATTGTAAACTTTTCATAAGGTGGCGCCACATTAGTGACAAACGTTATTTGTACATAGAAGTGACTCACAACTGAATCGGTAGTCATGGCTCACTTGAAAGAGCCTTTTAAAAGATTCGACTCATTCGCAAACTTCACCGCTCTAATTTGTAAGGCTCAAAATAAACATACACATCTTTTTTAAACTCCATATCAGAAGAGATTGCTTTAATAAATATTTTTTAAATGCATATTTTTTTCAATTACTTATGAATTCTTTAATATTATGAATTAATAAAAATCGAAATAAATAAGAATCGGGATTCAGACGTGAATCGATTTTTTTCACTACCCCAATACACATATTAAACATCTTAGGCTGCTTCTACACTAAACCGGCTAAGATTATCCAGGGTAAATCCCACCTAACCGTATCCTTGTCCACACACACACAATCACTTTAAGACCCCCTATAAATATTGAATCAATTTATGTTGACAGAGGATCTCTATGATCCTTTTGTTCTGTGTTTTTTGCTCACATTTGATTTATTTAATTTAGACTCGCCGGGTTGGTGCTTAATGAAACACTCGTAGCAAACATGTGTTTAGGAAGTACAAATAAGATAATACTTAAATGGGAAATAATAAACGTTAAAGGTATATCAAACAAACCTTTAACAATGTGATCACTGCAAATTAATGCATTTTTCGACTCTGCTCCCTTGGACTGAGTGTGGAGTGAGCTGCTTTTCTCATCGTTTCGTAAAATCTTGCATTCTTTAGTCCTCTTTAATTACTTCTAGGGGAACTCTGAAGAAACGTTTATCTTTTTCGCGATTTGAACGATTCATACAGTCGAATACAACACAAGCATAGGGCATTTTTTCTTGGAGAAAGGCTAAATGGGCCCCTAGTAACCATTGAGAACAGGGCTAGCTTGACCACCACGCGTATTTAATGGGCGGGACGTGAGCCAGACGTGACGTCAGTAACATCTCAGCAATAGAGTAACACAAATATGTAAAATATATAACATTTATGATGGTTTTAAATGATTATATTTCCCATTAACATTCTTTTTTTAGGAAGTAGGGACATGCAGCAAATGCTATTTTTTCATTGTTCATGGCAGTTTAAACTACACTTTAAAATGATGTTTTATTTAAAAAGCAACAACGTCAATGTGCAGGAAAATTTTGTTAGTAAAAAAACAATATTTGATAAATGTTTTGTGCATGTATACACTTTATTTCCTGGGCACACATATTAATCAATTTGGTTGAAAGGCTCATCAGGACTTGATTGATGTCCCCAAACTTTAAACCACTTTTTTTCAATGGGTGTCTGCCATCTCTTCAAGGCACTGGTGTGTGTGAGTGACAGGAAGAAAAGCAGAAGTCCCTCCACCTCGAGTATAAGATTACTAGATCAGACTTTTGTGTGTGTGGTCAAGTGACCTGCTTTACACTACACTGAATGTCCATCACGGTGCAAAAATACCCTTTTTTTTTTACTCTAATATTGATGTGATTTTTAAAGTTGCTTTCATTTGGTCAAATAATGTGCACAATTAACATATAAGGAGATTGGACTTATCATTAATATTATGAATATTACATGTTAAAAGATGCAGCCTGCTTTCATAGTCATAGATCATAATGACAGTGCGATGCTTAAATTACAGTCCTTTGATGCAGGGAATTAAATCAATATCTAATTACAGTACTATAATAGTGTGAAGTGTTGGATTCAATTAAAAACTGTGTAAAAAGTAGCACGGGGGTTGAGGTGAGGTGGAGTGGGTGTCGTTCTGAACGTGCACTGCCATGTCAGATGAGTCTCCCTATTATGCCGAGCCACAACGTATTTCCAGCGCGCTCCGTGTGAGAAGCCAAAATTGTGAAAAGAGATGACTTTTTTTATCCCGTTTGCTCCCGGCCAATGTTCGACTGCAGACGTTGTATAGATGGAGCTTGTTAACCTCCATCACCATGAATCAGAATAACCAAAAAATGCACTTAGTCTTAAGAAAAAACTGATTTTAGTTCCGTTGTTTTTTCATTTAGTAGATGTGTGCTGATATGAAGATCATCTTGAAAAAAAATTTACGCCATATGATCCCCAGCTATAAATATGTAAAACTGGATTAGCAAACACCATAAGTAATCTTACCTACACTAACTGCATCACACAGCAGAGACACGTTACACAGAAACTGTTATGGTGTACGGGGGAAGAAGACGGCGCAGACAGCAGGGACGTCGTTTAGCTCTATATTTATTATTAGAGATGTCCGATAATATCGGCCTGCCGATATTATCGGCCGAAATATGCGTTAAAATGTAATATCGGAAATTATCGGTATCGTTTTTTTTATTATCGGTATCGTTTTTTTTGTTGTTGTTTTTTTTAATTAAATTAACATAAAAAACACAAGATACACTTACAATTAGTGCACCAACCCAAAAAACCTCTCTCCCCCATTTACACTCATTCACACAAAAGGGTTGTTTCTTTCTGTTATTAATATTCTGGTTCCTACATTATATATCAATATATATCAATATAGTCTGCAAGGGATACAGTCTGTAAGCACACATGATTGTGCGTGCTGCTGGTCCACTAATAGTACTAACCTTTAACAGTTAATTTTACTAATTTTCATTCATTACTAGTTTCTATGTAACTGTTTTTATATTGTTGTACTTTCTTTTTTATTCAAGAAAATGTTTTTAATTTATTTATCTTATTTTACTATTTTTTTTTAAAAAGTACCTTATCTTTACCATACCTGGTTGTACAAATCAGGCATAATAATGTGTTAATTCCACGACTGCATATATCGGTTGATATCGGTATCGGTTGATATCGGTATCGGTAATTAAAGAGTTGGACAATATCGGAATATCGGATATCGGCAAAAAGCCATTATCGGACATCCCTATTTATTATATATCTGAAACTAATCCAAATGTGTGTGGTGAACGACTATGTGTAGAGATTAGCTGTAGTGTGTTACCGGGAATGTTGAGCGAGGTGCGGTAGTCCAAGGAGGCAAGACAAGCTCAGAGGTCCGTGAGCAGGCGTGAGGTCGAGGACAGGAGAGAGGCGTCAAAGTCCGTGTCCAGACAGGAGGTTGAGATCCAAGAGGCAGCCAGGGAACCAGAGGGAATACGGGGAGACGAGACACACATCTCGTAACGCGGGAACGGAGGAAATGGTGCTTGAACGACAAGGGACACGAGACAAAATGAACACGAAGGGGGAGAAAATACGGAGAGAGAGAGAGAGCATAGAGTTCGATACGAGTTGGCTTACTGTACGAAACAGGAAACTACGTTCTGGCCCGGAACGCAGGTTTGCACTGATTTAAGAAGGCACGGAAGCTCATCAGCGACAGGTGTGTAGATTGCTGATTGAGTCGATTGAATGCAGCCGCATGCTGCAGCCGGAGTGGCGCGCGCCGGCGCGCTCTTGGAGGTGCGCCCAGCGCAGCGCATAGATGAATGCGCACTGGGGTGTGCACGGGCCGTGATAAAAACTACATTAAAAAGAGAATGAGACAAGATTATCAATACATATTTGTTTTGTAATCAAACCACTACTCTGTATAAACATATGAAATAGGTGTTTAAAAGTATTCATTCATTTGTCCGACTCGCTATTGTGACACTACTAGTGTTAACCACCCTGAATAATTAGTTTTTGTTTTTGACAAACACAACAAATTCAATATAAAGGGGCCAGAATATGAACGTGATGGGGGGTAGGGGGTGTAGGTAGTCTTACACATTCTTAATTTGATTCAAGCATCCTTATTATTTTTTAACAATAAGGTTACCATAATTTCCGGCTATAGAACGGTATTTAAATCGCACCCACCAAATTTTAGAAGAAATGTATATCTTTCAATTTAAGCCGCAGATATATACCGGTCCGAAATATTTTGTAAATGCTTATTTACATACCTTAATTGTTTTCAAACGGTCCCTATCTACCACAGCAGTAAAATGGCTGATTAAAAACAAAACAGAAGTCATCGTCATAGAACCACTAGCTTCGGAAGCTAGCTCTCCATTCAGCTAAACAGACTCAGTAACTCCACGGTGACGTTTTGGTGAAGTTACGAAAATGAAAAAATACAAAAAGAATGCCATTATAAGTTAATAATACTAATACAGACACTTGTTAGCATATTTGCTAATGCTAACGGCGCTAGCTTGATTACATTACGGTAGCACGAACGAATGCGCATAAAAACACCCCTACAGACGTCACACATGGGACGGTTTAGTAAGTATGAATTGTTTAAATGATATTGTAAAACTTGTAAATGTTGCATGGAGTAATGGAAGAAGAATCCTTTTAAGCAGAAACGCTATGGACGGTTATACTTCTGGCACAAAACAGAAAGTACGTTGTCAACCCGCAGCACCTGAAGTGAGCAAACTCGTTCAAAAGATGGCGCCATAGGACAAACAATAACACATCTTTTCAGTGCCTCTGTCTGTGTTTGATGAAAACTATTTGTTGTATACAAAACATTATGGCCATTAATGAAGAAAAATTCATAAATTGGCCGCACCATTTAATAAGGCACAGGGACCAAAAAGTAGCGGCTTTTAGTCCGGAAAATGCGGTGTATTCATTTTAATTTAACATTTATGATGCTGTTTTTTTATAACTTACATATTTAAATAACAGAAAAAAAATCTTCCAACTTTACAAAAGCCAAGGCAATCCTCCTGTGCTTGGGACCCCGGTACAACATCCCCACTTCTCGGAACTAATTAATAGCGATAAAAGAGGGTTTACTGTATTATTCATTCATTCATGTATTTATTTGACAGGGACAATACAATTAAACATTGCTACCCATGGGTAAACAAACATTGTCAAAGTACATAAGACTTGTAGCCACAGGCTAATTTGCAACCCTCGTCCCTGGTTAGGCTTTAAAAAAAAGACTCTTGTCAACCAGTCAGACTATTGGAGCCTGAGTGTGTGCATAAAAGACACAACCAATAAAAATGCAGCGAGGGTACTTTATAATTAGATATTAAGAAAATATGTTTTAATATTTCACAACAGGGCTCCCAAATTTACGGCCCAAGTTAAAAATAAATAAAATAAAAAAAATAAGTATTATTATTTATTCATTATATATTATTATTAATTTATTATTATTATTATTTTATTTTTTTTAATCCGTCCTTTCTAATCCATTTTCTACCACTTGTTACTCTTGGTGTCTCCTAGCCGCTCAGGCAAATCAAATTGTCAAAACTCGGAATATATATATATATATATATATATATATATATATATATATATATATATATATATATATATATATATATATATATATATATATATATATATATATATATATATATAAATAAATAAATATATATATATATATATATATATATATATATATATATATATATATATATATATATATATATATGTATATATATATATATATATATATATATATATATATATATATATATATATATATATATATATATATATATATATATATATATATATATATATATATACATATATATATATATATATACACACAACCACACAGCCCGGCCCCCGGCCAAATTGTTTTAGCCCAATGCAGCCCCTGAGTCCAAAAGTTTGGGGACCCCTGTTTTACAATATATGTAAGGATTTGTATATACTATAAATAAATATGCATGTACAATAAACAAAAAGACTACAATTTAGTGCAATCCAATATATTCAATAGTCATGTGTTTATATTCCAGAAAATGTCCAAAGTTTGTATGAAAAAAGGGGAAAAGAAAGTTTGTTAGGTCCAAGGGGGAAAGAAAAGTGTTCGATATACACGATCACCTCCCACCTCGGCAGTAAACAAAACAACAAAAGGCTAAAAAAATTAAATAAAAATAAAAATAAAAAAGGTATTTACATATTATATATTTAGGAAAATGGTTTGGCTACATTATAAACTTAAATAGTACCGCCGTTTTAGAAATGTGTCCGTTAATCTGTCACGATGACTGCATTTGAAGCGGTGCTAAATTGGCAATTATCTTTATGGGCTTTTGAATGGACGTGACCGCAATGCTGCTAAACCAAATAAAATTATTAGAGAGGACATGTTGATTCACCATTAACTAAACATTTACCAGAGACAAGGCACCACCACCACAGTGTGGACTTCTTGACCCAAATTGGCTGCCCTGATTTTATCTCCTAATTTGTACATCTCTAGGGTGGATGCAACCATGTTTAACGGACTACAAGGTCACGGACGTTGTCCATGCGCCGGAGCATGAGCAAATGTTTGTAAATGTGATCTGAAGGATAACAGAGGAGACGTGCAGAGCAGAGTGCAACACGGTGGCGGCGCTAATGCACGGCCACGTCTCGTTGGCAAGCGAGTCGACCCACAAGGACCCCCCTGCTAACGACTCTTTGTAAATGATGATAAACACCAGCTCTCCCTCCGCCATTACCTAATGATGTTCAATGGCAGTTGCTGAAGAAAAAGACAACAAATATATTCCGCCAATGCATCATAAATGGGCATCCCTAAGGAAAGCCATCTGAATTGTAAATGAATGTGACAAAACGTCATTTATCACCAATTTCAAGCAACTATGTACTTAATGTGTAATGTTTTGTGGCATTTTTCTGCATCTTTATGGGCATTTACCGCGGTTTGTATGTGTGTGTTTATCTAATGTGAAATGTGCAACAATAAGCATGGATTTATGCAGGAGTATGTCACTAGTCTATGAAGTGAAGAATCTAAATATAGTTCATATGCAGTCAGATTCCTTGTAAGTCTCCCCAAAGTGCATCTTTGGTCATAAAAACACTGTTGGGATTTTTGGGCACCTCTAAAGTGCTGATTATTTATTTTCTGACGTACAGTAAAACAAACACTAACATGCATGCCTTGTGTTTTTTACGATCCAACAGCTCAAGGCGTGCACAACCAAAGGTCTCGCTGCCAGCGTGTCACCAGGGTGGACTTACGCTGTCACACACACACACACACACACACACACACACACACACACACACACACACACACACACACACACACACACACACACACACACACGCAGACTGATGTTCAGGCCTAATGTCCTTTCTGCTTCTGTCTGCAGGCTACATGACAGACAAAGAGCTCCAAAGTGAAGAACAGCTTTGAATCTTTCTGTCATGGAGATCTTTTTTATCGCTCGCAGGGATTCTGTTGAGACAAGTCCTCCACTCTACCTCAGAAATACGACATGTCGGAATACAAACTCCGACCGAGAACATTTTTCATGCATACGAAACACAAACAGATAGGTCACCGTTCGCATATAAAAACCATGCCGAGCACTTGGGAGCTACCTTGTCTGATGGTCACAATCTGTGACTTAATAAATATATCCTTAAAAAGTGGCCTGCACTCCCCTAAACACATTGGATTCCAACTGGAACCAGGAAGTAACAATTCTCCATTGACCAAAGGTGTACAAATACAAACCTTGTCTGCACTTTTTTGGGAATTTAAACCACTGGTATCCCAAAATACTCATAGGTCGACGTACCACTGTAAAACTGTTAGTTACGTGTTGCATTCAAACTGTACCCAGGAAGCATCAATTGATCAAGCATGTGTACAAATAAGCCTTTTCTCAAGTTGAACTCTTACCTAAATAAATGTATGTTACTCCACACCTAACCCCTAAATCTTACAACCTAACCCTGGGCCTTAAAGCTAACTATACATCCTAAAACTAGAGCCGAACCATAAACGGTAAAGTCTAGACCTTAATGCTAACCATTAACTCTATACCCTATTCGTAGATTCAACCCCAAACCCAAGTCTCTAATCCTAACTATTACCCTAACCTTGCCAATTTATTGCTAGCTATTCATCCTAAAACTCAAATAAATGTATGTTACTTTACAACCCAAGATTCTAACATTAGTCAGTAAAGACTCAAACTTTATACTATCCATTAACCCTATACCCTAATCCTCAGGGTCAGTTTATTGCCAACTGTTCATCCTAACCCGAGCGCCAAATATAATACCATTACGCTAAACTCTAATCCTACAGTACTTCCGACCGCCTACAACAAGGTCCTGAATCTCAACACTCACCCTAACATTGTCCGTTTCTAACCCTAACTATGCTCAAAGACTGCCCCCCCTCTACCAAACACCTCTCAATAAATATGTCAGTTACATTGTATTTCTACTGTGAACAGAAAGTATCTATTATCCAATGACCAATTGTGTGTACAACTGATGACCCCTCTAAAATAAAAAGCCCTTCTACTCTGCACTTCAGAAAATAAAGGCCCTCGGCCTCTTTCTGTGATTCCCAATCCTAATGAAAATGTTTTTAGTTCTCCTTAGAGTAATGATAATTAACCGTACAACATGTTCTCTTGTACAAAATGCCCACGGTAAAAGTAGTAAACATGCTGGATAAACAAAGGGTTAATGAGAAGAGGCCTTCTCCCTCTTTGATAACCACTTGTTATGCAAACATTAAGTCCCTGTTGCATCCCAAGTGGATATCATGTGGTAGCAGCCATTATCCCGTAAGTTTTCCTCTGCTTATTTGCTTCTGTGTTTGGTTGTTAGCAGAGAACCAGACCCTTATACCCAGTCCTTGTGGCCCTTGGGTCTCCTTTCCACCATCTGTCTGCTGAGGCGTCTCCATGCCCTGCTCATTTGTCCACTCAGTAGGCTCTGGTCCATCCTCCATCTCTGCTGAGCCCTTCTTATCAGACCCATGTGGAGAGGCCTAATTAGTCAGTGGACCTGCTGCAAGCGCCCGCCGGGTCCTGGATCAGCCTTGACATACGCCGGAGCTGAGGTTAAGAAGGTGGTCTGCTTGGCGCCCTCCAGCAAATTGTAGTGAGTGTACAAGCAGATTGACGTGAGCAATGTGAGGATTGCAATGTTTTTTTAATGAAAGTCAGTATTGTCCAAAGAGTTGTGGTTGTCATTCAACATCTTGTTGCTCTACCACTGTTACAATTGTGCCTAGCATACTGTGGTGCAATTAGATACTGGACATGGTATATTAATGTGTTTCTTTGCCCAGAAGCATCTCTACATATTGCTGTCACATTATTTGAATATTTTTTATGAAGTTTAAACCTGCCTCTAGTTTGCAGATTGTACCCATTCTAGACAGTAAAGCTTTCGACTAAATCTGAACTGTAGATCGAGATCTCAAACCCTAAATCCTAACATTAACCATCAACCCTAAGCCTAGATCCTATACCTAACCTTAATCCTAACCTTAGCTATTAATCATAAAAGTTTATCCTGACCCTTAACCCTATCCAACAGAATCCAACTATTAACACAAATTCCTAACCCTAAAACTCAAATTTTAACCATAAGTCCTTGACCCAACCTTAGCGTTAACAAGTGAAACCCAATCATTTCATCCTACCCCTTGGCTTGGTCCTTCACCCTTGGTTTTGCCCTAGTTTGCAGATTGTACCCATTCTAGACAGTAAAGCTTTCGACTAAATCTGAACTGTAGATCTAGATCTCAAACCCTAAATCCTAACATTAACCATCAACCCTAAACTCAACACAACCATAAGCCTAGATCCTATGACTAACCTTAATCCTAACCTTAGCTATTAATCATAAAACTTTATCCTGACCCTTAGCCCTATCCAACAGAATCCAACAATTAACACAAATCCCTAACCCTAAAACTCAAATCTTAACTGTAAGTCTTTGACCCAACCTTAACCTTACCAAGTGAATCCCAAACATTTCCTCCTACCCCTTGTGTTGGTCCTTCACCCTTGGTTTTGCCCTTTCACATCAAGCAAGTACTGTCCCAATTCTCATTTGATATTAAGGGAAGCGCTAAGTGCCAAGGGGTGTAAAGCCCTCGAAAATAAGTGTGATCCCAACCACGATTGTTGTAAGAAAGTTGCCATCACATTCGCTGACAAAATGGCCGAGCTGAAAGTACAAACATGTAAGCACTTATGAGCATTTTTGATTTTTATAGTACCGACACCCCTGTTTTATCATGTATTCAATCCTTTGCTCCGCCATTTAAATAATGTCCTGTTTCGAATGTCGTTTTTATTTTAAATTTGCTCTTCATACGAGCTATCGAAAGCGGCTGTAGCTAATAAACTACAATGTCAGAATGGCAGCAAACAAACGTTACTACAATTTACAACATATTATAAATGATTTGAGAACGAATCTACTTTTAGAATTTACATTAGGACGGCATGGCTAGGTTGTTAGAGCGGCCGTGCCAGCAACCTGAGGATTCCTGGTTCGATCTCCGGCTTCCGCCATCAGTGTGTGAATGGGTGAATGTGGAAATAGTGTCAAAGCACTTTAAGTACCTTGAAGGTAGAAAAGTGCTATACAAGTATAACCCATTTACCATTAGCCATCTTCAGAGTGTTGTTGTTTTTTTAAATGGCTCATCATACGAGCTAGCTAACACAGCTGTTTGTGTAGATAATAAACTACAATGTCATACTAGCACCAAACAGACTTTACTACAATGTACTTCATTTCATGAATGATTAATCAGCTATTCTGCTTTCACAATTCACATTAGCCATGTTTAGAATGTTGTTTTTATTTTTAAATGGCTCCTCATAAGAGCTAGCTAACGTGGCTGTAGCTAGTAAACTACGATGTCAGACTAGCAGCAAACAAATGTCACTACGATTTACTACCTTTCATGAATTATTAGAAAGCAAATCTACTTTTAGAATATACATTAGCCATCTTTAGACTGTTGTTTTTATTTTTAAATTGGCTTGTCATGTTGACCTAGCTAACACACCTATTGTACATATTGTAGCTTCTAAATACTGTGGCGTTAGCTTTTTATATCTTATTATCCGTCTAAAAACAGTGATGTACAGTAACATACAGTAGTACATCATAGAAGGTTTACTGCCTACGCCACAGCGACCAAATGGCAAAGGGTGACTACTTACTGTTGCAGGAAAAAAGTGTCCTTAGACGTGTTTTCCGACCACCAGGTTAGACAAAAGGGTTAAAGAGGAGAATCGGGCTACAGCCAATAATCGAGTTACACCTAAACCTAGACCCTAATTCTAGATCCTAATTCTATGCCTGTTACCCAAATCCTAACTGTCAGGTTCAAACACTGATGACATCTATTAAACAAGACAAAAGGCAAGGAATCAAACAGAGACAGAATTAAATTTGGACTCAATATTGAGGAGAGACATGGCCACTGTACTCTCTGACAGTCCTGCACCACGCTCTGACGAAGAAGGTTTTCGTCCCCTCTTTTATTTAGATGTTCAATGTTTACGCAACAACACCTGTCTCAACAGGAATGGTGAGTATGTAAACAGTCATTGTTTTCGGTCATATTGAAGACAAAGAAGATGCCTCTGGCTTGGGCCCGTCGTGGATTCAGCTTTGGCAGGTTTTTGAGGACAATGGATGACCCCTCCCGTCTGATTCCATCATACACAGCGGAATCTTCCAAGCGTTTGGCTTGGTGCAACAAAGACAGCTTCTTGTCTGTTCATTGGAAACTCAGAACGGAAAGTTTTTTGATAGTTTAAATAAAAATTTTCTGACACTAACCTTACGCTAAAGCCTGACACTAAACCCTAACCCAGGGGTGTCAAACGTACGGCCGGAGGGCCAGATCAGGCCCGCGAACAGGTTTTATCCGGCCCGCGGGATGAGTTTGCTAAGTATAAAAATTAACCTGAACTTTTTGAATGAAAGAAACAGCTGTTCTAAATGTGTCCACTGGATGTCCCAATAGCAATTATTTGTATCTTTGTAGATGATGCTACATATGTACAAAATAAACCACATGATGTTAGTGCACCTGTCGAGGAAAATGAGCAAACTACATAAATAACATCCTGTAATTTGATTTTGATAGAATTTTTTTATCTTGGTAGATTGAAAATAAACACCAATGAGTTGACTGATGAACATTATCACATAATTTATTCAGAAAGTATAAATAACGACAAATAAAGATAGAATACTATTAACTGCAACATGTAAGTGTAAAAAAAACCAACAACATTATGATTTGTACAAATTCAGAAAGTGCTTGTTCTATTTTTAAACAAAGAAAACAATCTGAAGTTGTCTTTATTTTTACGTTATTGTGGCGTGATTCTACCAGTCCGGCCCATGTGGTAGTAGATTTTTCTCCATGTGGCCCCCGATCTAAAATGAGTTTGACACCCCTGCCCTAGCCTAATACCTGAACACTTAACCCCTAGCTCTAGACAATTCACTCAACTCTAACTTTATCTATGAATCTAACCCAAACATTATGTATTAACTCGTAACAAAATGGAAATGAAATTAGTACACAATTGTGAGTTCCCTTTTGTAGGACAATAACTGTACAAAACGCAGACATAATTCAGGCGAGACATAAGAAAATATGAGTGAGGATGAAGCTTCAAAGGAAGAAATAGAGTCAGAATGAAGACCTCACTCAACAATTAGGCCACTTGAGTGAAGTGTTATGTGGAAAGGGGTTTTGGGGTCAGGCTGTGTGCGTAGACTATGCATGTGTGCGTGTATGGGTGTTGGTATTAAAAGAGGGGTGGGGGGTATTCCAAGGCTTAGCATTCTGCTCCTCCAATCAGGTCACATTAAAAAGCTCTCAAGGAGATGACCTATACATCCAAACAACCAACCATACCTCTCACATGTAAACAATCACATGTATGATAACCAGGAGCTTTTAACAGCAGCAACTTGTGTTGACAAGATTTTGACAGGCTGTTGAAGTGAATTAATTAACTCGTATTATGTTTTGCATATGGTGAATGTTTATATTCATCTTTGAGAAAGCGAATCCCCAGGTTTAAGTAAATAGTAGCATTTCAGTTTGGGCACAAAATAACATAGGGCCCTTTAGAACTGACATTTGTGTGTGGATTGGATTAGTTCTCGCGGAAGAAAATTCAATAAAATTGTACATTTGTATGCAAAAGTGATGGCCCTATCCGTGAGAAGAGACTACATGTTTAGCTTAATGACAGCATCTAAGATACGACCGGCATCTGTTTTCTTTTCAGTTACTTACACCCAAACATCCCCTTTATGGCCAGGATACGCTTTTCTACACAGAGACAGGAGGTAGGAATATAAAACTGATGGTTTGGCTTCTCCAAGTTAGGAGCGCCTTATTTTTCTGACCTGACCTCCGCCAGGAACTGCAGTCCTGTAAAATGACGCTCGCTTGTAATAAAGCCACTTTTGGTTCAGTAAAGCGTCTCCGACGTCTCTTTTGATCCAGCTGCACTGCCGTGTCACCTTTCCGTCCGGACGAGGACGGCAAGACCAGAAATACACATCACTGTGTCAGCGGACTTGAATGGAAAATTGTATTAACGGGATAAAAAAAAGAGAATTACTGTATTTTCAGCAGACATGCACAAACTGAATGTTTGACATCCTTTAAACCAGTGTTTTTCAACCTTTTCTGAGCCAAGGCACATTTTTTTCATTGAAAAAATCCAGAGACACACCGCGAGCAGAAAAAAAAAAAAAAATTAACTCAACAGCCGATATTGACAATAAAAAGTCGTTCTCGCAAAACTATAACCCAGCATGCATCACTAAAGCTCTTGTCTCAAAGTAGGTGGACTGTCACGACCTGTCACATCACGCCGTGACTTATTTTGAGTTTTCTGCTGTTTTCCTGTGTGTAGTGTTTTAGTTCTTGTCTTGCGCTCCTATTTTGGTGGCTTTTTCTCTTTTTTTGGTATTTTCCTGTAGCAGTTTCACGTCTTCCTTTGAGCGGTATTTCCCACATCTACTTTGTTTTAGCAATCAAGAATATTTCAGTTGTTTGTATCCTTCTTTGTGGGGACATTGTTGATTGTCATGTCATGTTCGGATGTACATTTTGGACGCCGTCTTTGCTCCACAGTAAGTCTTTGCTGTCGTCCAGCATTCTGTTTTTGTTTACTTTGTAGCCAGTTCAGTTTCGTTCTGCATAGCCTTCCCCTAAGCTTCAATGCCTTTTCTTAGGGGCACTCACCTTTTGTTTACTTTTGGTTTAAGGATTAAACACATTTTTACCTGCACACTGCCTCCCGCTGTTTCTGACATCTACAAGGCAATTAGCTACCGGCTGCCACCTACTGATATGGAAGAGTATTACACAGTTACTCTGCCGAGCTCTAGACAGCACCGACCACTCAACAACAACACATAATTTGCAGACTATAATTACTGGTTTGCAAAAAAATGTTTTAACCCAAATAGGTGAAATTAGATAATCTCCCACAGCACACCAGACTGTATCTTACGGCACACTGTATTGAAAAACACTGCTTTAAACCACTGAAATGTGTCTCTTGTGGATTCACTGTATTGTTGTTGTTGTTGTTGTTTTTTTCAAAAAATTGTTTACCCACAGACAGTTGAAAAAATTAATTTCTATCCAACTATAATATTTAATAGGAGAGAGCAAATACTGAAGAAGGTGCATATGGTCAACACACATTCCAGAGTAGGAATATATCTCTCAAAGTTATAAGAAGACCATAAATACTGTGCCAAATATGATCAAGATCTATATGTAACCTTTACCGGAAGTTCAGTTTTGGGAAGACATCAATCAAGTTTGACAACCGCCTGTTCTCCTGACTGTGACCAAAATTGTTTGGTAAAGCTCCCCCATATCCATGTCCAAATATTGCCATGTACAAGGTAGTGTCATAACTCGGTCTATGTCGTGGTTTGCTCTCCCGTGGTGCAAATGCATTGGAACGGACGTGGCGTGCAGGTAAAGACATAGTTTAATTATTACTATAAACTCAAACAAAAGGTACAAACAAAAGGCGCTCACAGAGGAGGTAACAAACTTGACTAGGAAAAACAAAAGGCGCGCACAATGGCGGAGAACTATGAACATTAAACAAACAAAAACTTACGTGACAAGAGATGAAACAAGAACTAACGTGACAAGGAACTGTGGACATGGCATGAATGGGTGATGTCGCCAGGACGAACAACAGAAACAGAAAAGCCTATATAGTGACATGATAAGTGAAAACAGGTGCGTGACTAACTGTGAACAGGTGCGTGACATGACTGTGAAAACGTGAGACAGGTGTGTGTGAGTCCAAACGTGGAACAGGTGAAACTAATGGTTGCTATGGTGACAAACAAAACCAGGAAGTGAAACAAGGAACTAAGGAAGTGTCCAAAAAACAAAACAGCACATGGCCAAACAAAAACATGAACACAGACATGACAGAACCCCCCCCTTACGGACAGATCCCAGATGTCCAAAAACAAAAAACAGGATCAAGAGTCATGGGAGGGGGGGAGGGGGACATGGCGGTGGGTCGCCAGACCAGGTGTCCCCGAATCCACCGGGGCAGGATCAGGTGGCGGCGACGCGTAGATCGCCGCTGTACCTGACGAGGTGGGCGACCCGGGAATGGCCATATCCATGGCCGATGAGGTGGGCGCACTTGGCGTGGCGGACGACCAGGCTGTGGCCACCTTCGTGGCAGACGAGGAGGCAGGCGCGTCGTCATCATGGCAGGCGGCGAAGTTTGGCGTGGCGCGTCAGGCGGCGAAGCTTGGCGTGGCGCGTCAGGCGGCGAAGCTTGGCGTGGCGGGTCTTGGTCTTGGCGTGGGTCTTGGTCTTGGCGAGGGTCTTGGTCTTGGCGAGGGTCTGGGTCTTGGTCTTGGCGAGGGTCTGGGTCTTGGTCTTGGCATGGTTGGTCTTGGACTTGGTCTTGGTGTTGACATGGTTGGTCTTGGACTTGGCGTGGCGGTGCTTGGACTTGGTCTTGGTCACTTGGCGGGTCTTGGTCTTGGTCACTTGGCGGGTCTTGGTCTTGGTCACTTGGCGGGTCTTGGTCTTGGTCACTTGGCGGGTCTTGGTCTTGGTCACTTGGCGGTTCTTGGTCTTGGTCACTTGGCGGTTCTTGGTCTTGGTCACTTGGCGGTTCTTGGTCTTGGTCACTTGGCGGGTCTTGGTCTTGGCGTGGGGCAGCCACGGGCGGCGCTTGGCGGCGTGGGGAAGCCACGGGCGGCGCTTGGCGGCGTGGGGCAGCCACGGGCGGCGCTTGGCGGCGTGGGGCAGCCACGGGCGGCGCTTGGCGGCGTGGGGCAGCCACGGGCGGCGCTTGGCGGCGTGGGGCAGCCACTGGCGGCGCTTGGCGTCGTGGGGCAGCCACTGGCGGCGCTTGGCGTGGAGCAGCCACTGGCGGCGCTTGGCGTGGAGCAGGTACTGGCGGCGCTTGGCGTGGAGCAGGTACTGGCGGCGCTTGGCGTGGAGCAGGTACTGGCGGCGCTTGGCGTGGAGCAGGTACTGGCGGCGCTTGGCGTGGAGCAGGTACTGGTGGCGCTTGGCGTGGAGCAGGTACTGGTGGCGCTTGGCGTGGAGCAGGTACTGGTGGCGCTTGGCGTGGAGCAGGTACTGGCGGCGCTTGGCGTGGAGCAGGTACTGGCGGCGCTTGGCGTGGAGCAGGTACTGGCGGCGCTTGGCGTGGAGCAGGTACTGGTGGCGCTTGGCGTGGAGCAGGTACTGGTGGCGCTTGGCGTGGAGCAGGTACTGGTGGCGCTTGGCGTGGAGCTGGGCGTGGAGCAGGTGGATCTTGGCATGGTCGAAAAACTGGTGGTGGTGGTCGTGCTGGTGGCTGTGGCTTGGCAGGTCGAAAGACAGGTGGTTGTGGTCGTGCTGGAGGCTGTGGCTTGGCGTGACGAAAGACTGGTGGTGGGGGTCGTGCTGGTGGCTGTGGCTTGGCAGGTCGAAAGACAGGTGGTGGTGGTCGTGCTGGAGGCTGTGGCTTGGCGTGACGATGCTGAGCCACCCCACCTGAACAATTCCCAGCCCTAGCCCCCCCCTCAAGGAGCGGATACCAGACGCGCTCCCCGCGGTCTGGAACCGTCTCTTGGGGTGGGCGGAGGGGGTTCAGGAGGAGGGCAGAATCCTCCCCTCTAAATTGTCCAAAAGGTCTTTCGTTCCCCCCCACCTGGGCTTTTGTGGGTGAAAAAAAAATTTCTGACTTGGGCGTGGCATGAGTCCTGGGGGGCGGGGCATGAAAATTGGGTGACTGTGATTGACAGGATCTGATTTCTAAAAACATGTCTTGGTAATGTTTAATCATGGATTTAGAGTCTTTGGTTGGATGTGGCTGACAAGAAAAAGAGTTCAGGGGAAAAAAATCCATGACGTCACCCACTGGCAGCGGCGTGACGTCGTCCTGGGGAAGCCGGGCTGGCTGCAGCTCGTTTCCGCCCGGAGGGGGAGGAGCTTGCGGGAACGATGCGTCCTTTCCAATGCTTGTGGAAGCCCTCCCTGACGTCCTTCGTTGGGAGCGGCGCTTCCGGGACTGCGGTGACGCAGCGCCATCCTCGGACCAAAGGGAGCTGATCGGCACCAGTTTGCCGGTCGGACCCCACATGAGATCCCTGCGCTCCATGGGGGAATGGCGGAGTGTCTCGGCTTCCATGGCGCGCAGGACCTCCCACGTTACCTCGTCAAAATTGTCCCATTTTTTTGCGGGAGAGCTCTCGTGCTGGCGACATCTGTCATAACTCGGTCTATGTCGTGGTTTGCTCTCCCGTGGTGCAAAAGCATTGGAACGGACGTGGCGTGCAGGTAAAGACATAGTTTAATTATTACTATAAACTCAAACAAAAGGTACAAACAAAAGGCGCTCACAGAGGAGGTAACAAACTTGACTAGGAAAAACAAAAGGCGCGCACAATGGCGGAGAACTATGAACATTAAACAAACAAAAACTTACGTGACAAGAGATGAAACAAGAACTAACGTGACAAGGAACTGTGGACATGGCATGAATGGGTGATGTCGCCAGGACGAACAACAGAAACAGAAAAGCCTATATAGTGACATGATAAGTGAAAACAGGTGCGTGACTAACTGTGAACAGGTGCGTGACATGACTGTGAAAACGTGAGACAGGTGTGTGTGAGTCCAAACGTGGAACAGGTGAAACTAATGGTTGCTATGGTGACAAACAAAACCAGGAAGTGAAACAAGGAACTAAGGAAGTGTCCAAAAAACAAAACAGCACATGGCCAAACAAAAACATGAACACAGACATGACAGGTAGTATGTAGAATGTAGTATGTATAGGTAGCAGGTGATAAATGGATAGAGGCTGTTATTTCTGAAATGTAATAATTCATCAACTTCTTATATATGTAGTAACGAGAGAAAAATCCATGATGGCTCATGTGTAATGTATTGTAAATATGTATAATCACTGTATATTATTCCCAATTCAACATGTGTATTATGCTGCACACAAACCAGCCCTGGTTTCCTTAGGCAAATTCTTCCTCCCTGGGTAGAAGAGTCTAAGTGGCTAACTGTGTGTGTATTTGCCGTACAGTCAGGCTCAGGTAAACACACTTCTCTCTTCATCTCACTCACAGGCCCAGGGTGAAACACCGTAACGCTAAATGAAAGCTCTGCGCCACCGCTCACGTGGCCTAAGGTGTGTTTGTACATGCAACAAGGTCATCCAATTAGCCATCTCTCTCTCTTTCACCTCAGCGGCCTGTGGGCAGGTGGTGATGAGACACCAGCTCTTCCTCCAATTGCAGCGATTTGAGAGGAAAGATGCTAACAACCTCCAAGTGATTCCAACATTGTGGCGACAAGAGGTACACGTTGACAAAATCATGTCATGCTGCAGGGCGGGAGTGCAAATTCCTCCGTTTGTGGGTTAAATGTTTTTGGACAGTTCTTCCTGTGGCATGGCTGGACGGATCAACTTTAACCCAAACCCTATATCCTATTCCTAGTATTTAATTGTATGCTAACATTAACACTAAACCCCAGTACTTAACATGTAACGCTGACCTCAAGATTTTAAACCCAATCCTAACTTTAACCCCCATCCTAAACCATAGATTCTAACACCAAATTCTAAACCCAAATCCTAGATTCTACCATCTAATCCTAAACCCAAAACCTAAGTCCAGAACCCTTGATCCTAACATAAACCTTAAACCTAAATAATATCAGCCATTGGCCCATGACTACAGATCCAGGCATTAACCATTACCCCTAAACTCTAACCCTATTTCCTAACACTTAACCCTGAGTCCAAGACTCTGAACCCAATCATAACGTTGGCCTTTAACCTGAGCCCTAACCATAGATCCTAATACCAAACTTTAAGCCCAAACCCCTAGATCCTAACATTAACCTCAATAATAGTGTTAACAATAGGCTATAAATCTTAGATACTAGCATCTAATCCTAAACCCAAAACCTAAGTCTAGAACCCTTGATCCTAACATGAATCCTAAACCTAAATAATATCAGCCATTGGCCCATGACTACAGATCCTGGCATTAACCATTAACCCTAAACTCTAACCCTATTTCCTAACACTTAACCCTGAGTCCAAGACTCTGAACCCAATCATAACGTTGGCCTTTACCCTGAGCCCTAACCATAGGTCCTACCACCAAACTTAAGCCCAAAACCCTAGATCCTAAAATTTACCTCAATATTAGTGTTAACAATGTCTTAGATCCTAACATCTAGCCCTGAGCCAAAAACCCTGAACCCAAATCCTTTGTCCAAAACCCCAGGTACATAACCCCCAATCCTAAATTATCAAGTATATGCTCTAAACTATAGATCATAAAATTCACCCATCCATCCATCCATTTCCTGCCGCTTGTCCTTTTCGGAGTCGCGGTGGGCTGGAGCCTATCCCAGCTACACTCGGTCGGAAGACAGGGTACACCCTGGACAAGCCGCCATTAACTCTAAACCCTAACTTTTTATCCTAACCTGTAAACCTGATCCCCAGACCCTAAATCCAATCCAAACTTTAACCCTCACCCTTAGCCCTGACCATAGATCCGAACACCGAACCTTAGGCCCAAAACCGTAGACCCTAACACCAGAGCCAAAGACTTTAAACCCAACCATAACTTTAACCCACACCCCAAACCCCATGGCCAAAACCCTAGATCCTAATCCTAGATCTTAACCATAGGCCCTAAAAATAGATACTAAAACTAAAGGCCCCAAAAAATAGATACTAAAACTAACCATTCACCCTAAACCATATCTGTAGATTCAAACACCTACCCTAAAAATGTGGGTTGAATGTTTCGAGGCCATTCTTTTAATTGTATAGTGGACCAGATCAGAATCCTGTGTGGGTTTTTATGGCCCATAAGTTTCAGTTTCCCTTTCCATGCTGTATTGCTGCTTTCATTTTTTATCATTTCTCTTTGTGTTCCATCCTTCTAAACACAATGATTATTGTTGCCATAGCGTACATTTACACTCTACTCATTTTCTCACCTCAACTGTGCTGAAGTAGAGTAAAGTTTGATCCTTCAAATGCCAAAAGATAAAAAAAGAAGAGCTTTAAAGAGATCTGGTAGATTTTACCTTCTCACACCTTCCCTTATGAGGCTAGAAGGACATGCAGGCACCATGCTGCTGAGGTGAGGACTGATTTGAAGGCAGCGTCTTCTCCCTTTCAAGCGCTCTCTCCAAACACATGAATGCAAACACACATTCACTTCAAGAGGGAGATGTGTGTGTGTGTGTGTGCGTGCGTGCGTGCGTGCGTGCGTGCGTGCGTCCGGTGCATATGTGTGTGTGTGTGTGTGTGTGTGTGTGTGTGTGTGTGTGTGTGTGTGTGTGTGTGTGTGTGTGTGTGTGTGTGTGTGTGCGTGTGTGTGTGTGTGTTCTTGTATTTCTACCCTTCTTGAGACATCAACAAGGAAAAGTACCCTCCATATGAGGACCGGTGAACAAGTTAGGACCGAAATCATGGTCCCAATATGGAAAACCATTGCATGTAATAGAGAATGTCTCATTTGCACCCCTGCTGGTGAAATCTATCAAAATTAGGGTGGTCCCAAAAAGGAGGGATTTTTCAAATGGACGGTGTGTCAGTTTTAAAAGTGCCCCCCCCTCTGGTCAACATATGAAATAACAAGTGTGTGTAAAAATTTGAAGTGCTCCCCCCTCTGACCAACATATGTAATAACAAGTGTGTTTAAGAAATTGAAATGTGCCCCCTTTGGCCACAATTTATTTAAAACAATAAAATAAATATGTTTATAGAGACATACTGTAATAACTCGAAGTAAATAATGAAGCTTAAAAACCAATTAAAAACAGAAAATGCCAAAAATATATATATAATTAACTAAAAGCAGCCTTTTTCTCACAATGTGTGGACTTTTCTCTTTTAAAATTGGGAACAATGTCTCATATTATTTCTGTTTCTGTAATATTGCAATATTTTTTAATGTAAAATTATTACTTTTGAGTGCAAAATGGTGACATTTGTCATATAAA
Source organism: Entelurus aequoreus (assembly GCF_033978785.1). Lineage (NCBI taxonomy): Eukaryota > Metazoa > Chordata > Actinopteri > Syngnathiformes > Syngnathidae > Entelurus > Entelurus aequoreus. Next base: position 33,016,889 of record NC_084745.1, read on the forward strand.
ATTCAGACTTTTTTCACAATATTGCCAATTTTTTTGTTGTCCTTATAAAATGGTGATATTTTTTTGAGTCAAATTATGACTTTTGTCATAATTTTGCCAAGTAAAATTCCGATTATTGTTATAACATTGCCAACATTTTAAAGTTCTCTTATAAAATTGTGACTTTTGTCGAGTAAAATTACGACTCTTTTCATAAAATTGCCAACATTTTAAGCTTTTCTTGTAAAATTGCGAGGGTTACTGAGTAAAATTCCAACTTTTATCATTATATTGCACAAATGCTCGGTTTTTCTTGTAAAATTTCGACTTGTGTTGAATAAAATGACGACTTTTAATATAATACTGCCAGAATTCTAAGTTTTTCTTGTGAAATTGTGACCTTTTTCTTGTGAAATTCGAACTCGTTTTTCACAACAAGCTTTTTTTTATATTTGCATAGTATGTATATTATTGATGTTGTAAATACAAATCTTTATATATCTAGAAAAGGCAGTCCTAAAGAGGTAGGCCTTTTTCGGAGGTCTCAAGAAGGTACCAAATACGAGAATGTGTGTGTGTGTGTGTGTGTGTGTGTGTGTGTGTGTGTGTGTGTGTGTGTGTGTGTGTGTGTGTGTGTGTGTGTGTGTGTGTGTGTGTGTGTGTGTGTGTGTGTGTGTGTGTGTTCTTGTATTTCTACCCTTCTTGAGACATCAACAAGGAAAAGTACCTTCCATATGAGGACCGGTGAACAAGTTAGGACCGAAATCATGGTCCCAATATGGAAAACCATTGCATGTAATAGAGAATGTCTCATTTGCACCCCTGCTGGTGAAATCTATCAAAATTAGGGTGGTCCCATAAAGGAGGGATTTTTCAAATGGACGGTGTGTCAGTTTTAAAAGTGCTCCCCCTCTGGTCAACATATGAAATAACAAGTGTGTGTAACAATTTGAAGTGCTCCCCCCTCTGACCAACATATGTAATAACAAGTGTGTTTAAGAAATTGAAATGCGCCCCCTTTGGCCACAATTTATTTAAAACAATAAAATAAATATGTTTATAGAGACATACTGTAATAACTCGAAGTAAATAATGAAGCTTAAAAACCAATTAAAAACAGAAAATGCCAAAAATATATATATAATTAACTAAAAGCAGCCTTTTTCTCACAATGTGTGGACTTTTTTCTTTTAAAATTGGGAACAATGTCTCATATTATTTCTGTTTCTGTAATATTGCAATATTTTTTTATGTAAAAGTATTACTTTTGAGTGCAAAATGGTGACATTTGTCATATAAAATTCAGACTTTTTTCACAATATTGCCAATTTTTTTGTTGTCCTTATAAAATGGTGATATTTTTTTGAGTAAAATTATGACTTTTGTCATAATTTTGCCAAGTAAAATTCCGATTATTGTTATAACATTGCCAACATTTTAAAGTTCTCTTATAAAATTGTGACTTTTGTCGAGTAAAATTACGACTCTTTTCATAAAATTGCCAACATTTTAAGCTTTTCTTGTAAAATTGCGAGGGTTACTGAGGAAAATTCCAACTTTTATCATAATATTGCACAAATGCTCGGTTTTTCTTGTAAAATTTCGACTTGTGTTGAATAAAATGACGACTTTTAATATAATACTGCCAAAATTCTAAGTTTTTCTTGTGAAATTGTGACCTTTTTCTTGTGAAATTCGAACTCGTTTTTCACAACAAGCTTTTTTTTTTATATTTGCATAGTATGTATATTATTGATGTTGTAAATACAAATCTTTATATATCTAGAAAAGGCGGTCCTAAAGAGGTAGGCCTTTTTCGGAGGTCTCAAGAAGGTACCAAATACGAGAATGTGTGTGTGTGTGTGTGTGTGTGTGTGTGTGCAGGTGGCTCAGGAGAGCGTCAAAGCAGCGACTTTAAATGAAAGCGAAAGACCGCTGGCGTTGCTGCTGTGCCGTTCTTGCTTTCGAACAGAGGCCACTCTCCGACTAATTGGGCTAATTTGGCTGCGCGAGAAGCGAAGGAATCTCAGAGGACCGAGTGGCTCCTCGCTCTTTTCATCATCGTCCCTCTCTCTCGCCTCATCTGAACTTTCTCGCCACTGCCGCATCTCACTTCCTCTTAATCTGGCTTTGATAGCCACACCTCTCATGTTACATTCAAGGGATTTCTAAAGATGCTTGGCCCGGTCCTAACGCTCTCAAAGCAGCTGTAGGTGCACCTGCACCAGGGCTGAAGCTATTGACCATTTTAGTCATCAATTAATTTGTCCCATTAATCGTGTAATCGGATTAAACACACTTTATAGCCTCATTGCGTATTTTCGGGGAAAAAAGTTGAAATACACAACAATTTTTCTAATGACATTTATTTATTGTTCTCATAAATACAAATAGTCAACATTGACATTGCATTTTTAACATAACATCATCAATACAAAAGGATACTGGGACGGCGTGGCGCCGTTGTAAGAGTGGCCGTGCCAGCAACCTGAGGGTTCCTGGTTCGATTCCCAGCTTCTACCAACCTAGTCTCGTCCGTTGTGTCTTTGAGCAAGATACTTCACCCTTGCTCCTGATGGGTCGTGGTTAGTGCCTTGCATGGCAGCTACCGCCATCAGTGTGTGGATGAGTGTGTGAATGGGTGAATGTGGAAATAGTGTCATAGCACTTTGAGTACCTTGACGGTAGAAAAGCGCTGTATAACCCATTTACCATTTACCATATAAAAATAATAATAATAATATGGTAATCGGTCGTGAGTTCAAACCCCGGCCGAGTCATACCAAAGACTATAAAAATGGGACCCATTACCTCCCTGCTTGGCCCTCAGCATCAAGGGTTGGAATTGGGGGTTAAATCACCAAAATGATTTCCGAGCGCGGCCACCACTGCTGCTCACTGCTCCCCTCACCTCCCAGGGGGTGGAACAAGGTGATGGGTCAAATGCAGAGGGTAATTTCACCACACATAGTGTGTGTGTGACTGTCATTGGTACTTTAACTTTAACTTTAAGTGTAGCCTAAAACCAGGTAATAAATTAGTAAGAAATAAACTAAACCAACTGCCTGAGAGGTACATTTTGTTCAGTAAATGTTTCAAAAATGTTTGAAAAGGTAGCACATCCCAAAATTAAGACTAGTAGGACAAAATACTCACATTTCACTTGATTTATTGCTCACATCAAAAAAGAGGAACGCTTACGCGTTTCGGCACGTGGCCTTCGTCAGAGCGTTTAAGAGTACATACAATTTCAGTGTCAATTTATACATACACACACACTCAGAGTTCACAACTGGGAATTGGATCCAATTACTGGGGAACCAATCACATGTCTTCTTCCTTGCTGATGCTGGGACCAATTTTCAGGTGGAGCTTCTGCAAAACACTGTTGTTAGGACTAGCATACACTAGATGGCACTGGACTGGATACTGGATGACTACAATGACACAGAAGGAACAATTATGTTAAAAAACATTTTAGGCTATAGTCATCATTGAGTCCATTTGGTGTCATAGTATTGAGTGTGTAGATCCAGAACATTTCTCTCTGTGATAGTTTTTTCAAAATATCTCCTCCTCTTTTGGGCATCATGATTTGTTCAATCCCATAGAATCTTAATGAAGAGGGTGAACCGTGGTTTGCTTCAGAGTAATGTCTTGCAATGGCATAGTCCATATTGCCTGTACGAATTGCTGTTTTGTGCTCAGATATTCTTTGTTTTAGCGGCCTTTTGGTTTTTCCAATGTAGGCTAAGCTACAGGGACATAATAGCATGTAGACCACATGAGTTGACTTACAGTTGATGAATTCCCTTATTGGAATTTTCTTCCCAGTGTGAGGATGGTTAAATGATTTAGTTTTTGTTGTATTGTTACAGCAGGCACAGTTACCACATCTATACATGCCTGTTGTTGTTGTTGTTGTCAACCATGTGGTGGTCTTTTTGGGAATCATATTCTTATACATGACCATGTTTTTAATTGTAGGCGCTCTCCTGAAAGCAAAAAGAGGTGGGGATTTGCAGAGGTCCTTTAGTGTTTCTTCTGCTTGGAGCACATGCCAGTGTTTCTTGAGTGTCTCCTTTATTTGTGAAGCACAATGGTTGAATTCAGTGGAGAAACAGGCCCGGCTTGGATTCTTAGTTTTCTGAATGTTGGACAGGAGATCAGTACGAGCAGTAGTATTAGCTCGCTGTATGGCTTTCTGAATAGAGTTAGAGGCATAACCTCTTTCTTTGAACCGAGCAGCCATGATTATTTCTTTGGAGTGAAAGTCCTCAAGGTCTGAACAGTTGCGTTTGAGCCTCAAAAACTGACCCACTGGGATATTGTCCTTTAGGGGTTTGGGATGATTGCTTGTGGCATGTAATATTGAATTTCGTTCCATATCTTTTCTATAAATAGAAGTGTGAATAGCTCCTGTTTCATCTTTATGTATGCTCAAATCTAAATAATTAATCTTTTCAGTGCTATGTTCACAGGTGAATTTAAGGAACGCTGAACTATTGTTGAGATATTTCACAAAGTCCATCAATTCTTCTTGCGTCCCCTCCCAAAATATCAGGATGTCATCAATGTATCGTTTGTACAGTTTTATATTTGAATGGTAAGGGTTACTATTTGGGTCATGTATGACTTCTTCTTCCCATTTCCCTACCACTAATCCAGCTACAGAGTTTTGCAGAAGCTCCACCTGAAAATTGGTCCCAGCATCAGCAAGGAAGAAGACATGTGATTGGTTCCCCAGTAATTGGATCCAATTCCCAGTTGTGAACTCTGAGTGTGTGTGTATGTATAAATTGACACTGAAATTGTATGTACTCTTAAACGCTCTGACGAAGGCCACGTGCCGAAACGCGTAAGCGTTCCTCTTTTTTGATGTGAGCAATAAATCAAGTGAAATGTGAGTATTTTGTCCTACTAGTCTTAATTTTGGGATGTGCTACCTTTTCAAACATTTTTGAAACATTTACTGGATTACTTTTTTTTGGGTTTGGCACTCCATCTTGAATCACATTGAGAAGCGCAATCTCCTTTTTGAACCAGGTACATTTTGTTGTCTGTTGTGCATGTTTGGGCTTTAGCATATGAACATGAAACATTTAAACGACAGTCAGTAAGTGAGTTTGTTTCGTAGATGTCAAGTTAGTGTAAAAATGTTAATTTGTAAGAAAGTTTTTAGCTCATGGTGTTAGCTGCCAACATAGACCTGTACCACATTCCTGGTTGTTCGCTCTGTACATATGCAGGTTGCTTTCTGGTGACATGCCGCATCATCAATATAGTACTATTATGAAATGCCAGCACCGTTTGACAGTGCAAAAATGGCATCTATTTCAGTTACAAATGATAGCAAACTTTTGACAGCTTTTGTCGGTTTCTTTGGGTCTTTTGCTCTTTTTCCACTTCCTCAATGTTTTTCATTGAGCCATCTCACTCCATCGTCACTCAGCGCTGTTCCCCACCACACACACGCACACGCACAAACATACACAGAGCATGACCCGCAGCACCGCTCTCATGTCTGCTCTATTGCAAGTAGTTGTGAGGAAACATTGGCCGCATATATTAAGTTGCAGGCACTACATGAGGTAATGTGTTTTCATTATCATCAAAGCAAAAAAAGAAAAAATATTTTTTTTTTCTTATCAAATTATTTGATTTAATTGATAAATTCTTGCAGTACTATGTAGGGATTAAAACGATCTTCATCCACGTGAGTGTAGATTTAAAACCGTCTCTGTCTACACACAAACACATACACTAGCTGTCATGCACATTTTGTCCATTCAGAATCCACAGCTGACTTGGTGGCATTACACCTCTGTTAATACAAAAGTATAATGTTTGATATGCCCGTCATACATTGTCATGTACAATATCTTTAAAACCAGCCGGCACTTACACAGGAACATTATGAATCTTTTATACGCGCCTGTGCTGCTGAAACCCGACACTCGTGCAATTATAACATGTTTAATCAGCAACATGGTGCTGTGAAGTGTACATTACTTCTAAAACCATCTCACAATAAAAAGGAAACCTTTTGAATGTTTAAGTGCCTAAACCGCACGGAACTATATCGTGGAATTATAACGTATTTAGTCATCTGTATAGAGATACCGTATTTTTCGGACTATAAGGCACACTTAAAATCCTTTTTTTTCCTCAAAACTCGACAGTGCGCCTTATAACCCGGTGCGCCTAATGTACAGAATAATTCTGGTTTTGCTAACCGACCTCGAAGCAATTTTATCTAGTACATGGTGTAATGATAAGTGTGACCAATAGATGGCAGTCAAACACAAGAGATACGTGTAGACTGCACTATGATGGCAATATGACTCAAGTAAACAACACCAACATTTTATATGTCCCATTGAAAATATAGAACATTCCACACAGCGCTCAAAAATCTATGAAAATGTTTTAGTACGACTTTGGTAAGCTATGAAGCCGCACCGCTTGATGTGCTTCAACATACGAGTATTATTATGGTGTGTGTATAAGGTAAGACATATTATCTGGCGTTTTGTTTCACAATATTATGCAAGAGCAACTTTTCTTACCTTCTGGTACCTGCTGATCTGTATTTGGGATCTGCATAAGTCTTGAAAAATTGCTCACATCCGCCTTTGTAGTCCATGCCGACACTGTAGTCGATAAGCTTCTTCTTTTTCTCTATGTTCTTGTTATGGGACATTCATCCTCCGCTGTTGCCATTTCTAATATAAAGTAGTGTAAAGTTCTTACTTATATCTGTCAGTAAACTCGCCATGAAAGCAAGTCATAAAAAAATAAATACATGAATAGTCCGTCAATGGGGGCTCTCTATTTTGCCCACAAACCCTCTAAATAACCATCCAAAACCTGCCAACAATACTCTATATCTGAAAATTAACCAAATATTAGTGATGTTGTTGTAATAAGCGCTAACGCAGACAAACAATTATTTGCGGCAGATTGATAACACACAGCTACAGTAAGTAGTCCTCTGCTGCTTTACTGTGAGCCGGCAGCGACGTCCTGCTTCTCCCACATCAACGCATCTCGGCTCATCAAAGTTATTTTAGATTTGAAATCATGCCTCTCATCTGGATACTAGGAGGATTTAGCCATAGATCTAGAAATTGTTCTTCTGTGACATTCCATTTATACTCGGAAATTCAGACAAACGCACACAACCGAAGACAGTGTCTGGAGGGAGACTTCTTTGTTAACCTTTTGTGTGCATCATGATTAATTCTTCATCTAAACGGGAAGATATGGACATCCTATCAGTCGTCATCGAAGTAAGAGCAGACATAGTACAGTAAGCTATCGTTTTATTATATTGTAGTCTGTATTTATTGTTTAGCACTTAGCAATACTGTTACATGATGCTATAGTGTTTCACTAAAGCTGGATTTGTTTAGCAGAGCTTCTAAAACTTGTAGCTCATCCTCCTTATATTCAGGATCAACAATAGAAGGTTCTAGATCATCCTTTTGCCCAAAGTAATCGTTGTTGGCTCTCACAAAGTCTGCATGCTTTGCATTGTTTTTGGTGGGGAAGGGAACTGCGGTTCCTACCTCTACGTCACACGATCATGTGAATGGCTTCCTCTTTAACTCTCAAAATGGCTCTGGAATCTCCATGAGATTGCTACTAATTCGATCATATCTATTTACTTGCAAACATTAGGAGTCTTTCAGTCTCATACAACAGATCCATCCATTCGTTTTCTACCGCTTGTCCCTTTTGGGGTCGCGGGGGATGCTGGAGCCTATCTCAGCTGCATTCGGGCGGTAGGCGGGGTACACCCTGGACAAGTCACCACCTCATCGGCCAATTTAGTGTTGCCAATCAACTTATCCCCAGGTGCCTGTCTTTGGAGGTGGGAGGAAGCCGGAGTACCCTGAGGGAACCCACGCAGTCACAGGGAGAACCTGCAAACTCCACACAGAAAGACCCGAGCACGGGTATCGAACCCAGGACCTTCGTATTGTGAGGCACATGCACTTACCCCTGTACTACCGTGCTGCCCTCATACAACAGATATATATGCTAGTTGCTTCAATTTAGAGGCAACTTGTTTTTCCACTCCACTGGTACTTTAAAGCCATTTTGCTTCAACTATACTTTTATTTTTATTTTTGCACTCTTAATGAATGTATATTTTATTTTTTATTTTTCTATTAGAATATGGGAAATAATAGTAGTTTATGTAAAAATGTGTACATATTTTTTAAAATAATAATAAAAAGTTTTTAAAATATAAATACATGACATAAATATTTTAAATGAATAATAATAGTAATAATAATAAAACATTGGAAAAAAGTTTTCCAAATTGTATCTTACTTTTTTCTTATCTACTTTTGTTTATATTCCTTATGACTGCATTATTCTTTTTTATTTAGAACACTTGTTTTTTACTGTGAAATAAAACATTAATAGAAAAATACTGTTAACTATAGTAAAAGGGGAAAAAAATTAAAAGTCAAAAAATAAATAAATTTGTAATGTACGCCTTTTATGTAAATACAGAAAATACAATAATATATCAATGCGTATTGCCACATTGTTGTCACAGCGGCTCTTGTATTGACTCTTATTTGATAGTGCAGGTGTGCTCAACGTTGTGGCGCTGCCATTATACTTACAGCATCTTGCCTTCTTTCCAGAGAACAAAGCTGCCTGCATGCCCTGCAAGCTCGGTGCAGAGTGAAAGATTAGCGTGGCCATCTATAGTGAAACATGATACAATAAAAATAAATAAAAGAACAACCTCCTAGAAAGCCTCAAAGAGTCAGAAAACATGCCAAGGAAAAGATAATCTACTTTGTGAAGGCTCCTCAAGGCACAGTAAACCGACTATTCTCCTCCAATATCAATAAAACACACAGGCGATACATTACTTTGTAATGCATTACGGCTCTTCTTCTAGATTTTGATATGGACGACTCATGATGTCGATGAATGATAGTCCCTGTGACTCGTTTCCTGAACGCGTCTCCGTCTCGCAGCCTTTGGCACTGGCGCCCTCGCTGGTCATCTGCACCAGTGGGATAAGGGGAAGAAGGGTGACTTTGAGACACAACATATGTTATTCGCTTTTTTTCCAATAGCGCGATGCCTCGCAGGGAAATTTGCGCTATCGCATTATGACACAGAAAATGAAAGAGGCTCCGCTGCGCCCCAAGATGGAGTGCGCACAGCCAGAAATAATATCGTCAACGTAGACGTTGGGAGCCGGTGACAGCCGGACTGCATTGAGACATCACAAACGCTACATTTGAGTTCAACTTCCAAAAGAATTACAGCAAAGATGCACAATGAAAAAGAAACACTCGCAGAATAGGGAAGGGGGGGAAATGAAAATGGAGCACTTTTGTTGCTCCTTCCGTCCTTTTGAATTTGGATATAAAAAGGAGGAACAAAAATAAATACATATCAATATGAGCCCAAGAATAATAGATGATGTAAGGTTTTGGAAGATGGGGGCTGCAAAGCGCCTGGAGCACATATCTTCCCAGCAGCATCTTTGCAGTCACACTTTCTGGCAGACCGTCACTGTTTGCTATTCTTAGTGGCCGCTTCTTTAAAAGGCGAAGGCAGATTAGCCCACTTAGCAGACAGACACTGATCTGCCCATGTCACTAACAAATGACTACACTAATACTCCATTTGCTAAATATTCTGCTCTTTCTTGGTATTACAAACAAGAGAAGGTTCTGTTAAACGATGTAATTAATGATAATGTTTCCTGGCAGCTTGCACTCCATTATTTACATGAATAGAATAGAATAGAAAGTACTTTATTGATCCCTGGGGGAAATTCAGCAGCACAGTTCGCTCACAATAGACAGTAATAATAATAATAATAAATAATATAATATATATAATATATTATATATATAATATAAATATATTCTACATATACTCTACATTTATGTGCAGTCAAGGAACATATGCATTATACAGTCTGATGGCTGTCGGTATGAAGGACCTCCTGTGTCATTCCGTGTTGCATTTTGGGAGTCTGAGCCTGGATGCAATATTACCAGGCTTGTCCAAATTTTAGTTTAAATTTAAATAATCTGAATTTGTTTTTGTTGTTTCCACCTTTTTTTCATTTTGTTTCCCTTTTTCCTCTATTTCTCCCTTTTTTTAAAGGGGGCAATTAAAAAAAAAAGAATGGAAAAAAGGAGGAACAGTTTTTTTTTAAGTAAAAAAATAAAATAATTTGAATTTGAATCGAATTGGCTCCACTGCACTGAATGATGAATTACAATAACAGTAGGTGGAAATAAATTAATTCAGGTAAATTCCTTGTAGCCAAGCAACAGGAGGATTTTGCCATGTTCAACTAAGGTTTTGGCCTAGACTTAAAAGTACTTTCAACCACTAAAATTAAACGCAAAATATTTTCTAACCATTTTCCATTATTTAAAAATAACAATATCCATGACCTTAGTTCTTTTATACCTACAAAAATTGGTTAAAATGCCAACATGGTAGCTGTTCATTTATATTACTTGTGTGAGTTAGGGTTGTACAGTGTACCGGTATTAGTATAGTACCGCGATACTAATGAATCATATTCCGTACTATACCGCCTCTGAAAAGTACGAGTCCGCATCACCATTATTACATTTTAACAGAAGTGTAGATAGAACATGTTAAAAGAGAAAGTAAGCAGATATTAACAGTAAATGAACAAGTAGATTTATAATTCATTTTCTACCACTTGTCCTTAATAATGTTGACAAAATAATAGAATGGAAAATTACACAATATGTTACTGCATATGTCAGCAGCTAAATTAGGAGCCTATGTTTGTTTACTTACTACTAAAAGACAAGTTGTCTTGTATGTTCACTATTTTATTTAAGGACAAACTTGCAATAAGAAACATATGTTTAATGTACCCTAAGATTTTTTGTTAAAATAAAGCCAATAATGCCATTTTTTGTGGTCCCCTTTGTTTAGAAAAGTATCGAAAAGTACCGAAAAGTATCAAAAAGTATCGAAATAATTTTGGTATCGGTACTGGTACCAAAATATTGGTATCGGGACACCACTAGTGTGAGTGCTACTAGCATAAAATTAGATTATTAATTTAAAAATTATCCGGTTTGATTTTGACCAATCACTTTCACAAACTGTCTAATCAAAACGTGTGTTTGTTTCTTGTGTAGACAAACAAAATGTAACAATTTATCAACTCTGTACGACACAGTTGTTGTCTTTCCGCGTAGCTCAGACTTACTTCCGTTTCCTGCCGACGGTACTAAGCCTCTTGAGTAATGTAGTATAAAAACATATACTTCCTAGTTTAAATGTATTTAATCTTCATTTACATGACCGAGATGTTGAAGTGTGACGATAATCTCTCATTGTCTGTAATTTATCAACAAAAATGATCGGCATAGATTGCTCTCAACAGTTCACAAATGCTGTTAATGTGCAGGGGTAAATGTGTTTGAACAAAAATGAATGGGTGAGATGGATAAACACTTTTTAAGCGTTAAAAACATACACAGAGAATGTCTGCAACGTGTGGACGACAATAGGAAAGTATTTGGCGGTGTTTCTTTCTCCAATTATAATAATTATGACTAATAATTAATCAAAATCGTACATTCATTTGGCAATGAATTCTGAATATGTGTGTTTACTGCCATCTACAATGCAAAAAAGCGCTGACAAAATATAAAATAAAAATAATAGATTTGAGGGAAAAAATATTAAAAAAAACTAGTGAAATTATCTGTACATGCAGCTAGGTAACTTTACTTGATAAGACCTCATAAATTAAGATTTCTATAGCTAGACTTTTAAACTAGAAATTATTATTTTAATCTGAAAACAAGCATTATTCATCTTGCATTTCTTAAATTAAGCATGCTTGGGATGTTGCAGAATCAAGATTTTCTCTGTTGGATAAAAAACAAAATATCTTATTTGAATAGTTATTTTCTCAATTTTAACATTTTCAAACTGGAATAGATAAAATATAATTATTCATGTTCAAATCAAGATTATGATGTAAATTCAATGACTTAAAATAAGTAAAAAGCTCTTAAAACTCGGGGGATTTCTAGAAAAAAAATAATATGCAGTGGAGTGTGTACTTTTAAGTCTGTGTGGTGTACAACAAGTAAAACATCAATGCAATATTTGTTTTCCAATTTTTGTTGAAATCCTGTGCTTTTTCAAATCATTGATAACAAATTCATAAAATCACAGCTTGATTCAATGTTCTTCAAAAAAACATTGCAACTTTTGCTGCTACTTTCTGAAAAAGTTGCCACAAATTAAGGCATTTTAGGCCGCTACAATAACACAAAAACCAGCGAAATCATGGATGGACGAATTATTGGAAAACAACCTGTTAGCAGTTTCCTGCTTCATTAAAATAAAAATGATTTATTCTTGTATTTTTTGCATTTGGTTGCCTTACCGAATCGTGACTAAACCCAGGTGTGTACCAAACCGTGATGATAGCGTACCGTTCCAATCCTATTTAGCGTTATTGTTGCTATTTTCTATTGTTGGTTATGTGTGGATTCGTGTTGCAGATTAAAAAATGGCCCTAAAAGACAAAAATTGCCCAAATGTGGTTGGTGGTGCGACAACAAGTGTATCAGTATGACTGCACTGTGCTACAAAGATAAAATACCATATTTTCCAGACTATAAGGCGCACTTAAAATAATTTTCTTTTCTCAAAACTCGACAGTGCGCCTTATAACCCGGTGTGCCTAATGTACGGAATAATTCTGGTTTTGCTTACCGACGTCAAAGCTATTTTATTTGGTACATGATGTAATGATAAATGTGACCAGCAGAGGGCAGTCACACATAGGAGCTACTTGTAGACTGCAAAAAATGATGGCAGTCACACATAAGAGATATGTGTAGACTGCAATATGACTCAAGTAAACAACACCCACCATGTTATATGTTCCATTAAAAATATAGAACATTACACCCGGTGCTCAAAAATCTATCAAAATGTTTTAGTACGTCTTTGGTAAGCTATGAAGCCGCACCGCTTGATGGATTGTACTGTGCTTCAACATACGAGTATTATTATGGTGTGTGTATAAGGTAAGACATATTATCTGGTGTTTTGTTTCGCAATGTTATGCAAAAACCAACTTTTCTTACCTTCTGGTACCTGCTGATTTGTATTTGAGAGCTGCATAAGTCCTGAAAAATTGCGCGCGTCCGCCTTTGTAGTCGATAAGCTTCTTCTTTTTCTCTATCTTCTTGTTATGGGACATTCATCCTCCTCTGTTGCCCTTTCTAATATAAAGTTCTTACTTATATCTGCCATGAAAGCGCTAAAACATACCGGTGTAGTGAGTTTACATCATTCACCCAAGGAACTTTAGTTGAGTTGAGTTGAGTTGAGTTTGAGTTTGAGTTTATTTCGAACATGCAAGCATACAACATGATACATCACAATTTCCAGTTTCTCTTTTCAACATGTTCGAAAAGGAGTAGGAAGAAGCAGAGCTTATTTAATCCTACCCCTTTTCTGTACATAACAGTTGCAAAACTTTTTGTTCACTTCCTGTTCACAATTTTTTCACAATAAACTCCATAAGTAATCACAATAAAAATAAATAAATAAATAATAGTAAGAATTTAATAATAATAATTGGTGAAGTAAGTCATATTTCATATGATGAGATAAGTAAGATTACTTTAAGAATGAATGAATGGATGGATGAAATAAATTGAGAATGTTTGTCATGGTTCTTCTTCTTTGTACTTTGTAAACACTTTAAGTTTGAAGAGTTTCTTGAAGTGGATCATATTAGTACATTGTTTGATTGCTTTGCCTAATCCATTCCATAATTTAATTCCACATACTGATATACTGAAGGTCTTAAGTGTTGTACGTGCAAACAAATGTTTTAAATTACGTTTTTCTCTAAGATTATATTTCTCCTCTTTTTTTGAGAAGAATTGTTGTATATTCTTGGGTAGCAGGTTATAGTTTGCTTTGTGCATAATTTTAGCTGTTTGCAAATTCACTATGTCGTGGAATTTCAGTATTTTTGATTCAATAAATAAAGGGTTTGTATGTTCTCTATATCCAACATTATGTATTATTCTAACTGATCTTTTTTGTAACACCGTTAATGAATTTAGTGTACTTTTGTAATTATGTCCCCATATTTCTACACAGTAGCTCAGATATGTAACACTAGTGAGCAGTAGAGAATATGAAGGGATTTTTGGTCTAGAACATGTTTTGCTTTATTCATTATTGACGTGTTTCTTGCAACTTTATGTTGTATATTTTTTACGTGAGATTTCCAGTTCAATTTATCATCAATCATTATACCTAGAAATTTGGTTTCATTTACTCTTTCAATTTCTATTCCGTCTATTTGTATTTGTGTTTGACTTTCTCTTCTACTGTTACCAAATAGCATTATTTTAGTTTTACTAAGATTCAACGATAGTCTGTTTTTGTCAAACCATCTTTTTAATTTGTTAATTTCTTCTGTTATTATTTGTATTATCTCCTGTGTGTTCTCTCCTGAACAAAACGCTGTTGTATCATCCGCAAATAATACTAACTTTAAATATTTTGTAACTTTACAAATGTCATTTATATAGAGATTGAATAATTTAGGTCCTAGTATTGATCCCTGAGGTACACCACAGGATATATTTAGCGTTGTAGACGTGTGTTCGCCTAGCTTCACGTATTGTTTCCTGTTCGTTAGATAACTTCTTATCCAGTTTAAGACTAACCCTCTGATGCCATATCGTTCTAGTTTTTTGATTAAAATATTGTGATTAATTGTGTCAAATGCTTTAGTTAGATCCATAAACACTGCTGCCGCACATTTTTTACTATCTATTGCATTGGTAATTTCTTCTGTAATTTCAATTAAAGCCATTGAAGTTGAAACATTAGCTCTGTATCCATATTGGTTCTCTTCGAGTATTGTATTTTTATTTATGAAACTTTCTAATCTGTTATTGAACAGTTTTTCAATGATTTTAGAAAATTGTGGAAGTAGAGAAACAGGTCTATAATTTGTAAATTGATGTTTGTCTCCAGTCTTATAAATTGGTGCAACTTTAGCTATTTTCATTTTGTTTGGAAATGTACCTGTTTGAAATGATAGGTTACTAATATACATTAATGGTCCTGAGATCTCTTCAATAACCTTTTTTTATCGTTTCCATATCAATTCCGTTACAATCAGTTGAAGTCTTAGATTTACATTTTTTTGCGATTGTAACTATTTCCTCCTGTGTCACATTACTGAGGAACATGGAGTTGGGATTTCGCTCTATGGTATCATTATAGTCCTCAATTGGAACTGGGTCTGGAATCCTTTCTTCCAATTTTGGTCCAATATTTACAAAATAATTATTGAAGCTTTCAACTACTTCCTTTATGTTGTCATTTTTTTATTTTCATCTAAGAAGTATTGAGGGTAGTCCCTCTTAGTTCCATTTTTAATAATGCTATTGAGGATGCCCCATGTTGCTCTCATATTATTTTTGTTCCTGTCCAATAATTCACTGTAATATTCTTTTCTACATGATCGTAGTATGTCTGTTAACTTGTTTTTATACTTTTTGTACTTAATTTCTGCCTCTATAGTTCTTTGTGCTATACATTTTCTATATAGTGTATTCTTCTTCTTACAAGCATTTTTTAATCCTTTTGTCATCCATGGTTGATTATTCTTTCTCTGCTTGTTACTGAGTTGTATCCATGGACAATGTTTGTCATAAAGTATTATGAAGTTGTTTAAGAAATGTTCATATGCTTCATCAACCTCTTTTTTATTATACACATTGTCCCAATCTTGCATTTGTAGCTCAATTTTGAAGGCAGTCATCCTCTTCTCTGTGCATAGTCTTCGAAATGTCCTTTTGTCTTCCATGTTCTTCTTGTAGTTTCCATCATATATTGTAAAAACTGGCAGATGATCACTAACGTCGGTTATAAGTAGACCACTTGTAGTGTTATTATCAAAATCATTGGTAAAAATATTATCAATAAGCGTGGCACAGTGTCCTGTGATTCTGCTTGGCTTTGTGATTTTAGGATATAGACTGATGCTGTACATTGTATCAATGAAGTCATCAATAGACTTTTGCTTGTTGGGGTTCAATAAGTCAATATTAAAGTCACCACATAAGAACATTATTCTTTGACCATAGTCCATGTAAGTTGCCTTGATCCATTCTTCAAATGTTTCTATACTTGATTTAGGTGATCTATATATACAACTGATGAATATGTTTTTGCTTTTTTCCTGACATATTTCAATGGTTATACATTCTAAGATATTATCTATAGCAAATGACATGTTTTTTACCACTTTGTAGTTCAGGTTCTTCATCACGTACACAGCTACTCCTCCTCCATTTTTGTTGGTTCTGTTGATGTAGTTTAGCTCATATCCCTCCAGATCAAAATCTATTCCTTTTTTATCATCAATCCATGTTTCTGTGACAGCAATCACTTTGAATGGTTCGTTGATGTGTTCCAAAAAGTTCGTAATGTTGTTGTAATTTGCATACAAGCTTCTACTATTAAAATGAATAATTGACAATTTGTTATCACATTCAATGTTGCTATTATATTGATCATCTGTATAATAAAAACAACTATTACTGATGTGGGAGAAAAAATTTGTATCTGGATCTATATCATTTTCCAAATCCTGGTTTTTGTGATCTTTGTTGCAGAAATTTTTTAGTTCCATATTTTCTTGTTCAACAATCTTTGATGTTGTTTCAATAATCTCTATAAGTGTAGGTGGATGCAATCCTGAATGTAGGTCCTCTTGTTTAGTCGTCCCTTGGAACATAGTAGTGTCGATGCTGAATTTAGGTGCTTGTTTTTTGTCAGAGTCCATTATCATCGTTGTTGTGGTAGCTGTGTAAACTTTAAAAATTGTCCAGGTCCTTGATGTCATGGACAACAATTACTCTTGCTTCTGGACCTCCATTCAGCTTGATGTAGATTTTACAGTTGGCGCTCCAAGTTCCCTGGATTTTTCCTTGCTTTCTCAAGGCGCGTGCTTTCTTGGCAATTCCAGCATTACGTTTTGTGAGATGCTCATTCATGTACACATTTGTTCCCTTCAGCTTCTTTCCCTGTCTCAGCAATGCCATTTTAGATTTTCTGTTTACGAGTTTCACGAGCACGACTGGAGTGGCGTTGTTGTTTCCTCCGTTCAGTGGGATGCATGTTTCGATGGTATTAATGTCAATTTCAATTTCTTTTGATTGCAGAAAGTTGACCACTTGCTGTTCTGCTGAGACCATATCCATTTCATCTGGTTCACCTTCATTATTCACAGCTTTCGCATAGGATCTTGGTTTAATTCGGTGCCCTGTCACGATGATATCATTCATTCGTTTATCCTGATCCATTTCATCTATGATGTTCCTCAGCATGTTGTTGTCCTCTTGAAGGATCTTCATTTGTTTGCTCATTTCAGTGGCTTCTTTATTTCTGGAGTTGTTCTCTTTTTTCATTTCTTTAATTTCTTCTTTCATTTCTTTCATATCCTCTTTCCATCCATCCATCAATTCTTCCCATTTTTCTATCATTTCTTCTTTAAATTCCTGGAGTATTTTTTGTAGTATCCCTTCTTGAATCCCATCACGTCCTGTGCCCAGCTTCAAATCAGTCTTTCCAGTCAATCCTTTAACTTTTGGCATCGCGGCAGTCACTGACGTCAGCGCCTCTTATGTCTTACTTCTTTAGCGACTTGCGGCACTTTTAACTTGTTTTTTCAACAATTTCAGAGAGTTATTAGAGAGTTCCGGTCGGACGGTTTTTCACGGGACACATTTCCGGCGGATGGGGAGAGGCTGCTCCGTTAATGATTTAAGTAAAGTCTGAATGTCATTAAAACAGTTACCTCCATCTTTTGACACTTTTTCCACCCCCGTCCTCGCACGCTACACCGCTGCAACAAAGATGACGGGGAGAAGACGCTGCCTAAGGTGAGCCATTTAAATAAGACCGCCCACAAAACGGCACAGAAAGCGGCTTGAAGATGATCTGTAAAACATAATCTATGCAACATTTTGACCAAAGAACCACCATTACATGTTATGTAGACCACAAGGAAGTGTTTTCAATTTAGAAAAAAATAATAATAATATGAGTCCTTTAATGCGCCCTATAATCCGGTGCGCCTTATATATGAAAAAGGATCGAAAATAAACCATTCATCGGCAGTGCGCCTTATAACCCGGTGCGCCCTATGGTACTATGAGGAGATCTAATTACATTTAGCTCTACTTTTAGCAAAGTTGCTAGCTATATGATAAACTATGATAGTGTAGTGTGGTTAATGCACACCTTTAGCAGCCATCATCCAATCAGCCGTCATGCCGAGGAGCATCATTCAGGCGCGCACAGCGAGGGCTTCAGTCGGGCCAACACAGGCAGGTCTGGGTCACCCCCCACGCCTGTCTCGCCAACAGATGTGATCGATTGTGACAGATCCTTGACGAGTAATTGCTCTAATCACTTGACGGCTCGCCGACCGATTGAACACCCTCCCCCCCTCTTTTCCTCAGCGCGGTCACAACAGCGGGGAGTCTGCGGACTGAAAACCCAGGGAGATGCTCCGCGCTGAACGTGACCTCTTGGGGTGCAGCACTGGGGGACGTTCGCGTGATGCTTTTTTTAGGTGTCGGGATGTACAGTACGTTCGACACTATTTAAAGGTCCCCGATTGTGCAAAATGGGCTCATTATGACGTTTTTGCGTCCTTTGTGGGGGACTTGGGTTTTTGCAGCTACAAATGTATGAAAGAAATTGCTCTGTTTTGAAAAAAACAAATGTCCACTGCAGAGGACGCTGGTTCTCAGGAGGAAATATGTCCCAAGAACATGAGAAAATGGGGTATTTTGAGGTTACAAGTTGTTTAATCTTTGTCCTCTAACACGACCCTTCATGAATATGAAGTCGGAGTACAGGAAGGAGAAGGCAGAGGAAGATTCCACGCCTGGAAGCAGACACCTCATTGCATATTCATACATTGTGTTATATATTGTAAGAGCGCCAGGGGAAGGGTGCGTCCAAACAGTAAGTCGCCGTGTTGAATGCTACTAGGGACAGATAGCGCTCAGACAAATTGTACTAGAATTGTATCCAATAGGGAATAAATACTTGTGATTTTAAATTTATGCATCGTGTCCTCTTTAAACGTCCAGATTAAACGAATACGTCGATAATAAATAGTGCCGCCCACTACATCATGCAGGACAGCTTTGCAGACAAATAAATTAAAAAAGGCTTTGCTACACATCCTAAAATAAAGCTCAAAGCTACAGATGTGATAGCTGGGAATTTCTCCGGTGAATAGGCTAACCTAGCATGATGATGTTGTTCAAATGTGACCGTAATCTTAGCACAAAGCTATGTCGTTTTTTTCAAAGTCACTGTTTTCTAATCTCTCCTAACAGAGTTTGTGGAAGAGAAAATTGTGTTTCCGAGACAGGGTGTGAGGCTTAAAGGCGTTGACGTAACTTGCTTCATCTTCGACGGCATCCTGATTTGTTTGCCGCGCGTCCGCGGAGGCTCACGCATGACTTGCGATTGTCTTCCAAAACGCTAGAGGGCAGTGTTTTCCAAAGTTAGCAACCACTACTCTTGTTGACTAGCTATTAGCTTCTGGCGATTCATATATATCCCGATTTTAAATTGATTTATAAATGACAAAAATCTACTGAGGAATCAATTTTTACTGTAACGGTTTTTAGGTACTTTTCCGCTAGTGTTACGGGGCTTCATCTAATGGTACGCCAAAGAATCACTGAATTTAATATTCTAACACAGTGTTACTGTTCAAATTGCATGTAATGATACAGTGGCCAAAAATACTAAATATACTTGTTAATTAAAACCTTTGCCCTGTTTTTATTGATTA
The DNA here is from genome assembly GCF_033978785.1 of Entelurus aequoreus. Lineage (NCBI taxonomy): Eukaryota > Metazoa > Chordata > Actinopteri > Syngnathiformes > Syngnathidae > Entelurus > Entelurus aequoreus. The sequence continues at coordinate 33,036,798 of NC_084745.1, forward strand.
TTTAGGCCTACTACGCTACTATATTTTAATGTTGTTCATTATGGTGGTACTTGGAGAACCAAATTAGACTTAGACTTAGATTTCCTTTATTGTCATTCAAATTTGAACTTTACAGTACAGATAAGAACGAAATGTCGTTGCATTAGCTCGTTGTAGTGCAGGATGAAAGAGCAATAAGGTGCAGATATAAATAGATTTACTTGGTTCTCCAAGTACCACCATAATGACCAACATTAAAATATAGTAGCGAAGTAGGCCTAAATAGTCAATAAAAACAGGGGACAGGTTTTATTTAACAAGTATATTTAGTATTTTTGCCCACTGTATCATTACGCATAATTTGAACAGTAACACTGTTCTCTAATGTGGTGCTTGGGGGAAAAAAAAGTTTTAGAACCACTGGTGTATTTGTTAAACGTCAGCAGCCGAGAGGAGTTTTTGTAACCTGCCTGTTTTGGACTTGTGTGTTGTTTTTTACTGTTTGTGTGCTGTTTAGGTTCCTGTAAAGTTCTCTTATTTTGAAGTTTCACTTCCCCTGTCTGTCCACTGAGTGCTGGCTCCCGCACCTGTCATTGATTGTCAACTGGGACACGCCTGTCACCGGTTGCCAATCAGTTTCTCATTTCTTCCATACAAGGTGACGTCATTGCTTATTGTTTTGCTTTGCTCAACGTACACGAGTTGTTCTGTGTCTTGTGCCCTTTATAGCTGCACTCGCCTTCTTTTGTTCTTTTTCTCCACTCCTACTTACGTGTTCTCCTACTCCCTCGTGAGTGCGTTTTACTTTATTTTTTTTTTTAATCATATTATTTTACTCACCATCTGTCTCCCGTCTGCTGCTTCTTGGGGTCACGCCCCTAAGGCTGCCTTCCAGATTATGACACTGCTGCTCGAAAAAGCTATATTTTTTTGGAAGTACCGGTAAAGGTCCGCCGGGGGGACCTCACGCAAGCTATGTGACGTGAGAGCATTATTTATCTATGTTGCTGTTGTAAAAAATAACGAGTTACCCTGACGATAAAACCGTTACCAAGTTTTGAACAACTAAATGACGTGCATTGGCGTAAAACATTTAAAAAATGTCCCTGTCTGACTTTCTGACAATAAGATGTCAAAAAATTGAGGTCTTATTTTAAATTGAAATTATGCAGGCTAGTCTAGTAATAGCCTGATTAATCATGATTAATCCAAATGTAAAAGTGTAATTAATCCATCCATCCATCCATTTTCTACCGCATGTCCCTCTCGGGGTCACGGGGGTGCTGGAGCCTATCCCAGCTGCTTGGCAATATTAAATTGGCCCTAGTGTGTGAATGTGATTAATCTGATTTAAAAAAAATATTTATATTTAATAATTCTGCTCAAAAAAATCGATTAATATCCAAATCAGGATTTTTATTCATCATGATTTTAAATTGCTTCTTTTTACATTAAAATCTATCGATTTTAATGTAAAAATATTAAACAGCTATTATTAATATTATTATAATTTTTGATACTGTGGCTTTTATGAATTTCTGTTTTTTCTAATTTTTTTAGTACTGTATTTACTGAGTATTGCATGTCATCTCAGTTGCTTTGTAAATGTATATCCTGAGTTTCGTAAAGCTGGCATTGGGTTGGATTTGTGGTTGCTGTATTCGCTTGTATTAGATTGAATAGCATTCTGTGAGTTTGGTAAATAAACATTGTTTAATATATTTTTCAAACATTTTTTAGGCCAACACTGTGTGTATAAGAATAGAAGAATAGAATAGAATAGAACAGAATGGACTTTATTGTCATTATATTTGCATATAACGAGATTAAGGACTCCAATTTAAGGTGCAGTAGTGGGAACAAATATGGGGTAAAAATAAATCACACAAGAGGTAATAAAGAAAAAAACTAACATTTGAAATAAACAGACTACTATCCAATAAAAATAATAAGCAATCCTGTACAATATACAAAACACTGTAGAAATACAAAATACCGTACAATATACAGAACAAGACAAGAGTACCGGAGTAATAAATAACAATCAGTGTCGGACGTATTGCACTCGAAGGGTAATATTAATTCATAATTAATTAATAAGTCACGCTTCAGCAGCCAAGAGGAGATTTTATAACCTGTAACCTGTTTTAAAAAGGGTTTATTATAATTTATATACCAACAAGAGAATATATTACCTGAATCGTGTTGAATTTAGACTCAATTCTAAATGGAATCTTCACCTCAAGAATCAGAATCGAATCAAAACGTGGTTGCCCAAAGATTCCCGCCTATATTTTAGTTGTACATATTTTGGGGTACAGCCCTTTGTTTTCACCTGTGGTTGTGGTGGCAGAGCTTTATGAATAAAGTTGGTATGTTATGTCATATTTCAGCCTAGGGCTGGGCGATATGAACGAAAAAGTATGTCTCGATATATTTTTACCTAAACTCGATATTCGATATATATCTCAAAATATTTTCCGGTGAAAGTGTACATATAAAGATGTTCATTTTTGAGCGATTATCACTGAAATTGAAGTAAATGACAACTGTACTGTAAACAGTCAGTGGCACTTTTATTAATCCGGTTAGTAAAGATGGGTATTAACAGCAGAGAAAATAAACTGTTTAAGTAGCACAGAAATACATAACATAAATAAAATAGGAAAATTTTAGTTTTACGTAAAATTAATAACATAGATGTACAAATATTACAAATAATAATAATAATGGATTAGATTTATATAGCGCTTTTCTAGACACTCAAAGCGCTTCACAGAGAAGTGAGAACCCATCATTCATATTTACAACTCATTCATTCATCATTCATTCTCCGGTGTGAGCGGCACCGGGGGCAGGGGTGAAGTGTCCTGCCCAAGGACACAACGGCAGCGATTTTGGATGGTAAGAGGCGGGGAGCGAACCTGCAACCCTCAGGTTTCTGGCACGGTTGCTCTACCCACTACGCCATACCGCCCCAAAATGTATCAAATTCGGATAAAAAATAAATTTGCAGGCAGACAATTTTTAATTCACAGTGGATGATGTAATGGACTGTCACACATGTACGGTTCCGGTCAGCGCCAACTAAGTGACTTGACTTAATTGTGCGGCTATGATCTTCCTCACTTCGGCATACATTTTTGGCAACTGGAGAACATTTTTGATTTGGGCTTGCATGGTAAACAACACAAATTAATGTTTTATCCAGACACATACATTTGTCCAAATGTGGCCAAGTAGACGTCGTCTACATCGCTAAAAGAAACATCTAAAGAAGATAATCCCTCTGCCATCTTTTCCCTTCCTGGTTCGACGACCCGCCTTATCTTGCCTCTGATTGGCCTGTCCCTAATGTTTTGCCTTAATCTCCACCAATCGTGACTCATCATAGTAAACAACTGACCAATCATGGATTTTCTTATACGTGCAAGCACGTCTTGGAAGGAGGAAGGGGAGGGGTTTAGTAGCCCATGAGAGGGAGTGGGAAGCGGGGGAGAACAAGGAACACAACAAATAAGCGGTGTTTAGTCATTTTAATGTGAAATAAATTATATCGATATTACGATATTTTCTTAATTCATATTTTGTTTAAAATGATATCAATATATCTTGCAAACTCGATATATCGCCCAGCCCTATGTCAGCCTTAGCACTCAAACCTAGGGTTTCAAAGGGGTGGAAAGTTTCCGGTAAATTTCCGGAAACTTTCCGGACATTTACCACGGGAAGTTAAGTTTGGGAAGTTTGGAAATTTGGACCATTTTTTGATTATTCAAAGTTGGACACCGTCCATCTTATTCTGTAGAATAAGATGAGGAACTTGTAAAACACTAACGCAATGCCACACACAGATATAAATAGTCAGCTTAACAATTGGAGAAGTCTTTAAAAATATGTTACTGATGGACAAATGAATAGAAATAGGCTAGATGAATAAATGAACACTCAATCAGCATGCTAAATCAAACTATAACCTACATTCTTGTATGACAACAGAAAGGCTAGCACAGCCCAAAATGTTGAAAGAGCCATATTGGACCAAAAATACCAAAACAAATCTGTCTGGAGCCGCAAAAAATTAAAAGCCATATCACATACAGATAGTGTGTCATGAGATATACATTGAATTGAGATGACTTAAAGGAAACTAAATTACCTCAAATATACCTACAAATGAGGCATAATGATGCAATATGTACATATAGCTAGCCTAAATAGCATGTTAGCATCGATTAGCTTGCAGTCATGCAGTGACCAAATATGTCTGATTAGCACTCCACACAAGTCAATAACATCAACAAAACTCACCTTTGTGCATTCATGCACCACGTTAAAAGTTTGGTGGACAAAATGAGACAGAAAAAGAAGTGGCATAAAACACGTCCTAGAAAGTCGGAGAAAGTTATACATGTAAACAAACTACGTTGAGTTCAAGGACCACCAAAATTTGTAGGACAAAACGGCGCTCGCCAAATACTCGAATCAGTGAAGCATGTTTAATACAAACAGTGTGCTTAATAACAATTAGGGAGGTTTGTGTCATGTTTGTCCTCCTACAGAAACCATATTAAAACAAAAAATATATTTTTTTCCCTTCATCTTTTTCCATTTTTCATAAATTAAAACATGGTGGCGCTAAAGAGCCGCAGCTGCGGGTTGCCGACCCCTGGGCTAGCAGAACAGAAGGCAGAGGAAACTACACGTTTTGATTTAGTATTTGCTAGTTGAACTTTACAGATCACAAAAAAGGTACATTCGGATCGCTAACGTTTTTAGCATAAATGAATGGGATTTAACATAGAGAAAATTAGCATCACGGCTAACAGAAATATTTTCGGTTCATTATGAGACTGTGGTGGTACATAAACCTAGCTAGCTAGAGACATTGGCCCCAAAATCATTTAACAAGTACAGGAACAGCTAGCTAGCTATCTTGAGTGTAAGTCTGCTGGAGTAGTCTACAGTCATTCAGTAACAAGCAATTACACATCTATTAAACTTAAATACCATAGCTCAAATATATTTACCCCAGTAATATCATCAAAACTTACCTGACTGGATGAAGTCATTGGGCTCAAATACTGGTGTGGCCTCAATAGGCCTGCTGTAGTGTGTAGCATGCTGGGAATTACCTGGGCATGTGATGGAAGAATGCACTGCACATGTGATGGAGGAATGCACAGTGCAGGGTTGAAATTCAACTGTATTTGCATTAAATCAGGTTGTTTTAGCTAATAATCATGCTGCGAGGTCTAGTATGTTGAATTAAATGTTTATTCCCATTAATTTCCCGTTAATTCCCATATATTCCCGTTAATTCCCATGGAAAGTTTCCAACTTTTAATATTCCCGGAATTTTGCAACCCTACTCAAACCTCACTTCTCCCATCCTGTTGTGTTGAAAGTAGTGTCGCTGTCTACCAAACATGGTCGGATACAAGTGACGTGCGGTGAGGTTCATGGCTGGTGAGGCACTGACTTCATCACAGTCAGATTTACAAACATATGAACCCTAAAGAGTATCTTATTCACCATTTGATTGGCAGCAGTTAACGGGTTATGTTTAAAAGGTCATACCAGCATTCTTCCCTGCTTGGCACTCAGCATCAAGGGTTGGAATTGGGGGTTAAATCACCAAAAATGATTCCCGGGCGCGGCGCCACTGCTGCCCACTGCTCCCCTCACCTCCCAGGGGGTGATCAAGGGGATGGGTCGAATACAGAGGACAAATGTCACCACACCTAGTGTGTGTGTGACAATCATTGGTACTTTAACTTAACTTTAACTTTACACATACAAACTGTAGCACACAAAAAAGCACATTTAATAAAAAAAACGTTATTATGGTCTTACCTTTACTTATAAATGAAGTCCATGCGCTGCTCCTTTTGAACAAAAGCATCAATAAATTGTTTATAGAAGTCTTCCTTATCTTTCTTCAGTTTTAAAAGTCTCTCTGTCTCGATGGAGATCTTCCTTGAATTATTACCTCCTGGTTCGATTGAAAGTCCAGTTTAGAAAACTGTTTTATTTTAGATATGTAATCCTCCATGTTAAAAGTTCAGGCGAGAGGAAAAAATGAACGATCACTGCTAACTGTTGCTGCTTGTTGTCACTTGTTCTGTAGCCGAGAAGTCCCAAGAATGATATCTGGGATCACTACCGCCCTCTACCACCAGGAGGCGGGATTACTGTGAGCCTCACCCAGTGCGTCTTCGCAGCCGTTTTATGATTGCTCAGCACAAGAAATATGTTACACACATACAGTTGTTGACAAAATACACTGCACATTATATACCTCAGCTAACTAAACTATGGAAATGTATAATATAATTCATATAGCAATACTGTCTAACTGCACAGCAGGCCAGCAGTTAGCCGAGTCATTGCGCAATCCATGGTGAGGCTCAACTGGCTGGTGACTCACCGCAAGTCTCTTCTCAGTATTTGAACGGCAAATGTGAAAATTCAGCGATTTTGAATAAAAAATAATCTAAAACTGGTGAAGTTAAATGGAAAATAACTTTATAGTAAATTCACTGGATACATATAACAATTTTATTATTTGTTTTTCTTTTTACATTGTTTTTCTTTCCATGATGGCACGTGAGGCACCGCCTCACCTGCCTCCCCTGACTGCACGTCACTGTCGGATACTATATGTCCCATGCAGGTGCAGTGATTTCGCTTGGTTTTGGGTAAAAGGTGAACCTTCTTTTATTTCACGACTTTTATTGCTTTGTTCTACCCAAATGTTGAGTTTGTCAATGTGTTGCCTGACAGTCCACTTGCATCGGGGCCAAAAGGTGCGTTACCCTGCATGTGGGACAGACATGTTTAGAAGCAGTGAAGGGGTGGGGAGATGCTGAGCCAACCACCCTCCTTCCTCCCACAGAGCCACCCCCATGCCTCTTCACGCCCAACCAGACGCACCCTTCCAGGGTGTATGAGACAACCAATTAGAGCTCTTTGCGTCCGTCCCTCGGCTTTCGCCGCCGCGCCGCTGCTCGACCGGTGCAGAGGAAGTGGAGGAGAGCGGCTAAAGGTATGGCCCGGGCTGTCATCTCCACTCATAGGTAGCGCTGCATTCATGGGCCTTAATTATATGTGGGTTGTCAGCGCTGGTAGGGAAGGCGGCCATGGAGGGAAAGCCGGAGAGTGGGAGAGAGTATAGTTAGTGAGATTGGCAAGTGTGGACAAGACAGACATGACAGGCAGGCAACCCGTTCTTTTTCTACTCTCCAAGACACCCCCCCCCCCCCCCCCCCTCTCTTTTAGTATGCCCTGCTTGGATTGGCCACTTGACTGGGAAGGTGAAGCGTTCTGTCTCGCTTGGTAATGATGGAGCTGTCCATCTCAGTCAGTTACCTCCCGCTTTCAGAACCCCCCCAAAATGGAAATTGATATAATACACCACCACCCCCCCCACCCCCCCCCCCCCCACCCCCCACACACACACACACACACACACACACACACACACACACACCACCACACACACACTTTATGATTTTATTCGCACTTGATTTGTGTGCACTTAGTCACGGCCGCTGCACATGTCGTCTGCTCGGCTTCAGACGGGTCGCATCAAGAAGGACTTTGTGTCTGTTATCGCCTCCAAAGTGGTATCATTATCTGTCATTATGTCTTCACCAGGGATGTGATCTTTTGTTTGTTACAGTGTCGGTACAAATACAAGACGATCTTTCATATTCGAGGCAATTTTCAACAATTGCACTGAAATCATACTTTTTAGCTGCTTGATAGTTGTTTAATTGATAACCACTATTTTACAATTAACATTAGTGTTGTCTTGATACCAATAGTTTGGTACCGATACCGGTACCAAATTTATTTCGATACTTTTTGGTACTTTTCTCAATAAAGGGGACCACAAAAAAATTGCATTATTGGCTTTATTTTAACAAAAAAATCTTACGGTACATTAAACATATGTTTATTATTGCAAGTTTGTCCTTAAATAAAGTAGTGAACATACAAGACAACTTGTCTTTAAGTGGTAAGTAAACAAACAAAGGCTCCTAATTTAGCTGCTGACATATGCAGTAACATAATGTGTCATTTTCCATTCTGTTATTTTGTCAACATTATTAAGGACAAGTGGTAGAAAATGGATTATTAATCTACTTGTTCATTTACTGTTAATATCTGCTTACTTTCTCTTTTAACATGTTCTATCTACACTTCTGTTCAAATGTAATAATCACTTATTCTTCTGTTGTTTGATACTTTACATTAGTTTTGGATGATACCACAAATGTAGGTTTTAATCCGATACCAAGTAGTTACAGGATCATACATTGGTCATATTCAAAGTCCTCATGTGTCCAGGGACATATTTCCTGAGTTTATAAACATAATATACATTTTTTTTTAAAGAAAATAGATTTTATGATGCTAAAAAATATTGATGTAATCATAGTAGTATCGACTAGATACGCTCCTAATTTGGTATCATTACAGTGGATGTCAGGTGTAGATCCCCCAATGGTGTTGGTTTACATTTTGAAGTCAGTGAGCTACGGTGTGTAGTGAAGCATGTTTAGCTATTCCTCGTCCTGCATGGATGATACTTGTAAGAAACGTACTTTATTTGTCGCCATGGAGGCGAGGATTAGTGATTTAGAAATAGCTAAAACACTGCCGATTGCGGGTGGACTTTAGCCGCTAGCGAGCTAGTAATGTCTTAAAGCACCTCTTCTTGAGGGCGTTTCAGTGTTATAACTTCACCTTTATCGTTAGTTTTTAAGCCAAAATGTGTCCGTTCTCCCTTTTCTGTCTGCACACTGTGTCAGCTTGTAAGTACTCTGTGATTGTGTGCTGCCGAACATGCTTGTCTGCTCGTAAAACCAGCAATGACGCGACATGACGAAGACGGGGGGGCGGACCGATACCGAATATAATTCATTAATATCACGGTACTACACTAATACCGGTATACCTTACAACCCTAATTAACATCATGAATGGGTACTTTTCACATTTGAATCAATACGGTACCAATTATCGGTACTTCTGTGTGTGTTCATGTGTCAATAAGTATTAATTTGTTTAATAACAAAATCTGACTTTTTAAATGACATTTTTAACAGTTTAATGATTTCTTTCACTTCTGAGTCTCATTTGCAAGTATTATACTTTATAGTAGATTTTACATGCAGTTGCAATACCAAGACGTTAGATGGCAGTAGTGTATAGGCTACAGTAGGGGTGCCCAAAGTGTTATCTATTGGTCCGCGACACATTTTAAAGACAAAGTAAACACATCATGGATTGGAACAATATACAAAAAAATTAAGAAAAAAATGCAACTATCCTCCAAAATGTTACTGAAAAACCATAATGGGTGACGACCATGCGTTTTACTGTACATGGTCTTTGATCATTTCCATACCTCCTGTCATGATGAACATATTTACACATTTTTGGTAAGTTTGCTAAAGCCCTCGAAAAGGTTTTAATTGGCAAAATCTTAGTAAAGAATAATGAGAAGATATTGAACATCTCAAGGGGATTGTATTAAATACTACATCAATTTGCTTTTTTTCTAAACCACAAAGCTCCGATGGATGTTTTGTTCAGATAGTTTATAGCATATATCAATTTAACCGACATTATATTTTTAAGTTTAAGTATGTTTAATTTACAAAATATATCAAAGTGCATTCTTAAATTTTTTTGGGTATGTTGACATGAATCTGGTCTTTTGTTGCACCTTAAAAAGTGTTTATACTGTGTGCTGTACTCATTACACACCAGCTGTTTGATTGTAACGTGCATCTTAGTTGTAGTTTCCATTACCAAATTCGGGGGTGTTCAAATTGCCATGTAAAATCGCTAATGCTAATTTGTAGCATACATATGGCAAATCCAATGTAAATTAGCATCGAGCAAACACATTTTAGAAAGTGAGTGTTTTGTATCAATCGTAGTTGTTTTGTTGACATGGAAAATTGCAACATTACCGAGAGGCAGTCCGACTAAGTTCGCTCTGAGGGTTGCTTGAGCACTTGTTTGCCCGTCAAGTGTTTGGGCCGGTTGAGCCTACAACTAGGTGTGACGTCCAACACAACAACCTATCAAAAATATGTCACCGTTTGATTTTACGTGAGTCGATATCTGGTACTACCGACGAAATTCGGGTTGTTCCTATAAAAGTACCGAGTTTAGCACCAATCCCTATCCTTGCCCGACCTTTGAGACACTTGTTTTGTTTTGCTGCTGCATCTCTCCAGGTCAATGCTGTGTGGGAGTGACATGGGATAAAAAGCTCCAACTTTGCTTGGTTGTCAAAGTTGTCATCTGTAAATGTGTAAGTACTAAGGGTGTAACGATCCGTTTTAATTCGTTTTTATATTTGTGGAATCCGAAACGATTCAGTAACTTTTTAGCAAAAACATTCAGTCCGTGTGACTGTGAGAAAAATAGTGGATACTGGAAACTGCAGGTGAAGTTTCCTATATTCCTAAAAAAAAAATTCTACTCACATTTTCAACATCCAAACAATTTTCAATAAAAGTACAGCAACCCACATTATAAGAGTAGAGTTACCTGCTAGATACATACAGAATATATGTTCCTCTAACCTGGGTTAGGGTTAACCGATCCTGTAGCCGTGTGTGGAACTTTGTCAGTTTGCACATCCTTCTCACTAAATAAAACGCGAAATAGTTTTTGCAAAACCGCGATGAGTGTTGATAAACCTAAATAATTATATTTACATTTTCTCCTCCCAGTATTGCGGCCGTTTTGATGCTCAGCATATATTTGTAATAATAATATTCTGCTCACTAAACAGACACAATCCACTTTGCACACGTTTAGTAGCTCAGCTTTGCATGTGCTATCAGGTTTGCACGTGTTTTAGTACACAGAAACCTTTAGTCGAGCATAGATGTACTGACGAAGGATAATGAACAAAAGAGACTGTCTTTCTTTTCTGTTAACACCCTTACCAGTGTGCAAGCCAACCACATTTTCTTTTTCTATTACTGTATTTTATTTGTCCTTCATGTGTTCTGTGCACAGAGTGAGGGACTTCGATGTTACGGTCAGGGGTCGGCAACCCAAAACGTTGAAAGAGCCATATTGGACCAAAAATAAAAAAATTAAAATCTGTCTGGAGCTGCAAAAAATGTAAATATGTGTTGAAATGAAGGCAAAACATGATGTAAGTGTCTATATTAGCTATATTAGCCTACTATCAAAGGCTGACGCAAAACTTTGTTGACAGAAATGTTGTATCTTAATTTTTATTCTACACATTTTTGCAACATTGGAAATCATTAGTAAAATGGAGGCTTCTCACAGGATGAGATATTTTCTAGAAATGACTGGCTCAGAATGGCCAAAGGTATATATGTGTGTGTCCAAGTTTAAGGACGCGGCAGGCTCTCTTCTTCTAATGGATTTGTTACAATCTTTGCAAGCTGTGATCTGGAACAACATGGTACACAAACAACTATGAGAAATGCAGCCAATATTACATACAGATAATGTGTCATGAGACATGTAAATATAAATGAAATACACAGAGGACATACATAGAGGAAATTAAATGAACTCAATTATACCTACAAACGAGGCATAATGAGGCAATATGTACATACAGCTAACCTAAATATCATGTTAGCATCGATTAGCTTGCAGTCATGGATTGACCAAATATGCCTGATAAGCACTCCAGCAAATCAATAAAATCAACAAAGCTCACCTTTGTGCATTCATGCACAGCATAAAAGGTTTGGTGGACAAAATGAGACAAAGAAGGAGTGGCATAAAACACGTCTTTCTGTGGCAGCGTCAGAGAAATGTGTACATGTAAACAAACTGCGATGTGTTCAAGGATCGCTGAAATTAGTAGGACAAAACGGTGCTTGCCAAATACTCTCATCAGTAAAGCATGTATAACATAAACAGTGGGATTTCTAACAATTAGGAAGGTTTGTGTCATGTTTGTCCTCCTACAGAAAATACAAACGTATATATTAAAACATTTTTTTTTTTTTCTTTATCTTTTTCCAATTCTACACATCTCTGAAAGAGGTCCAGGGCGGCGCTGAAGAGCGCATGCGGTTTGCTGACCCCCGCTTTAGGTATAAGTTACACTAAAAATCGACTTACAATATGTTGTAAGAACAGAAGTTGTTTGTGAACCTACTCTCTCATGAACTATGCAGATGCACATGTATAAAGCCCTGCACGAAAATAAATACCAAGAAGGTTCTTTTAATGAGTGACACAACTAATAAACAGCACATCCTGCTTAAATGTCTTCAGGAAATCTTTTTAAATCCAGACTGATACGCATCTCTGCTTGTCTGCCTGTAAGTGAATAATGCAGATAGGAAATTAGCAGACGAGGAGAGACCTGAACTGGACATGTGTTTGTGTTTTAAAGCTGCGTTTGTGTGACTGAATCCCTCGCCGCTCCTCATGGTGAACTCCAAAACTTTTTCCCCCCGTGTCTTTTTTTAACTGGCACAAGTTTTCAGAATTCAATGTCAAAAAAAGTAAATAAGTGAATTGGGTTTTGTTCAAACCCCTTTTTTTTCCCTGGAGGTATGTTTGGGTTAACACGAACAGGTCCTAATGAGAGTGACAAGTTCAGTCAACTCAAAAAAATGTAGTATTTGTGTTAGACCCAGCAGCAGGGGCCTCCTTAAGGCTGGAACCAAAAAAACCTCAAGGGGCTGCAGCTTATTACATTGATGCATGTTGTATTTTTGTGCATTGTTATGAAGCATGAACACTAACAGGTATGCAGGAGGACAGTGTGAATCTTTGTCATATTCAAAACAAGTAGTGTCAGGTTTGATTGGTCAATATTTTCAAGACAAGTCAGTTGAAGGCCTTATGATGACCCAAAAAATGATCGTATGATTCTAATAGATCAGTAAGATGGATGCTGATGCTGCTGCTGCTGCTGCTGCTGCTGCTGCTGCTGCTGCTGCGGCTTTTTGTTCAATGGCGTGGCACTCAATTATTAGCTGGTGCTGGTGTTTTAGAATTAAAGAAAATATCAGCGCTGTCAAACAATTAACAATTTTATTCAGATTTTTTATTTTTTATTTAATTTTTTTATTTTATTTTGAACATCACAATAAATCACAGTAAATTGCTGTATACTTTAATCAACTTTTTTTTTTTTAAAGAGTCTGTATATAATAACTTAAAATCAGAATAAATGCTTTGAGTTTTGATTAATCACGATTATTCACAATTAATTACAGTAAATTACTTTATTGCATTATATATATTTTTTATTTTTTAAACGTAGTATTTTTACTTTGAATCAGATTCATTACTGTTTTGAATTTAGAAAAATCACAAATAATCGCAGTACGTTACTTTTTTGCACAATTTAGATTAACTTTAAAAAAAGACTCCAATAGTTTGACTTTGTGTAAGATTAATTACACTTTTGACTTTTGATTCAGCACGATTAATCGCAGTAAATTACTTGCTTTCACAATTTAACCTAACTTTAAAAAGTCACCGGTGTTTTAACTTTTTTAAAAATCACGTTTAATCGCATGAGATTACTTAATTTGAATAATTTCATAACTTGAATGAACTTCTAAAAAGACTCTAATATTTTGACTTTAATTAAGATTAAATACATTTTTGACTTATGATTAATCACGATTAATCGCAGTAATTTGCTTGCTTGCATAATTTAAATTAACTTCAAAAGGACCCCAATAGTTTGACTTTAAATAAGATTACTGTATTTTCCGCACCATAGGCGCACTTCCGATGAATGGTTTATTTTTTATCTATTTTCATATATAAGATCAAAAATATATCTCATATGCGTACAGGGCGCATTAAAGGAATCTTTTTTTTTTTTTTTTCTAAATTGAAAACACTTTCTTGTGGTCTACATAACATGTAATGGTGGTTCTTTGGTCAAAATGTTGCATAGATGATGTTTTACAGATCATCTTCAAGCCGCTTTCTGACAGTTGCTTCCGAATGCGGCGTTTTGTGGGCGGTCATATTTACGTGGCTCACCTTCGACAGCGTCTTCTCCCCGTCATCTTTGTTGTAGCGGTGTAGCGTGCAAGGACGGAAGTGGAAGTGTCAAAAGATGGAGCTAACTGTTTTAATGACATTCAGACTTTACTTAAATCTATAACGGAGCAGCATCTCCTCATCCGGAAACAACAACACAGGAAATGTGTTCCGTGAAAAACCGTCCGACTGGAACTCTCTAATAATAAAGTTCCTTTGGTGAATAATGTAAACTCACTACACCGGTATGTTTTAGCGCTTTCATGGTGAGTTTACTGACAGATATAAGTAAGAACGTTACACTACTTTATATTAGAAATGGCAACAGCGGAGGATGAATGTCCCATAACAAGAAGGTAGAGAAAAAGAAGAGGCTTATGGACTATTTTTTCAGGATTTATCCATCCATCCATTTTCTACCGCTTATCCCTTTCAGGGTTGCGTGGGGTGCTGCAGCCTATCTCAGCTACAATCGGGCGGAAGGCGGGATACACCCTGGACAAGTCGCCACCTCATCGCAGGGCCAACACAGATAGACAGACAACATTCACACTCACATTCACACACTAGGGCCAATTTAGTGTTGTCAATCAACCTATCCCCCCCCCCCCAGGTGCATGTCTTTGGAGGTGGGAGGGATCCTGAGTACCCAGAGGGAACCCACGCAGTCACGGGGAGAACATGCAAACTCCACACAGAAAGATCCCGAGCGCAGGATCGAACCCAGGACGTTCGTATTGTGAGGCAGACGCACTAATCCCTGTTCCACCGGGCTGCCCTAGGATTTATGCAGATGCCAAATACAGATCAGCAGGTACCAAAAGGTAAAAAATTGCATAATATTGCGAAACAAAACGCCAGATAATGTCTTACCTTATACGCACACCATAATAATACTTGTATGTTTATTGCACCGACAATCCATCAAGCGCTGCGACTTTTGAGTGCCCTGTGTAATGTTCTATATTTTCAATGGAACATTTAAAATGTTGGTGTTGTTTACTTGAGACCCATCATACTGCAGCCTAGACTTATCTCTTATGTTTGACTGCCATCTACTAGTCACACTTATCATTACACCATGTACCAAATAAAATAGCTTCGAGGTGGGTAAGCTCAGCCAAACGTATTCCTTACATTAGGCGCACCGGGTTATAAGGCGCACTGTCGATTTTTGAGAAAAAAAAATGATTTTAAGTGCATATAATCGCAGTAGGTTACTTTCTTGCACAATTTAGATTAACTTTAAAAAAGACCCCAATAGTTTGACTTTGTGTCAGATTAATTACACTTTTAAATTTTGATTCAGCACAATTAATCGCAGTAAATTACTTGTTTGCGCAATTTAAACTAACTTTAAAAATTACCGGTATTTTAACTTTAAAAAAATCCTGTTTAATCGCATGTTGGCATAATTTGAATTAACTTTTAAAAAGACTCTAATATTTTGACTTTAATTAAGACTAATGACATTTTTTACTTATAATTAATCACAATTAATCGCAGTAAATTGCTTGCTTGTATAATTTGAATTAACTTTAAAAGGACCTGATCACTAACTGTATAGAAACCCCCGTTTTTAGGTAAATATAAATAGATTCAACTGTCTTTATACAAAATAAATGCAATATTTTTTGTGATTAATTGCATGCGTTAATACAATACATGTGACAGATTAAAATGTATAATGACAATAATAAATTAATAATGCTTTACATAATTCCATGTGGCATTAAAAATGCAATAAAAATGCAAATAATAAATAAAATCTAATTAACACAATATATTTTGAACATCACAATTAATCACAGTAAATTGCTTGTATACTTTAATCAACTTTTTAAAAAAGTCTATACATTATAACTTAAAATCAGAATACCATTTTTTTTTTTTGCTTAATCACGATTATTCACAATTAATTACAGTAAATGATTTGCTTTCATTATATAAATTAATACAAATAAAAATAAAAACTAATATTTTTACTTTGAATCAGATTAATTACTGTTTTGGATTTACAAAAATCACAAATAATCGCAGTACGTTACTTTCTTGCACAATTTAGATTGAATTTAAAAAAGACCCCGATAGTTTGACTTTGTGTCAGATTAATTACACTTTTGAATTTTGATTCAGCACGATTTAATCACAATTTATTACTTGCTTGCACAATTTAAACTAACTTTGAAAAGTAACCGGTATTTTAACTTTAAAAAATTCCATTTAATCGCATGAGATTACTTGTTGGCATAATTTGAATGAACTTTTAAAAAGACTCTAATATTTTGACTGTAATTAAGACTAATGACTTTTTTGACTTTTGATTAATCACGATTAATCGCAGTAAATTGCTGGCTTGCATAATTTAACTTAACTTTAAAAGGACCCCAATAGTTTGACTTTAAATAAGAGTAATTGCACTTTTTAATTTTGATTAATCACAATTAATAGCATTAACTTACTTGATTTCATCACTCAAATTAACTTTAAAAAAGACCACAATATTGACAGAAATACACTTTTATAGTCAGAATATCATACACTACATGTTTTAAAATAGTTTACTTTTCTGCACATCATTTATTTGCTCAAAGCTTTGTGCCATTTGTATCTAAAGTCCCATCAGGGTGTATTTTGAATTGACCTGATTCCTAACTGTATAGAAACCCACGTTTTTAGGTCAATATAAATGGATTCATTCGTGTTTACTTTATACAAAATAAATGCTTTATTTTTTGTGATTAATCGCATGCGTTAATGCAATACATTTGACAGATCTAAATTTATAATGACGATAATAAATTAATGTTTTAAATACAATGAATCCATGTGGCATGAAAAATGCAAATAAAAAATAAAATCAAATTAACACAATATGCAAATATGCAAACATGATAACTGATTGGAAAATATAAGCCATTAATGTGTGTACAGTATACCTGAGTGTGGTCAACAGTGTGGCTGACATTGACCCTGATAGAGTCCAATGAAAGGCATTAGTCCCGGGTCATTACATGGCTAAACTGGGGTATCACACACACACACACACGAGAGTGGACGTGACACGGGCGGACATCTCCATCTAGCCCATTCCCACTAAACGTTAATGGTGGGAATGCCTACTAAGTAATCATTGCTCAGCTTTGATTAGGGAGGTATTTATTTATTAGAATTACTTCATTAGCTAGCTTTGCTGTGCATCAGGCTGAGAGCCGTTCCTAATATTTGGATTGAAAATAAGTTCCTGTGTCCACATTTTTATTCCGATATGTAGCAAAATGTATTGTGCTCTTGCTGTGCACATGTGCCACAAATGCGCAAAGTTTCATACAAATCAGTGGTGTGCTTTTTGTGCAGTAATCTAATCCACACACCAAGCAAGCCCAGTGACGCTGTAGAGACCGAGAGTCTTCGTTTAGTGGCGACCAGTCTCGTCCGGCACTGATTCCCCCGTAATAAGCTTTGGTCTGGGCTCCCAGCGGAGAGTTTCCTTGACAATCTGACAATGTTATCTCAAGATAAATGGGTTACGGGTCGGAGGTGACGGCAGAGGAGCGAGAAAGTGACTTGACTTGTGATGTTTTGATGGAGGATGCGTTTAGCCACCAGCGCTAGCAGGTCCCCCCCCGCAGGTAGATGGCGATGATTGCCTGCAAACAGAGCACTCGTGCGGCGTACGTGCGCCTTTGCTTGTCTGTGCATCGTTAAATCTGATAGCTTTACTAATAAGTGGGGAGATTCGCGAAGACAGAAGACGGTGCCACCAGCAGGGCTGCAGACACCTGGGGCAAAGGTCACAAATTCAAGATCCTAAAGATGGACAACGATGATTGGCCATTTAGGTAATAACTGGGCCTGTCTCTCACCTCAACACACACACTTACACACACTTACACGTACTTACACGCACAAGCAAAAAAACTTCACCAACACAGGACCTATCGCCAAGCCAGACCTCTTTCAGCCTTTCATTTTCCAGATAAACAGACTTTTCTCTGATCGTGTCGCTCCACGTTATCAGCAACACCGCTCAGCCGGTCTGTAGCATGAAATGAGGTCCCCGAAATGTCACAATCGTTACACTTTATTGTGTTAATTAAAGACGGAGTGAAAGGACCACACTGTACAATCTAGGCACTTATAGTACACCGATTATCTTGACACTATTCTTTTTATAATCCATTATTTTGTTCATGCTTATAGCATATCTGTCCTTAAATATTGTTTGCTGTGAAGGTTCTGAACTCCTCTTTCTATACCAGAGCAAGGCGGTTTGCTTTGATGTAGCTCAATCATGGTGTACTTCTTTAGAGAGATAATTAGCTGCAAGTGCATCCACAGTGGTGCACTCTATTTAACCCTCGATTCAATTATTGTTTACAAAGTAAGTCTTTTTTTTCATTAGATGTAAAACCAATGGAAATAGGTATTCACTTTATGGGTGATTTTCTTTTAGTAACATTTAACAAATTGAACTAAATAAAACTAAAATAAAGTAACATTATTTGTGCACTCGATTCTGCCTCTGATTTCCTTAACGTTTAATTTGACTTTCATTTTCAAAGTAAATAATTGTCTCCCTTAACATAAAAAGCTAAGCAAAGAAAATACTACAACTAATATTTCTCAGTAATGCCTAATAAGCCCAACTAAATAAAAATGAAATAAACTAACTCTGGTAACACACTTTATTTTTACAATTGTCTCGTTGCTCAATTACAATTTTCCATCATATTTTCCATTTACATCAAAAGAAAAGTAAAATATTAATTACAGCTTAACAGTCTTAACTAAATAAAACTAAGTAAACTAAGACTACTAGTACAATTCGTTTTTCGAATTGTCTCAGCTCTCAACTACATTAAGAAACAAGTATAAATGCATTTAAAGCAAAGCGAAGGTTTAGATACATCTGATTATTTAAGTAACACCTAACATTCTGGACTAAAGGAAACTAAAATTAAGCAACGCTAGTGGAGCACAAGTAGTTTACTCCATTTTTCCTCTGATTATTAAACGATCAATTACATTTTCATTCTCAGAATAAGTCATTTATTTCTCTGAAAAAAACTAAAATAGAGTATATATATATACAGGTATATATATATATATATATATATATATATATATATATATATATATATATATATATATATATATATATATATATATATATATATATATATATATATATATATATATATATATATATATATATATATATATATATATATATATTTAAAATGTAATTTATTTCCTTAACTAAAGCAAAAATAAAGTAACGCTAGTCATGCATTTTATTTTGTCTCGAATTGCCCAATTTAACTTTAATTTTTGAAATAAGTCATATTTTTCCCATAACATAAAAAGCAAAGCGAAGTAAGAATTGCAGCTGATTTTTTTATAAATGCTTAAAATTGTAACTAAATTCAAATAGCACTGGTACTACACTCCATTTTTCTAATTGTCTCAATGCTCAATTAGTCATTTTTTCCCATTACTTATAAAGCAAAGTGAAATAAGTACTGTATAATTACAGCTGATTTTTTTATACATCAAACTTAACAGAGTTGGCCAAATCAAACTAAAACAAAGCACTAGGTGTTCACAAGTAATTAGCTCCATTTTGCCTCTCAAATTAATTTTCATTTTCAGAATAGGTATTTATTTCCCTAAAGAAGACTAATATAAAGTAACACTCGTCATGCACTTCATTGCCTTAATTTACCTTTCATTTTGAAAATAGGTCCTTTTTTTTCCCCATAACATAAACAGCAAAGCGAAATAAGTACAGCTAAGTTTTTATTTATGCTTAACATTCTTAACTAAATACAACTATAACAAACTAACACTGGTAGTACACAGCATTTTTCTAATTGTCCTAACGCTTAATCAGTCATTTTTTCTCATTGCTTATAAAACATAGCGAAATAAGTATAAGTACTGCTGATTTTTTAATTCACACTCAAAGTGGAACTGCACTTTTTTTTGAATTTCCGTTCACAATCATTATGAAAGACAAGAACACACGTCTTTTCTTTTTTTTAAAGATTTTTAAACAATAAAACAACGCTTGGAAGATGCAGCTAATGAGAGTCACTGTTGTAGCCTTCAAAGCCCTCTAAAACAACTTCAAAACCCTCCATCAACGTTTTATAAACACACTGCAACTCTATATATAATGTAACAGGTTTATAACAATATGTTATATGTACAATATTTACCGTATTTTGGTCATTTTAAGCATTTCCGGGACTGATTTCTTCAGCACTTTAATTTTGTTTCCACAGCAGCGCACTTCTGACTTCTGGCAACAAGTGTGTGTTTCTACTTCGGGATACAAACAGAAACAAACGCGAAGGTGTTTTCTAATCCTCGAAGACTACTTTTTTGGACAAATGAGGACTCACAACCTTATCTTTTTTAACTTGAATATACAGAGGATGAACTGCTGGTTATAGAAGCGAGCACGAAGAAGAGGGTGAAACGTTGGAGCAGACAGAAGCCGAGAGAGTGGCATTGGCGTGACTCAAAGCTGCAAAATTGGGAATTTGGAGCCAAGTTATTTCGACATAAATGGATTGCTTACCCAAAATCAACAGAAAACATTCCCGGCCAGCTGGACCAGATGAACATTGAGTGAGTCACATTTTAATATTGATCATGATACATGCAGCACGTCATGAGTGTTATTACAACTACAGTACATACTAGGGCTGTGAATCTTTGGGTGTCCCACAATTCGATTCGATATCGATTCTTGGGGTCACGATTCGATTCAAAATCGATTTTTTTTTCCCGATTCAAAAGGATTCTCTATTCATTCAATACATAGGATTTCAGCAAGATCTACCCGTCTGCTGACATGCAAGCAGAGTAGTAGATTTTTGTAAAAAGCTTTTATAATTGTAAAGGACAATGTTTTATCAACTGATTGCAATAATGTAAATTTGTTTTAACTATTAAATGAACCAAAAATATGACTTATTTTATCTTTGTGAAAATATTGGACACAGTGTGTTGTCAAGCTTATGAGATGCGATGCAAGTGTAAGCCACTGTGACACTATTGTTCATTTTTATTTATTTTTTATAAATGTCTAATGATAATGTCAATGAGGGATTTTTAATCACTGCTATGTTGAAATGGTAACTAATATTGATACTGTTGTTGATAATATTCATTTTTGTTTCACTACTTTTGGTTTGTTCTGTGTCGTGTTTGTGTCTCCTCTCAATTGCTCTGTTTATTAGAGTGTTGCTGGGTCGGGTTTGGTTTTGGAATTGGATTGCATTTTTATGGTATTGCTGTGTATTGTTTTGTTGGATTGCTTAATTTAAAAAAAAAAAAAAAAAATTAAATAAATAAAAAAAACATGTTTTTTTTAAATGAGAATCGATTCTGAATCGCACAACGTGAGAATCGCGATTCTAATTCGAATCGATTTTTTCCCACACCCCTAGTACATACACTGTCTGGCTAGCTGTGTACAAACAAAACATGAAATGTGGGCTGATACTTTACAGAAACTATAATATGATTGTTCATGTTTTTCAGTCAGTACAGATTGGTGTCCTGTTGCAGTGTTGTGCATTACAAACTCAAGGGCGTTTCATGTTGATGTAGAAGCTACCTTATCTCTTGCCGTAGTTAGCTTCTTTAACTAATACCATAGCATGGTGATGTGTTAGTACGCAACAAAAAGAGTTCCTCAGTGTTTGCTCTTACAATACCAATGTTACTACAGTTTAGTTATTATACAGTTTATGGAATGTGAATTAAGTATTGTTGATTGTTTTTAAATGCATTTTTAAAGTGAGCCGACTTTTACATGTTAAAATGCAGAACAAAAAAAAACTTGTATTTTCTTGTCTCTCATAATGGTTAAAGTTAATGTACCATTGATAGTCACACACACACTAGGTGTGGTGAAATTACTCTCTGCATTTGACCCATCCCTTTGTTCCACCCCTTGGGAGGTGAGGGGAGCAGTGAGCAGCAGCGGTAGCCGCGCTCAGGAATCATTTTGGTGATTTAACCCCCAATTCCAACCCTTGATGCTGAGTGCCAAGCAGGGAGGTAATGAGTCCCATTTTTATAGTCTTTGGTATGACTCGGCCGGGGTTTGAACTCACGACCTACCGATCTCATGGTGGACACTCTAACCCCAAGGCCATTGAAGAAAAAGAGTTCCTCTGTGTTTGCTCTTACATTAACAATGTTGCTACAGTTAAAGGCCTACTGAAATGATTTTTTTTTATTTAAATGGGGATAGCAGATCTATTCTATGTGTCATACTTGATCATTGCGCGATATTGCCATATTTTTGCTGAAAGGATTTAGTAGAGAACAACGACGATAAAGATTGCAACTTTTGGTATCTGATAAAAAAAAGCCTTGCCCCTACCGGAAGTAGCGTGACATATTCAGTTGATAGCCTCCTCATATTTTCCTATTGTTTTCAATGCAGCTAGAGCGATTCGGACCGAGAAAGCAACGATTACCCCATTAATTTGAGCGAGGATGAAAGATTCGTGGATGAGGAACGTTAGAGTTAAAGACTAGAATGCAGTGCAAGACATATCTTTCTTCGCTCTGACCGTATCTTAGGTACAAGCTTGCTCATTCCACACTCTCTCCTTTTTCTATTGTGGATCACGGATTTGTATTTTAAACCACCTCGGATACTATATCCTCTTGAAAATGAGAGTCCAGAACGTGAAATGGACATTCACAGTGACTTTTATCCCCACGACAATACATCGACGAAACACTTTAGCTACGGAGCTAACGTGATAGCATTGTGCTTAACTGCATATAGAAACAAAATAAATAAATCCCTGACTGGAAGGATAGACAGAAGATCAACAATACTATTAAACCAGGGACATGTAAATACACGGTTAATGCTTTCCAGCTTGGCGAAGCTTAAAAATGCTGTTGCTAACGACGCCATTGAAGCTAACTTAGTATAACGGGACCTCACAGAGCTATGATAAAAACATTAGCGCTCCACCTACGCCAGCCAGCCCTCATCTGCTCATCAACACCCGTGCTCACCTGCGTTCCAGCGATCGACGGAAGGAGGAAGGACTTCACCACGATCATCCGTGCGGTCGGTGGCTAGCGTCGGCTAGCGCGTCTGCTATCCAAGTCAAAGTCTTCCTGGTTGTGTTGCTGTAGTCCGCCGCTAATACACCGATCCCACCTACAACTTTCTTCTTTACAGTCTTCATTGTTCATTAAACAAATTGCAAAAGATTCACCAACACAGATGTCCAGAATACTGTGGAATTATGAGATGAAAACAGAGCTATTTTGTATTGGATTCAATGGGGTACCGATACTTCTGTTTCACTGGCTACGTCACGCGCATACGTCATCATCCAAAGACGTTTTCAACCGGAAGTTTAGCGGGAAATTTAAAATTGCACTTTATAAGTTAACCCGGCCGTATTGGCATGTGTTGCAATTTTAAGATTTCATCATTGATATATAAACTATCAGACTGCGTGGTCGGTAGTAGTGGCTTTCAGTAGGCCTTTAAGTTATTATACAGGTAACGGAATGTGAATTAAGTATTGTTGACTGTTTTTAAATGCATTTTTAAAGGGATTTAGGGGTAGAATTGATTTCTCCCATTAGCTGCATTGCTAGACACCAACAACAAGCCAACTTTTACATGTTCAAATGCAAAAAAAACTAAAACGTCTGTCTTCTTGTCTCTCATAATGATTGTGAACGAAGCAACATGCTTTTTCCATTCAGCGTCTCCTTGTCGTTTACGTCAACGTACCGAACAGTCAGGCCCTTTCCTGTGTCCCATTTCGTGAGAGAATAATTTTGCGCGCACCTCTGTGCTGCTACATGAACCTCTCCCACCATCGCAGATCCATGGAAGCACGCCAGTGATCAATGCCTCCGCAGACTGTTATTAAGCGATTAGGAGCTGAACACACGGAGACAGATCTAATGGCTGGTCCTGAATGAAGGGGACCTTTTTTCGTAGGAGAGCAGTTGTTCATTACAGGGCTATTTCATGCTGTTGGTTACTTTGCAAGCTTGTGTCTTTCAGTGCAATGGCCTCGGGGTTATATCGTCTGCTCGCAGCCTCACTGTTGTCATGCTAGTTCCCACTGATTTGCCCCGTGCGCTTCAAGACTTTGAAAAATGGGAAATGTGTTCCTACAGGATTGTGCAGAATTGGGGCGGTCTGGATCCGAGTGGAATACTGGAAGTTTTAGTGCTGGTGGTTGCTTCGATGTTTTATTGTTGTTTTTAGTAATAATGCTCCAAGAAGTCATGGACAAATTCATAGTTGAATTTTTTCAAAAATATGTAAAGTATCCATCCATAACGTGCATACGTGATACACACATTTACGGCTCATACATGGACACAGCAACATGATGCATTATTCCTCAGTCACAGGTGAACCCAGGACGCTTTCATCACAGTCCGGCTGTCCGACTGCAGTCTCATCTGTCCCCGGGTTGAAATTGCCAATAAAGAGGGTCTCATATAGATCACCCCCGACGGGCGCTGGCGACCTGTCACGCAGACCATGATTCCTCGCTTTCACAGAAGGGGGAAGAGGGACAAATAACCCTGTGAATCTGCCCATATCTATCTCAGCACCACCACCTTTCTATCCTCCGTCTTCGTCCACACACACACATGTCCCGTCTAGGAGGGCCATAAAGCGCCAAGCTAAAGGGATATATAGCGGACGTAGTCATAGGAGAGACAAGTGCAGGCCTGAGCTTTCACTTTCACTCTCCAGAGGCGGTGAATCAAACTAATGGCTTAAAGACACAGAGACTGATGAGCACCTGGACATTTGCAACTTTTTCCGACACTTTCCCGTCACCAAACGTACACTCACTGGGTGTAACATTAGGTACGCCTGCACAACGTACACTCACTGGCCATAACATTAGGTACGCCTGCACAAGCCAAGAACAGGAGGAGAATTTGGGCCACATTGAAATAAAAAACACATGTTAAATGTAACAACATGTCAATTAATGTATTGGGGATGATACAATTATATTCACACATAAAATGCAATTGTATTCACAAGAAAAAAATAATTTATTCACAAAAAATTCAATATTATTGTAAAAAAAAAGAGAGTTTAAAAAAACCTTTTCTCAGAAAATGTAAACCTAAATCTTGTAATTTTACGAGTTTTTTATGTTGTGTTTGGTTTTTCCCCAAAATACTTAAATATTAAAATTGAAAAGCTTATTAGTGTACTTCTACAAAAACATATTTCCATCCATCCATCCATTTTCTACCACTTGTACCGTTCGGGGTCGCGGGGGTGCTGGAGCCTATCTCAGATGCATTCGGGCGGAAGGCGGGGTACACCCTGGACAAGTCGCCACCTCATCGCAGGGCCAACACAGATAGACAGACAATATTCACACTCACATTCACACACTAGGGCCAATTTAGTGTTGCCAATCAACCTATCCCCAGGTGCATGTCTTTGGAGGTGGGAGGAAGCCGGAGTACCCGGAGGGAACCCACGCAGTCACGGGGAGAACATGCAAACTCCACACAGAAAGATCTTTCAACAAAATATGACTTAATTCTCCTAAAAATGTAATAAAATGTTTGAAAAAATACAACTTTTTTCTCATACACGAATGACTTTTTTCTAAAAACAATTTTATTTAAATATCATCATGTCGTAACGTTACAAAATATTGTGTATAATAATTCTATATCATAATCATATTTTAGTTGTATTACTATATCATAACATTATTAAATTAAAGTGTATTCTAATATTACCATGTTGCCTTTTTAGTGTAACCATGATACCTTACAATATTAAAAAAAAAGAAATGAACAAAGAAATTCTGCCTTTAAAAGCACAACAGTTGATTTCAATTGACAAAATAACCTTTTTTAATTTAAAGCCTTGCAGTGTAATAGTTCTGCATGTACATTCGTCTTGAAAGTGAATAAATAAGTGAGGAAAATGTTGGGTAAAGTTATGTGACAATACTCATGATGCTGTCACTTTTCTAATGGCCTGTTTCATATTTTAGTTTCAAACTAAAAGAGAAAGCTTCTTTTATGTTGTGCTGCATAAAAAAAAGGGTAGTTTGTATTTTTTATTTTTTTTTGAAAGACCAACAGTGCTCCCTGCTGGTGGAAGTCAAAACAGCAGCATGGTCAGAAGTGGCTGCAAGCAGAGGTTCAACTTCCTCTTCCTGCTTGTTTTTTTCTAACCTAGTGTATGTGTGTGTGTGTGTGTGCACGTGTGGCCCACGCTCACGCACGTTAGGGAGCGTCCCTCGTCATCAGGAGTGTAACTGCTTCCTCCCAGCTTTTGCCTCTGAATCACGGAGGACGGACGTGGAAGAGCTGCAGAGGAACCTGCATGGCCAGTGGGCAACTCCAATAAAAGACAATCTGACTTTTCACAAGCTATCATAATCAGCATCCTCCCACTGAGGTTGTTTGTCTGAGGGGGACACGGATGACTCCGGCTAAGGCGGAGGACATTCCGAGCGGTAATTAATAGTCTTAAGTGACTGCTGCTGGCTGGCAGGCAGGCAGGGACTGCATGGTTTTGTTGTTTGCTGGTACCGTGTCCCCCAGCGTGTCCCACAGCCTCCTGGCTTGGCATGGAAGAGGAGGGAAATGGAGAAAGTGGCTTTTTATCGCTCGCTTGTTTGTCTCTCGGGGGCCTCTTCCATGATCACACACACCCTTGTGAGCACGTCTTCCAATGTTAATCTGGTGTCACAAATGTTAAGGGAAAGACATGAAATGCCACAAAAATGTCATCCCCACCCCCCTTCGTAAACATACATTTGCATGTGACTTTGTGTGATGATGGAGGAAGGCGGGGGAGGCGGCGGATAGGACCAGCTTGTTGTTTTTAGCCTTTGGGTGCCTGTTTGTACACGAAGCAGCGGAGCAGGGTGCTTCCTATAATCCCATCACGCTTGAAGGCCCGAAGGCCGCGCCTAAAGATGCGACTTTGCTGGCATCCTCCGTCTCTCCTGCACCGTGAGAGCCAAAAGACCCTGTGTGGACCACCATTTGTCATACATGACTTAGTTTAAACCAGGGGGTCTTAACCTTTTTGACTTCGGGGGCCCATCTTTTCCAGTACAGAGTGGCCCGGGCCCCGCTCGTTTTTTTAACACTGAATTAGTAATCTTACCCTTAATGATATTCATTAATTATATCTAACCTACTTACAGTTTAACATGATAAACCTTGTCAAATGATATGAAACCATGTGACAATCACAAATATTATTATCAAGGCTTAGGTCAGGCTAATTACAAAATAAATACTAATCAAATATACTGCAAAAAAGGGACTCAAAAACTGATAGGAAAAAAAAATGAAAAAAAACTACCTGGTGCTAAAATAAATACATTTTAATTAAATTAAAAATCAATAATAATAATATATGTTTCTTAAATCATAATAATCCCCCCAATTTCCCTCCAAAACCGATTACCTCGCTGGAATATAAAGACAATCTAACATACATCCATAAACGTGGATGCATTTGCAAAAGTGCAATATATTTATCTGTACAGTAATATATTTATTTATATCTGCAACTTATTGCTCTTTTATCCTGCACTACAACGAGCTAATACAACAAAATGTTGTTCTTATCTGTACTGTTTTCCTTGCCCTTATGTGGTCTCTGTACTGAGGATGTCGTTGTGGCTTAAGCAGCCCTTTGAGACATTTGTGATTTAGGGCTATATAAAAAACATTGATTGATTGATTGATATTGTTAAGTTCAAATTTGAATGACAATAAAAGGACGTCTAAATCTAAGTCTAAGTTAAATAAACTGCCAAAACAATTAAAGTGCAAATGAAAATACAGTTTCCCCACTTTAGTCATAATTTAAGCCTTTAATAAACTTCTCGACGATTTTAGCTCCAGACTTCTTCTGTTTGTTTGATATTGTCATTACTGCCACAAGTGGTGGAAAAGTGTATTACAACTGAGTACCGCCGCAGCAACAGAAATACAACAGCTGAAAAGCAGAGGTTTTTTGGCGGCCCAACAATGGGTTAAACATATACATTAGTGCCTCAACTTCAAAGCTTAATTGGTTCTATGACGGAGCTCATAACTCAAAACTCCCATATCTCGAATCTCTCATTGAAATGAATTGAAATCAATTTCATTGCTGCTTGACCCCCATAACACAGCACAATTTTACCATGTAACATGCCTTTTAAAAAGAAAAACACACGTATTGTATAAAAGCCATGCAATAGAATGTGTTACAAACAACTAGAGTAGTTTTATGAAGTGATGTAATAATAATGACGCTCACTATCTGTATCGACACTGATAATGTGTTAGTGTTCCATAATGGTCATTTGCTGAATTAAAAAAGTCACAAAATGTGACGTACAATTGTTTAATGACTATGATCCCCATTAGATGCTGCAATAGTAATCGCTATATTCTTTCTAGGATCTAAAAACTTCAAAAACACTTTGATACATCACAGATGACAAAAACACCACAATCAAAATAAAACAGTGCCACATAAATTACATATAATAGTTATGCTAATAACTATTGTACAAAGTACAATTATATACAGAAAACTCCTGACAAAAAAGGTACAGATTATCAAGTTGGAAAGCAAAAATAGACCAAAAAGAAAATAAGATTATAGTTATTCTTGTGTGTGTTCTATTTTTTTTAACAAAACTTACTGGATTCATTCCCAAAATCAAAAATGTAGCAAAATTAAGGAATGTGATTGTTTAGTTTTTTATTTAATATAAATCAATGTAATTGGTGTGTGGCTAATGCCAAAAAATGTGCCTTTAAAAAAACTTTTAGGAAGTAAATATTGTCTGAAAACATTACAATAGAATGTACTACAACTAGAGTAGTTTTATGAAATAATGTAATAATAATGATGGGTCAATGATGTCTCAGTGAGGGTATGGCACACTCACTACGTGTATCGACTTCCTGTTTGCAAAATGATATTGATTGAAGTCACAAAATCAAAAAATTTAGCAAACCTAAGCAAATATAATAGTTTTTATTATTAATAGTTGTGCAGAAAGAAATAAGATCAAAATGATCCCCCAAATGGGATTTTTTTTTTTTTTAAACTGATGTCTAAATGCGGCACACCTCTTTTCCGACTTCTTTTAGTACAATCTGTCACTTGTGAGCCGAAAGAAGCGCTTCCTGATAAAAACAGTTTTCAGTCAAATGTGTACCCTGTCTTCCGCCCGAGTGCAGCTAGGATAGGCTCCAGCCCCCTCAGGACCCCGAGAGGCGGTAAGCGGTAAAAGATTGATGGATGTGGCATAGTGTTTTTTCTTAAAGTGACACACACATCGAGGCATGGAGGACAGAGTATCACTTCTTGTGTTTCACGAGGCGTTGATTCTTCAGTATCATTAGACCCATCACTATGTAATAAGAAAGTACAGTATTTACCTTGGAGAGCGGTTTTCTACGGTATCATATTCCAGCTGCTTCCCTGTCAAATACACCATCAGCAGCTTTTCCATATTTTCATTAATTATTTAAACATCCTTGGCTGGCTTTAGACTCATTCTGCTTTGGCATGGTGCAGACTAGCAGTGAAACAAACTGCTTGTCATGTTTTTGATCATTTCTTTCTTTATTTCCATGAATATCATCCACTTATGTCCTCACTTGTGTTCCTTCTCATGGTTGGAAAACAAAGTAATGTCCATCTCTAGCTATAAGTTAACGCGAGTGAGTAAGGGGTTCAGTGTTTTATTGGCGAAGCCAACCAATGGCGGGGATGATTGTAACTCCAATTTTTGCTGGAGACTTAAATCATAACAATTAGCCGAGAGAGATCTCTTATCTCAAAACATTCTTAAGTTGAGGAACCACCACTTTACAACCATTCGAACTCTCTTACTTTTAAACTGCTGCACAAAAAAGGGGGGGAATTTGGCAAAACATGCACTTTCATAGTGTTGTCAGTGCTATTATTTTGGTAACAAATACACCACATGGCTGGTATTAGGTTGACTTGAATTTTCTCACACAGCTCAATACACTCTTGTAAACACCTACTTTAGGGTGAGTTACGGCAAAATGTGATGAACACCCTTAAGGGACATACATGTGTGTCATAGAAAAACATGGCTGCTAGTGGTGGCAAAAAAAAAAAAAAATCAAATGAATCACAAATCTTATTTGGAACAATTCTTAATCTTTTTAAAAAAATCAAAAAACCATTTTTTTATTTTTTTTTATCTGTTCTTACTGATTACTTTACAAAAGCAAAGTGTTGGATACTCTCTTTTTGCCTTATTTATATTTGACTTTATTAAATGTTTGGGTTGAATTTTACCAAACAAAACCCGTTTTCTTTTTTGTAATATAGAAATGTATCAGAGCTGTTTATTTAATGGAGGAATGTAATTAATCATAGAACTGGTACCTAGTGTTATTTAAAAAGTATTGATTTTGAATCGAGAATTGTTTTGAATCGATTCTGAATCAAATCATTACCCCCAAGAATTGAATCGAATCGTGTGGTGCCTAAAGAGTCACAGCTCTACCCAGCAGGCACAAGACATTGATACAACGTTGATTATATGTACATGTTCTTTAAAATTGACTTTGAAACAACATTGCAAAATAGTTGTATGTGTAAATTAAGACAACGTTGATGTCTAACGTTGGATCCACATTGTTAGTTAAATGACCAAATTTCAATGGTCAAATCAATGCCACAACCTGACATTGAACAAACCTTGTCAAAAATATGTTGTTGCAACGTTGTATTTCTGTTGTAGAATATTGGTTGGAAAATGACCAAAATTATATGGTTAAATCAACGTCAGAACCAAACATTGATTAAACGTTGTCAAAAAGCATGTTGTTCCAACGTTATGTTTGTGTTGCTCAACGTCACGACCTAATTCAACAAGTTCTCAACGTTGTTCCAATGTCCTGTGCCTGCTGGGTAATGGCCGCCATTAAGTAAAACATATTTTCACGTAAGTCAGAGAGCGTTCGTCTATTCTTGATAAAGCTATGCGCATACAGCTTACAAACCTAATTAGTGGTTGAACGGGGTTCGTAAATGAAAAAGTGGTTAATCGAGGTTCCTCTGTATCTTTATCACATGCGTGCTATCATGTCTTATAAAGGGGGCGCCACAAATCCATCCATCCATCCATTTTCTACTGCTTGTCCCTTTTGGGGTCAAAAATCAAAAATGCAATCAATCACACTATGGCCAATATAGTGTTGCCAATCAACTTATCCCCAGGAGCATGTCTTTGGAGGTGGGAGGAAGCCGGATCATGAAAATAAATAAATAGTATGCGATTTCGGTGGCGACTTGTCCAGGGTGTACCCCATACTTTCCAACCTTGAGACCTCCGATACCGGGAGGTGGGGGGTGGGGGGTGGGGGGGCGCGGTCGGGGTGGGGCGGGGGCGTGGTTGGGGGCGTGGTTAAGGGTGTGGTTAATAGGGGAGTATATTTACAGCTAGAATTCACCAACTCAAGTATTTCATATTATATATATTATATATATATATGAAATACTTGACTTTCAGTGAATTCTAGCTATATATATATATGTATATATATTTATTTTATTATACATATACATAAAATAAATACTTGAATTTCAGTGTTCCGGGGGCTATCCAGTAGATGGCAGTATTGTCCTGTTTAACTTCTCCGTTCATGACTGAGTATATAATTTCGGCCACCGTGTTCAATGGAGAAGTCTGTTCTACAAAATGTACAGGCAACATAATTACATACACCTTCCCCTTCGAACTGTCCTGGATGAACTGAAATTCTTGTTTCCATTCGTTTTGGAACTTGCTAGCGTATTTCTTCATCTTGCTCGTCGACGGCGTCGCCATGTCTATAACTTCCTCGTTCTTCTGCTTCGTCTCCTTGTTGTAGTGCGCAGTTGTGCACTCTACTCTCTAAAAGCCGTAGATGTTATGACGTCATTGGGCAGGCAAGCTGTTTATATTGTGGGAAAGCGGACGCGAGAACAGGCTGTCCCCACTCAGGTCCGCATTGAGCTGGAGGGGGCGTGTCCTCCAGCTCCAGCTGAATACCGGAGTTTGTCAGGAGAAAATTTCTGCCGGGAGGTTATCGGGAGAGGCGCTGAATACCGGGAGTCTCCCGCTAAAAACGGGAGGGTTGGCAAGTATGGTGTACCCCGCCTTCCGCCCGATTGTAGCAGAGATAGGCTCCAGCGCCCCCCCGCGACCCCGAAGGGAATAAGCGGTAGAAAATGAATGGATGGATGGAAGTATGGCGTGTCTTTTTTTTTTTTTTCATGTGACATCATTTTTGAGTTTGTATGCAATGTTTCTTCATAAAGTCACATTGCCACCTAGTGGCCTGGCATGCATGCTGCGTCACAGCGTTTTCTGCTTTTTTCCTCGTAATTTTGGATTCATGAGTGCAGCATGTTCCACAGGAAAGCAAATAGGTGAAGAGATGGTCCAACAATTGGGGAGAAAGTACGGTAAAACATTTTAGAGGTCAAAATGAAATGAGCAAAAATTCAGTTCACCATAGGATTTTTTATTATCATTATTAATAAACCGTTGAGTAGGTTTTTTTTTACTGTAGCATGTGGCATGAAACAAACAGACAATGGATCACATAACATTTCCAATGTGTCACCCTAAGGCATTTTTTGAAATTATTTTGGTTGACTTTTCTATTTTGCAGTTAAAAAAAGGCATGTGTTATGAATATTATCAGCATCACCATTTAAGATCACATTGTCACTTTTAGAGAGCGGAAGCCGTGAACATTATTCGTCCAAATGTTTATATTTGTTATACTTCATTTTGCATCAAACTGAATTATAGTGTATGTGTGTGTGAGCATGCTGCAATATTCACTTTCCCGGGTCATGAAAGGTAACATGGGAGACGATGATGACAAATCAGTGTAACAGCATATTGTGGGCTGCAGACCAAAGGAGGAAATATCCATGAGGACTGAGGGCTGCGTTTATGGCTATGCCTGCCTCGGGAAGCCCCACGGCGCTGTAGCTGACCCCCCGTTGCAGATTCCCCTTACTAATGTGACCCCCGTATTGCGTATCGCAGTCGTCAAAACTCCCACAGGCTATGGTTAGTCGTGGCTACTGTGGGGATCGTCGTCCTCAGCCCGCCTGAGCACAGACAGGATGTGGCAGCTTGGAGGCATTTAGTTAAAGGAGACGTACTTTAATGCTGCAGGCGTACATTTATAGAAGGCCTGGCAGGGATAGAAAGAAGAAAAAAAAGAAAAATGTGTGACGTATGCAGCGGCCGATAACTGATAGAAAAAAAGGGAGAGGGGATGCATTAGCCTTGTTGTATGGCATCTAATCATTATGATAGTCTGGGTGCTCATTTCTGTAATTTATTTCCTGAGACGGCTTTTGCTCAACAAATTGGCTTAGAAATCTCATTTGTTCTTTTACATCAGTGCTGAGGAGGATGGAAACAAATAACACAGCTTAGTGTGTCGTTTTAGCACATCACTTATATTAGTGTTGACCTAAATATAAGACGAGCCTGATTATAAGACCATCCTGATTTTTCTGAAAATGATCATTAAGTTAGTTGGTGGATATTTCTAGCCGGGGCGCTTTATTTCAAGCTTGTCAATGCTGCATCTCTCCAGGAGACTGGTGTGTGCGAGTGACAGGAAGAAAAGCTCTGACTCTCTCAAGGAGAAGTTGGTATGTACCGTCGCATGGATAAACCCCTGTCTTTGTCCTATTGATATGGTATTTCTTACTGCAAATAAGTTCATATGTTTTAATTAACCCTTGGGGATTCCACAAATGTGATGATTGTTATAGATTCCGGGGACCGAAAAGGGTTTTAAAGCCATAAAAGTCTTAAAATTAAGTCTCATATATAAATAATTTATTTTTACTTTCAATGTTTAGCTCTCGAGATCAACTTCAGAGCTATCCGTTGGTATTAGTGTTGTCCTGATACCAATATTTTGTTACCGGTACAATTATTTCGATACTTTTCGGTATTTTTAAGTACTTTTCGGTACTTTTCTAAATAAAGGGGGCCACAAAAAATCGCATTATTGGCTTTATTTTAACACAAAATCTTACGGTACATTAAACATATGTTTATTATTGCAAGTTAGTCCTTAAATAAAATAGTGAACATACAAGACA
Organism: Entelurus aequoreus; assembly: GCF_033978785.1. Classification (NCBI taxonomy): domain Eukaryota; kingdom Metazoa; phylum Chordata; class Actinopteri; order Syngnathiformes; family Syngnathidae; genus Entelurus; species Entelurus aequoreus. Next base: position 33,071,017 of record NC_084745.1, read on the forward strand.
ACTCGTCTTTTAGTAGTAAGTAAGCAAACAAAGGCTCCTAATTTAGCTGCTGACATATGCAGTAACATATTGTTCATGTCCTGGGTATGACGTTAAAGTGCATCCGGCAGTGGAGGCTCCTCTATGGGGTCTTGGGGCACTAGGAGGTTAACCCCTTTACTACTTTTACCCCAGGTGGCCCTTGGCAAAGGCCTAGTACCTGACTGCCCTCTAGCCAGGGATACGGTGAAGACCTCAACGGCGGAGCAGGCGGAAGACGATAGATGTAAGAACCACCACAACGGCTGCGATGGCGGAAGAAGGCACCCCCACATCCATGTGGGCCCAGTTATGGGGAAATAACAACCCGAGACCTCAACGGTGGAACAGGCGGAGGATGATTGCTAACCCTATGGAGCCTCACAACGGCTGGGATGGCGGATGAATGCTGCAGCAGAAAAGGGTCCCCAGTCGTCTTGGACTCCATGCCACTGGACCCTGACTCGGATCTGTCAAGGATCATGTGGTGACTGTCTGTGCACCAGTCTCCCCACGTTAAATAAAGTCACGCACAGGCATCCTCCATAAAGGGATACACCCCTACCAGGAGGATCGTCATACTCGCTTCGAGTGACCGCCAATGATGAACATAAAGTGTTATTTTCGATTCTAGTATTTTGTCAAAATTATTAAGGACAAGTGGTAGAAAATGAATTATTAATCTACTTGTTCATTTACTGTTAATATCTGCTTACTTTCTATTTTAATATGTTCTATCTACACTTCTGTTAAAATGTAATAATCACTTATTATTCTGTTGTTTGATACTTTACATTAGTTGGGTTGGAGGACCGATACTTTTCAGAGGCGGTATAGTACCGAATATGATTCATTAGTATCGCGGTACTATACTATTACCGGTATACTATACAACCCTAGTTGGTATGAAATAGTTTTTGTTGTTGTTGTTTTCATGTTTTACGTCCTTTTTTATCAAAGAAAACAGTTGTTTTTTTTAGCAAAAACATCAACTCTGCAATATTTGTGCACACACGTGCAATATTTTTGAAACCACACCCACACAACTCCTAAAATAACTATTGAAAATGTTGTGATTCATTTCTATACAACTCCTGTGACCATATGTTATCCCGCTAACAATTAAAATGAACCTTCTGTTGCATGATGTCACCAAGGTCCCAGGTGTCACTAAGGGTTAAATCCATGGGGTGTTTCTTGTCCATGTGACACTTGTGGGAGAATAAAAGATAACTCATCATTTTGAGACTTTTTGGGGGGAAAGGGGGGGTCTACCGTCTTATATTCTTATCAATATTGTATTTATTGCTGTGAATAAGTTTATATATTTTACTTGATGCCATGGAGTGAAATTTGTCCATACAACACTTGTGAGTTAAAGACAACCATTCTTTTTTAGACTTTTTCTAGGCAGGAAAATATTGTCTTATGTTCTTATTAATACAGTCTATATTGTTGTGAAAAAGTTTCATAATTTTATATAACTCCATGGGGTGAAATATGTCCATTTATAGGAATTTTAAAAAAAATTATAAGGAAAAAATACCATTTTATATTCGGGTTATTATGCTATTTATTGTTGGGACTAATTTCCATCAATCCATGAGGTTAAATGTGTCTACATGACGCCCTCTTGTGGTCATAAGAGACACCCTCCTGCAGAGCGATCACTCAGTTTAGTTAGAGTGTAAGACGACCCCACTCGGTTATTACTGCATAAGGGACAATTAAGCGTTAGAAATAGGATGGATGGAAGTATTATTCCTAACTTTTCATATCAGTATAACACAAAACACTATAATGAAAGTGAAACAAAGCAAAAGTACTCACCATTAAAGTATGCATGCAGTGGTGTTTTGTTAGAATTGATAATTAGTCATTACAATAATAACATATGACACTTTGGAAGGTGTAATGCAGGTGTCTTCAGAGTGTGGCCTGGGGGCCATTTACGGCCCGCAGATATTTTTTTAAAAGGCCTGCGGAACTTTAAAAAAAAAACATTACAAAAAAAAGACCAAACAGGTGCAATGTAACGAGAAAATGTTGCAATATTGACACTCATAGCACAAATCTGCCATACAGGCAGTTTTCTACTTTAAAACTGTCATTGTTCAAATAATAATAAACAAATATAGTTAAACGTTGAAAGTAAAAAAAATTATATATATTAATATATGAATGAACACTTTTATGAGTGGAGGCATATAGATTTACCTGTAATGTTCAAAAAATAATAATGACTTATTAGCAATGTTGTTAGTAATTATTTACTTATTTAAGGCTCCAACTACTTCACACCAAATATTCTACTTTGAATATTTTGTGTTTTTTACATAAAAAACAGGGTTTTCTTTGACAATAGCTTGAAATGTACCTGTTTTGATTAAACTTTGTCAACGGATAGATCTGAGGTTGATATATATATGACATATTTTAGCATTAAAAGTAATATATGTATATATATATATATATATATATATATATATATATATATATATATATATATATATATATATATATATATATATATATATATATATATATATACATATACATATATATATATATATATATATATATATATATATATATATATATGTATATATATATATATATATATATATATATATATATATATATATATATATATATATATTTTATATATATATATATATATATATATATATATATATATATATATATATATATATATATATATATATATATAAATATATACTGTATATATATATATATATATATATGTACATATATATATATATATATATATATATATATATATATATATATATATATATATATATATATATATATATATATATATATATATATATATATATATATATATATATGTATATGTGTGTGTGTGTTTTTTACACTTGTTTTTTACACTTCATTGACTTAGACCCATTTGGGTCCCCGAGACCTTTAACATTCACAAAAATGAGGGGAGCCCTAATGGTTACAATAAATATTGTATTGGTTATAAAAATTAAAAATATCAAAATGGCCTCCGCATGTTTGAAATTTTCAGTGTGTGGCCCTCAGTGTAAAAAGTTAGGATACGCCTGGTGTAACGGATGCCAGCTGGTGTGGCTGTACGATAGTGCAATAGTATGTTGTGTAAAGCCTACTCTCTGACGCTGTAAGAGCTGTGCTGGACAACACTTTTTTTTAGCTCACTGGCTAGCGCTGCTCAACTCGACTCCTAATTAGTGGGGATTTGTGGTTGGCGTTTCGTGCTGGGCGTGTGCATGGGATGCCCACTGCCAGATTGTTTAGATTTCCTGCTCTGTGGTTATCATGACACTTCTACAAAATCTGACCGCGTGAACTCCACATGAGGCATTATTTCCCCAAAACAAAAACCGGGATTAGATTTGAATGGCTGCGTTCTGACCTGGAGCTGTGACATTCAGGTGAATATGTTCCAAACATGTCTCCATCAAGATGAACGCAACCCTTTGTCACCCCGGTCTTCATACCGTCACTCTCTGGTGTGGCACGTCGAAGCCGCACACCTGGACACAACAGGGTTAATAAGTTGAGTGACAGGTGACATTTCATTATGGGGACATCATAGAGGCCGAGTGCAAATCCAGCCAGACATGACACGCGCCAGGTCGCACAGCAGACGCAGACAAGACCGAGCAAGTCAACTTTTGCTGCAGGACTCAAGACTGAAAGTCTGTACCCTCTGCTGTCATCTTTGATTCCCTTTGACCGCAAATCCTCACAGAGAACTTCTGTGGAAACAGACATGGATAGTTTGATCTGTCAGTTCTGCACAAAACTCATTTTTGATCAATCTACTATGCATGGAGAAGATACTAAATCCCTATTATATTATGTATCATACATGCACGTATTTATTTATTTATATATCTTATCATTCTTTGTAATTATCCATATGTTTGCATTAATTCCAGTATTAAACCATGAATTGATTAACATGGACCCCGACTTAAACAAGTTGAAAAACGAATTCGGGTGTTACCATTTAGTGGTCAATTGTACGGAATATGTACTGTACTGTGCAATCTACTAATAAAAGTTTCAAGCAATCAATCAATCAAACCTTTCCTCTGATACAACGTATAATAAGCTCTTCTTCTTGTGTTCTAACTGGTCAACTTAGCTATCATTCAAACACTATTGGGCGGAACTAATGACCCAACAGCCAATCAGCTGTCCCTCCGATGTCGTAGTCTTCCGCCCTCCCTTCATTCCTGCAGAAACATGGCGCTACGGGAGCTATCGTCGCTTGAGAAATATTTAGGACTGAAAAGGCCCAATAAGTACAGCACCCGGGGGGAGAGAAAGGTGAAAAAACCATCCGGCGGGAGTGTGACGGTTTAATTTTTTTTTTTTAGAAACGTACATGGTTTGTATGCCGCGGTGAGGGCATCTTAGCTATGGAAGCTAATGCTAATAATTAGATAGCCATGTGTGTAGCTCAATGGACATGTTCATTCATCCAGCATGAATAACAATTTAGCTGTGTGGCTTGTATTTGTGTGCATCATTTAAAACGTTTGGGCTTGTCCATTGGCTAGTGGGAGTGGGCTGACACTGTAAAACATCCACTGATTGTCTGTAGTAAGGAATATGCTCATCCTAGCTTGCATACGTACAGTGGTTCTCAACCTTTTTTCAGTGATGTACACCCTGTGAACATTTTTGTAATTCAAGTATCCCCTAATCAGAGCAAAGCATTTTTGGTTGAAAAAAGGAGATAAAGAAGTAAAATACAGCACTATGTCATCAGTTTCTGATTTATTAAATTGTATAACAGTGCAAAATATTGCTCATTTGTTCTGGTCTTTCTTGAACTATTTGGAAAAAAGATATAAAAATAACTAAAACTTGTTGAAAAATAAACAAGTGATTCAATTATAAATAAAGATTTCTACACATAGAAGTAATCTTCAACTTAAAGTGCCCTCTTTGGGGATTGTAATAGAGATCCATATGGATTTGTGAACTTAATTCTAAACATTTCTTCACAAAAAAATAAATCTTTAACATCAATATTTATAGAACATGTCCACAAAAAAATCTAGCTGTCAACACTGAATATTGCATTGTTATTTTGTTCTTTTTGACAGACATTTTAAAAAAAATCTCACGTACCCCTTGGCATACCTTCAAGTATTCCAGGGGTTCGCGTACCCCCATTTGAGAACCCCTGTACTAGTATGAACATGCTACCCTTTTAGCTAACTTTGTGTTTTTTTCTCTACAGTCATACACCTTTCAGTCATATAACTTGGTATTTGACACTTGCTAACTGATAGCACGCTAACTTTTTGTGCTAGTTCTGCAACCCTTTACTTCAGAGTAAACTGTTAGCATACTAACATTAAAGTGCCGACTATTTTTTAGCAAAATTTTCTATTTTTTCCAGCCATACACCTTAAAGTCATATAACGTGGTATGTAACACTTGTTAACTGTTAGTGTGCTAATTTTAGCATGCGAGCACGCCAACAATAAATTGCTAACTTTTATCAAATTTTACACTTTTTTTTCTCTAAATCCGCAGCTATACACCTTGCAGTCATACACCTTGCAGTCATATAACTTGGTATGTGAAACAAGCTATGTGCTAACATGCTAACTTTTTGAGCTACTTTTGCTTCCATTTAGCCCAGAGTCTTATAACTTTGTATGTGACACTTGTTGACTGTTAGCATGCAAACGATAGCATGCTAGCAAGCTAACTTAGGCTTGCTAACTTTTTTATCTATTTTTACACTTTTTTTTTCTATTTCCGCAGCCATACACATTTGAGTCGTACAACTTGGTATTTGAAACATGCTGACTGTTATCATGCTATCGTTAGCACACATGCTACGTGTTAGCATTTTAATGTAAACATGCTACTGATTCAGACACGGCACCATCTAATAAGTACGACGGCTTCCGGCGGCCAGAGGTCCACAGCACAGATAGCAGGCCCAACAAAATTTTCCGCGGGAATTTTCTAGTTACTAATTGAAATAGTTAATATCTACCTGTCTCCCCTTAGGTCCCGGTGCTACAGAATAATAATGGAGCCCCCCTTGTGGGCCTGGTGACCATCGCATGCCACCTGGTAAAAACGGCCAAGCGCCCTGAGCTGCTCGGTGCCTCTGCAGAGGACCGAGCTGTCGTGCATCAGTGGCTGGAGTACAGAGTGAGCAAGCTGGATGGCTGTAGCAAGGACGACATCAGAACCGTACTGAAGGTAGAGCTGTAAATTAGTGGGCTTATGGCATGATGATGTATTCAAAACTAGACATAAAGACGCACGATATGGCCCAAAATGTATCGTGATACATTGCATCCTCCTGCGATAACGATATATACTGTATTATAATAGAACCTAGGCAGGGTTCGTACGGGTGCTTAAAAACCTTGAAAATGCTTGGATTTTAATGTTGTCTTTTCAAGGTTTGAAAAATGCTTGAATTTTGGGTGAAGTGCTTGTAAATGCTTGGAAATGTTCATCATATTTCTCAGTAGTCTGACTCAATAGGCTAATTATAAAATGGAAAAACAAAATATGTTGCCTTAAAAAATGGATGGATGGATGGATAAAAATGAAAGCTACACGCTTGATCTGTTGGCTTTGCACGAGCCCTTACATTAGGTTGTTGTCATGCCGTATATACGCCCCCAAGAGGACAGTGGTGCATCGGTCCATCATGTCGTTTTAATGAACATTGGGATGGAAATTATTAGTCCATTATTGGACTTGTTTGTACTGGTAAGGTCATGTAATGTATAATTTGTAACCTTTTTCACAACTTGGAGCTGAGTTAATATGAATGATTTTGTAGTTTTTACACTACATGGTTGTATGCATTTATTGCTCTATTATTTTCGTTATCTACTTCACTTGTCTGGCTACCTCAGTGAAAGCAAAAAAAGTTAATTTTTGTCTTTTTGTTAATTTGTTATCATAGCCACAGTTATAGGGCTAGATATTTTTCATTTTTCATTTATTTATTTATTTCAGGCAATGACATAAAAAAAGTACAAAGTTGACAACACATAATAATATAAATTAATATAGTGCAAAAGGTAATGTATAGTGTGTAATGCTTGATTGTCCAGTTTTGCCTGAAAGGGAGTGGGAAGAAGATAACTTATTTAATCCCACAACCAGTTCTCCATTCAGTGATTATTCACATGAGTTTCACTCTTACTTTGTTCAAGGATTATAATACAGATGTTGTATCATAGTGGCATTACCACAGGTAACAATAATTATTACACTGTTACAATAATTTGTATCAACAATGTAGGAATAATGAATATACCAACAATGGTAATAGTGTGGCAAATGCAAGAAACACAGCGTTGTTTCTTTGAGGTCTTTATTGTAAGACTGCCAACATAAGAATACACAATAAAACACAATATGCACTTTTATAGTGTGCCCAAGAAGGTACATAAAACCACACCCATTCTGCTGAGTGTGAGCATGGTCCTAGTGCCCGCCACAATAGACAACATAGCAATAATGGTAATAGACAACATAGCAATAATGGTAAGGAAACATTGAGCACATGTTAACACTTCGAGACAGAGTACAACAGCAGAACACCCAGAGAGCAAGTTATGGGGAAAAAGAAAACCTGTCAGGGGGCCTCACTCGCCTGCCGTAACGGCTACAATGTCCATCCCGCGAAGCGGGTGTGCCTTGTGGAGCAGAACAAACATCAGGGTCCGGGAGAGACGAAAGACATTCAACCCGAACAGATTTTGGGGGGCGACCTCGGCGGGGGACTTGGTCCGGCAGTATCTCTTCACCTGCAACACAATGCGCCGGTTTAAGTCTGTCCAGAGAAACGCATTCCTTGCGCCCACCCATATCCAGCACAACGTTTTTAGGACCGCGTTCCAGCACCCTAAATGGGCCATCGTAAGGCGGTTGGAGGGGCGAACGGTGGGCGTCGTGACGTACGAAGACAAAACGGGCAGATTTAAGCTCCGATGGCACAAACGACTTAGGGAAACAGTGGTGAATCGGGCCGGGAGCCAAGGACTCCCTCGACAAAAAGGGAAACGGTCGCAGGGTACCACCCTCAGGTAAAAATTCCCCCGGAACGCGTAGTGGCTGACCGAACACCAATTCAGCGGGGGCCGCTGCAAGATCCTCTTTAGGGGCTGAGCGCAACCCGAGCATAACCCAAGGTAAACGGTCAATCCAATTGCTATCAACGAGCGCCGCACGCAAAGCCGCCTTAAGCAACCGGTGAAAACGTTCACATAAGCCGTTAGCTTGGGGATGGTAGGCTGTAGTACGGTGCACCTGCACACCCAAGGACTGGGCCAACGCTGACCAAAGCTCCGACACAAACTGGGATCCCCTGTCCGAGGTGATATCAGACGGTGTGCCAAAACGCGCAACCCAGGCTGACAGAAACGCGCGAGCAACGTCTACCGAGACAGTGGAGGAAAGAGGAACTGCTTCCGGCCATCTGGTGGTACGATCTACCATCGTTAGCAAATGTGTATAACCCTGCGACGGAGGGAGGGGGCCAACTAAGTCTACATGCACGTGGTCAAACCGCCTGACCGGAATCGGAAATGGTTCGAGGGCCACCTTTGTGTGCCGGTGGACCTTGGCGCGCTGACATGCCACGCATGCGGCTGCCCACTGCCTAACATCCTTCCTAAGGCCAGGCCAAACAAACTTGGCACCAACCAACTTGACGGAAGCCCGAACGCCAGGGTGCGACAGGGAGGGTATTGCGTCAAAAACCCGGCGGCGCCGGTCTACCGGGACAACCGGCCGAGGGCGGCCAGTGGAAACATCGCAGAGGAGGGCGGGACCGCCATCCTGAACTACCACCTCCTCGAGCACTAGCGCTGTACCGTCAGTTTTGAGTGCGCAGATGTCGGGGTCTTCGGGCTGGTCAGCGGCCATTCCCGAAAAATCTAAACCGAGCTGCACGGGACACACGAGTACGCGTGAGAGACAGTCAGCCACAGGGTTGGCCTTACCGGCCACATGCTGAATGTCCGTATTGAACTCTGAGATGGCCGACAAGTGACGCTGCTGACGGGCTGACCAAGGCTCTGTGACCTTTGACATGGAAAACGTCAGGGGTTTGTGGTCAACAAAAGCCGTGAAGGACCGACCTTCCAACAGAAAACGAAAATGGCGTGTTGCAAGATACAGTGCCAACAACTCTCGGTCAAATACACTGTACTTCTGCTCGTTATCTCGCAGTTTACGACTGAAGAACGCAAGGGGCTGCCATACATTCGCCACCCGCTGCTCCACCACAGCGCCCACGGCGACATCAGACGCGTCCGTTGTCAAAGCCACGGGTGCCGCGGAAACAGGGTGGGCGAGGAGAGCAGCCTCTGCGAGCGCGGATTTAGCCCTATGAAAAGCTTGGACTCGCTGAGGAGACCATTCGAGGGAATCGCTTGCCTTTTTGTTCCGTAGGGCACCATAAAGAGGCTGCAGGAGGTGGGCAGCGCGAGGAAGGAACCGATTATAAAAATTAATCATGCCCAAAAATTCCTGCAGAGCTTTGACAGTGGAGGGGCGAGGAAAATCTGCCACCACTTGCACTTTTGAAGGCAAAGGGATCGCACCCAGCGACGAAATACGGTGACCTAAAAAATCAATCTCTGACAGCCCAAACTGACATTCAGAAGGATTGACGATCAGGCCGTGCTCGTCAAGACGTGTGAACACCTGTGTTAGGTGTGACTGGTGCTCCTCGGCTGAAGGACTCGCCACCAAAATGTCGTCCAGATAAACAAACACAAAATTGAGGCCGTGCAAAACTGAGTCCATTAATCTCTGAAAGGTTTGTGCTGCCCCCTTCAGGCCAAAAGGCATACGCAGGAACTCAAAAAGCCCAAACGGGGTTATTACTGCGGTCTTGGGCACGTCCTCGGCACGCACCGGCACCTGGTGATAACCACGAACTAAGTCTACCTTCGAGAAAATGGCGGCGCCAGCCAGGCGTGCCGAAAAGTCCTGGATGTGCGGAATAGGGTAGCGATCGTGCGTTGTGATGTTGTTAAGGCGGCGAAAATCCCCACAAGGCCGCCAGGAACCGTCTGACTTGGGCACCATGTGCAAGGGCGAGGCCCACGGGCTATTAGAACGCCTAACGATGCCTAAACGCTCCATAGTAGCAAACTCCTCTTTAGCAATGGTCGATTTAGCCGCGTCAAGACGCGCGCAAAAACTGGCGGGCCCACCGTGGGAATGAAATGTTCGACACCGTGTTTAGTGTCCGCGGTGGAAAAAGCGGGAGTGATTAATGACGGAAAATCCGCCAGCAAACGCTGAAAAACGTCACCAGATACCAAATAATTAGCGTGTGTTAACGGTCCAAGTCCCCCCCCCCCCCCCGCCTTACATGTAAAAGTTGAAAAAGACACAGCATCAATCAATCGGCGGTTATCAACATCAACAAGCAGTCCATTAGCACACAGAAAATCCGCGCCAATAATGGGAACCGTGATGGCGGCGATGATAAAGTCCCACTGGAATTTGCGTCCATGAAAGCACACAGTCACCAACCTGGAGCCGAAAGTGTCGATCGACGAGCCGTTGGCGGCATTCAGCAGCGGCCCGCAGCCACCTGTCGCCCTGTCCGCGTCCGTGGCAGGTAACAGGCTGACTTGCGAACCGGAGTCCACCAGGAAACGTCTCCTTGACGACGAGTCAGCGATGAAGAGCAGCTCGCTTGCTTCGCCGGCGCCCACAGCTGCTACTGAACGCTGGCGTTGGAGTTTCCCGGGGCCGTGAAGGAGCATGGAGGGACACACCGTCGAGCTTTGGCGCCAAAACGTTGATGGAAGAAGCACTGGCTCGCTTCGCGCCTTTTCCGGGTAGCGACTCCCGCCACTACCGCTGGGTCCGCGTTCTCCATCGTCTGCAAGGGGGGCGCTTCTACGCTCTGCACGGCAAACCGTCTGGAAGCCAGAAGCACCCGGTCAGCTTCTTCAGCCAAGCCCCGGTAGTCGCCGGAGGCCAGAGAAGCGGAGTTAGGGCCGCAGGTGGTAGCTGCCGCAAGAAAAGATGCGGGAAAATGAACCCGCCCTCCTCGGAGCCCAGCAGCGACAGCATACTGTCCATTAGATCCAAGGCGGTGCTATCGCCCAAACCGGGCAGGGAAAGAAGTCTATCTGCCCTCTCAGCGTCAGTTAGAGTAAATCTCCGAAGCAGAAGATTCTTGAGTGCAGCGTACTTGCCGCGCTGTGGAGGCGTTCGCAACAGCTGCATGGCGCGGCGAGTGGTCGCCTGGTCGAGGGCTGTTACGACCAAGTAATACCGGGAGTCGTCGCCGGCGATTCCTCGCAGGTGGAAAAGTGCCTCGATGTGCTGGAACCACTCGCCGCGCTGTGTGGCGGGCACTAGGACCCTGATGCCGGGTCGCTCTGCCACTTCTCCGGAAGCTTTGTCCCCGCGGGGGTTGCAGGTTGCTGGAGTTGGGGCGACATGGCCGATGAAGACACAGCTTCCTCTTCTGCGTGAAACATTATCGGGGTCACCAATGTGGCAAATGCAAGAAACACAGCGTTGTTTCTTTGAGGTCTTTATTGTAAGACTGCCAACATAAGAATACACAATAAAACACAATATGCACTTTTATAGTGTGCCCAAGAAGGTACATAAAACCACACCCATTCTGCTGAGTGTGGTGCAATAGACAACATAGCAATAATGGTAATAGACAACATAGCAATAATGGTAAGGAAACATTGAGCACATGTTAACACTTTGAGACAGAGTACAACAGCAGGTCAAATTAAAGACCCTCATCTCTATATTTGAACCAGACCCCATGTTTGTATAATAGTTTAAATCGATTAATAGTTTGGCGTTGCTTGTGTTGTAAGTCCAGTTTGTTCCATAGTTTTACTCCGCATACAGACACACAAAAAAGTTTACGAGTGGTTTGAGCTCTCGGCAATAAGAAATATCCAAAGCCTCTCAAGTTATGAGCCTGCACTCGTTTTATAAAAAAACGTTGTAGATTAGGCGGCAATAATTTTTTAAATGCTTTATATAAGATTATTGATATTAGATATGCTTAATGAAAGGTGACTGAGGCGTTGTGAAACAAACAACATATTTTCCTTTAATTTATTATCCTTATATTGATGTGGATTTTGTTAATAAATGAGTGAAATTGACATTTTGAGGGTGCGTGTATTTATATCACATTATGCAGTTTACAAGCACAAATACGGTGTGAATCAATCCGTGCTGTTCGATGTCATTGAGTGCTGTAAATAAGAAAAAGAACAAGAAATTTGAAAAACAACACAAATGGAGACACATTTGCAAACACCAATGACATTGACTAGTGTACAGAAACACTGCTTCAATTTATATGCCCCATTCAGTTAATGATAACTGCTGGTTTAATGTTAGGCTTAGGTTTTAGCAGAGTTTCCGTATTTGTCCTACAGACAGCATTTGGTGACCTCAAACAACAAGGCTATGGATTGATTCACACTGGTTTTCGCCTTTTGAAGAGTACTAGAAAAACTGGAAATTTTTTCTTGAAAGTCATTAAAAAGTGCTTGAATTTGGCCATGTAAAAGGTGTACGAACCCTGCCTCGGGCATGATTCATCTATTTTAAGTCGTAATACAATGATCAATGTTGACGATCTTAAAACAAGAACATTGTAAAATAGGGCTGGGCAATAAATCAATATCAATAAAAAAAAATCGTTTCATAAAATGTTGGAAGTCGGAGCTGGGAATGGCGTCACAGCAGAGTTGTGAGCGTTCCAGTTACGTCGGAAATCAAGATGGCCATAGCCACGAAAGTTGTCTTTGCACTTGCCTTGTCAGAATATATACAAGTTATGGGAAAATATGCACTCTTTCTGCAGCCTTCAAACATAGAAGATGAAGCAGTGGTGTGTTGTTAAGTCAGGGGAAGGGAACATATGGCTCTCGAGCCAGATGTGGCTCTTTTGATGACTGCATCTGGCTCTCAGATAAATCTTAGCTGACATTGCTTAACACGATAAGTGATGAATAATTCCACTGGTAATCACAGTGTTAAAAATAACGTTCAAAATATAAAACATTCTCATGCATTTTAATCCATCCATCCCTTTTCTGCCGCACCTGTTTAAGAAGTCGCATTAATGGTAAGAAGTATTTTATTTATTATTGATTAGCTTCAGAATAACAATGTTATTAAAAAGAATAAGAGATGTATTATACTTAAAACATGTTGGTCTTGCTTAAAAATGCACGCATTTAGTTGTATTCAGTGTTAAAAAATATTATATGGCTCACACGGAAATACATTTTAAAATATTTGGCTTTCATGGCGTTCTCAGCCAAAAAGGTTCCCGACCCCTGGTTTAGGGGGTGGCAAGGTGTGACATGTGCCACCCCTAAAATCTGACAAGCCACCCCACTCAAAGGTGTAAGGATTTGAAGCAGTGTTTTAAAAACTTTTTTTTTACTGTGGTTCATGTACCACTCAGGCTCAATCTAGTGGTGCGTCAAAGATATGCTTAATAGGCCAGAGGATTTTCGCAAATTTACGTTTAAAACATGGATTAATAGACTACAATGTCAACTGATCAGCGTGGTCCACAGCAATTAGTACTGACCACATGACCACTTCACTTAAGAAAGCGATGCACAGACTCACTATATAGCTACTAATTGGACAACCAATTCAAACTCATGGTCTAATTCTTCAAAAACCAACATAGAACATTAAAGTGTGTGATACAAAAACACACAATTTGCCCATTGAACTATGTGGACATTATGAAAAATATCTACTAGTTCCGCACAATTAAAATATACACCCATTTAATCCATTTAGTAGACCTAATGGGTAATATATGCAAAACACTCCACATTTAGACATGCTTGATGCATTTTAGTTGCTAAAAAAAAGTGGATGGATGGCTAGACCTTTCTGATGGATTACAAAACCTTTTCAGAGGTCAGGGAAGTAAACAAGGTAAGAATGGTTCACACACTCTAAATATTCAATGTTTATCTATTATACTTCATATTGTAGTGGCGGGCGATATAAAGCCTGGTGTATACTTTGACGTCACGTCATTTGCGTAGGCGATGACGTATTCCCCCTGCCCCTGCGGCTTGCACATATTGCCGGGCAATCTTAACCGGCGGATTTGACGCGCACATATTTGGGTAGCGGGCAATCTTTTCCGGCGTGCTGTGCGTGCACATATTGGCAGCCAATCTTTATCTGCACGCACATATCCGGTTGCCGGGCATTGTTTTTTTGATTGATGAGCAGCCAGGTTCCAGACGTCCGTGGTCCTTCACTAAACTTAAGTCATTTTAGTTACAATTAAGGCTGGGCGATATGGCCTTTTATTAATATCTCGATATTTTTAGGCCATGTCACGATACACGATATACTGTATATCTCGATATTTTGCCTTAGCCTTGAATTAACACTTGATGCATATAATCACACCAGTATGATGATTCTATGTGTCTACATTAAAACATTCTTGTTCATACTGCATTAATATATGCTCATTTTAAACTTTCATGCAGAGAGGGAAATCACAACTAAGTCAATTTACCAAAAATATATGTATTAAAGTTATTAAGCAGTGGCACAAACATTCATGTCATTTCCAAAACAGAAAGTGCAAGATTGTCAGAGACATTTTTAAACAAACTATTGGTGCACTTTTGTGCATGATGTCACTAAGATGACAAATAAAAACAACACTAAACTAAAGTGCACTTTTTGTACAGAACCCCACTACAATAGTTTAAAACAAATGAAGTGCACTTTTGTGCATGATGTCACACAAAATATTTCAATAACTGTCAAAAAAAAAAAGAGCTGCATAATAGTAAATCAAATAGTGTACCGTATTTTCCGCACTATAAGGCGCACCTAAAAACCCTCCAATTTTGTCAAAAGCTGACAGTGCGCCTTATAATTCGGTGCGCCTTATATAGTTTGAGTTTGAGTTTATTTCGAACATGCAAGCATACAACATGATACATCACAATTTCCAGTTTCTCTTTTCAACATGTTCGAAAAGGAGTAGGAAGAAGCATATATATATATGGACCAATATTGAGCCACAACAAACTTAAACTTCATTTTCATAAAGTTTAGGTCTCACAACTACGGTAAACAGCCGCCAACTTATTTTTCCCCGTAGAAGAAGAAGCGCTTCTTCTTCTACGATAAGCAGCCGCCGACTTCATTTTCCCCCGTAGAAGAAGAAGCTCTTCTATGGTAAGCAGCCGCCCCTGTAGAAGAAGAAGCGCGAGGTGCATGCTGGGATATATGACGTTTCATTTCCATTTGTGTGTTTATGTAAAGACCCCAAAATGGCTCCTATTAAGAGACACGCTTACGACGCAGAGTTTAAACTCAAAGCGATCAGTCACGCAGTAGAACACGGATGACAGAAGGCGAACACACGTTCACCAAGACAGGGAGACAGCGCCGGACGACATACGCCACTATCTGAAAGTGGATCGTAAATGCCTGGGCTGATATATCAGTCTCAACTGTGGTCCGAGCTTTCAGGAAGGCAGGAATTGTCACTGAACTGCTAGACAACAGCAGCGACACTGACTCGATTAATGACGACTTCGATTAGACGGAGCCGGGCATTTTGGATGCCGTATTCGCCCAACTGTTTAATTCGAACACTGAAGAAGAAGAATTCGAGTGATTCGTGGATGAGGAATAACTTCATAAAGTGAGCTTTACATTTTTATTTTGTGTGTTGTGTTGTGTGACATTAACGTTTGAGCAACGTTGGTTTATTGATATTGTTATTGCTCTGCACTATTTCGAGTGTTACTATATTGTGATTGCACTAACGTTTGATTTACCGTAACACGAGTAAATCAGCTGTTTATTCATTTTGGGAGTGAACAGAGTTGTCAGAACGCTGGTTTGTAATCTATTAATAAAGTTTGACTGACCTATCTGACTGTTTTGTTGACATTCCTTTTAGCGCAGCTCCATCTAATGGATGCATAGATGAGCCTTATAATCCGGTGCGCCTTACATATGAACAAAGTTTTGAAATATGCCATTCATTGAAGGTGCGCCTTATAATCTGGTGCGCCTTATAGTGCGGAAAATACGGTATGTCCTTTGCTATGTGGTAGGTTACTGCGGACGTTATCTCCTTCTGTTGTAGACTATTTTTTTCACACGGTGTTGATCTGGAAATGGTTGTTTCTGCATTTTGTTGGTGTGGCACCGGCCAGAGATGTTGACATGCGGAGTTTCAAGCACTCTTCATTCTCTAGCGGGTGACCTTTCAAATGATGCTACAAATTAGCAGTGGTGCTACTTTTTGTAGCAACGCTTTTGCCGCATACTTGACATATTACGGTTGTCTGTTCAACATATTCCCGCTTGAAGCCAAACCACCGCCAGACGATGGACCCTGTGCTGTTTTTCTTGGGAATTAATTGTTCCTCCTCCATTTGTTGCCAGATTTGCACCTTCTTTCTCCCGTATTACCACTCGCACCGCTCCGCGAGCATCACAGCTAACTTTACCCATTCCGCTACCTCTCTGCTCCGAGAGGGCGTATGACGTTGCACGCGTGACAGTATGTGACGTATGTAACAAGGTGCGGTTGTTTTATGTTTCTGTGCGAAGGAGAGACAAGAAAGAGTGAGAAATTCCTGTAGTGTAATGCCCGCAGCTAAAAACAACTGCGTGAGAACGTATACTCGAATATCCCGATATAGTCATTTTCTATATCGCACAGAGACAAACCCGCGATATATCAAGTATATTCGATATATCGCCCAGCCCTAGTTACAATATATTTTTACACAAGCGTGTTTGAAGGGTTTGCCTGCCAACACAAGAACATTCATCTGTTTTGAACGTTATCTCAATCCCACCAACACAGATGCTATTAGGAGCAGTATAGAACGTTTAAAACACATTAAATACATTCAGTTTAGGCTACAGCAACGTTACCATATGTAAGCGTTCAACAATACATCGTATACGGTTGATTTAGTGAGACAAAAATACATCAGAAGTGCTTATACCAGATATTTTAGAAGAAGATTTCATTGTTTACATCCAGAGTAGCCATCTTTGAAACCAACTCGGGGTGAGAAAAGCTCTGACTTTCCGAGTCGGAAATCCAACCACGAGGAGCATTCCAGTTGAAATTCCGACTTCCAAGTACAAATGGAACGCATCATAAGGTTGGTTGTATGAACAAAGGCACTCGGTAACCGAGCAATGCAGGTAGTGCTCACGGATCAGTTGGAGTTACACGCTAAAAGCCAATCAGGTAACAGTATTAACTGTCAATTGTGGTTGCGTCATCTTGTTGTCTTGCGGTTGATTCTTTGCATGGATTGAAAAGATAAATTAAAAATGACTGCTGTAGAAAGCGACAAAATTGCCAATAAAACAGGCAGTTTTGGTAAAAAAAAATTAACAGATCGTAGTCAGAATAAGTTACTTGTAATCATTAATACCACACCACCTTACCACACCAGCTCATCCTTCAGCAGAGCCAGCACTAAACCTGCAAAAAATACTTTTTCTCAGGTTTCTCTGTGTACATTTTCACGCTTTGCACTATTTTGTTACACTTTAAGCATTTCTTACATATTCCTCACTTCTGTACCTTAATTTTAAGAGGTTATTGGTAAGTGTTCAGTATGATTTTACAATTTTGTTTACACTATTTTCCATGGTTGTTTTGACATTTCCTTTTCTTTCTCTCTTGATAGCTAAGGGAATTCTAAATCAGAGGAAGGTTACATTTCAGATAAAAATGTTTACATTTAATATATTTTTTCCTTGTCCTTATTTCCGATAGATCGGAAAAAGTTTCTATAATTATCTATCGACCGATATAAAATACTAATATTGTGATACATTTTTCAGCCATATAGCCATATGGTTTCGCTCTACAAGTACCAACACATAGAAAACCTCCTGAAGAAATCATACCTTTATGACAGGTTGTACAATGTTAGGTAATGCATAACATTCATTGACTGCCATTAATAATGTATTCCTCATTTGTTTTTTCCAACACCTTTCTTTCTTTGACACTGGAAGTTAACTTAATTTGAACATATAAATATAAATATACATGCATACATATTTGGACATGTAAAAGTCCCTTGTACATCTTGATTTTGCGGGGGGCTGGAGTCTATCCAGCTGCAAAAAAACAAATTGTTGACCCATCTTAACTTAGTCAGGTCATCTTGTTGCTTTGACTGAGTTAAGTTGGGTCAACTTATAGTGTCAAGTATATTACAATTAAAAACAGCCTAGTAACCTACTAAGTGATTAAATAAATAAATGTCCCTAGTTGGCGAGCAGGCATCTTTGATTTAATTGTTGTGCCTTTCATAAACCACAGAATGCACTTTGGCCCCAGTCACCATAAACTTGCGGCTCCTGTTGTCTATCGACTCAATCATAACTATGACTGAAAGTGTTGCCGGCCAAACTGAAAAGATATAATGATCTTTCTTGACATATTAATTTACTTGCTAATTTTCTCTTCTTAGCTGGTCACTCTCTGCTGTAACACGGTTCCTGTTTACCAGTACAAAGCATTTATTTTCTTTCTTGTTTCACTACTCCACATTCAAGCGAGTTTAGCGTCGCAGTTAGCATAGCTTGTCCTCTACCCCTCCACGCTACCACGTAACGTTAAAAGAATGTTAGCTAATAGTTCTCCCATGGTTAGTTAGACCCAAACTTCGAACTAAATTTTGGAGAACATTAGCGCCGCATTTTGGAACCGTCTGTTTTATTTTATTTAACATACATAATAATCGATATTTAGTCATCTGTCCATTGGTTAATGAATCGTCCACGTTCTAATCGTGATACAATGGAGAAAAATAAAATGTTTAACACTTCTAATCGTCATATATTCTATAAAATTGCTTATATCGGGATATGCATGTTTGTCAAGATCTTACAACACTAATTGACACTTGATAAGACTTAAAATGTGTAACCTTGTCAAATAAGTTGTCAAGGTTGGTCTTTCTTTTGCAATAAGTTTTGCGAAAATTAAACCAATTAACTTTCCACTGTAAAAGCCTTCATAGTCTTCATCCTTTGAGAAGCGCTTGCTTGTCAAAGTAGGGGCATGTTGTGTGTGCGAGTGTGTGTGTGGTTAAAGGCACATGCGACAGGAATACACACTGATGCATGGCCTTTCAGTGACATGGCCCCTCATGACAGAGAAAAACGCCTTTATGTGCTCGACGCCAGTCAGCGTGAAATGGATCGCCAGCCGTGGGTCTGTTGGACATTCTGCGCCTCTTGGCACTGTCCTGTCAGCATGGAGTGTGTGTGTGTGTATACTGTATGTATGTGTGTAGCCTCGTCCAAAAGTCACACACACTGTTGTTGCGTGTCGGAGGAGTCACGCTGGGCGGCAGCATGTTATCTGGACAGGCCTCTTAAATATTTTAATGGTGCCACTTACAGACGGAAGTCGCCCTGAGCGGCTCAGCTCTGGTGCCCAGTGCATCCCCCAACCTCCCTCCACCCTGTCCTGCTGGGGCCATAACACCCTTCTTTCAAACACCAGTCATCTTCCATTAAATGACCCAAAGACACAAACTGTCAAGTGTGCCACTTTTTTAAAAAACCTTTCCACCTCAGGATGCAGACAGGAAACTCATAGCTTTTCACACAATCTGTCATTTATGTGAAAGTCTTAACACGTTGACCCTGACCACAACTTAATCAATTACTTTGTTTTATAAAGTGAATGTTTTTATTTTCCCAGTTATGAGAACCCTGAATGCATTCTTTCTGATTACTAAATGTCTCTTTGGGGGTTAATAATTCAGCAACATGAGCACACAGAGAGTGCATATCTGACCACATTTGACAGAGATAGTCTAAACGTTGCTTAGATGTTTCTATGTTGAATTTAATTGTGATCTAACAGACAGTCTGGATTAGGGCTGGGCCACATGGACCAAAACTGATATCCCGGTATTTTTAGGCCAAATGGCAAAAAAACGTGCAAAGTCTTTAGTTTAAACTCTGTACCACATGACCGTTACTACCAGTGTTCTGAAAATTACTTTTAAAAAGTAATTAATTATGGTTACTCATTACTTAACCAAAAAATTAATTTAATTGCTAATGGAATTACCCTTTAACAAATAGAAATAATTACTACGGAAAATCATTAAAGCGTTACTTTAAAAAAAAAAATCCTATTTGTCATATGCAGTTGAAAAAAGTTTCAGAGTGTGTGCCTTTAAAAGGCCGTGTTTGTTGCCAAGTGACTTGCAGCCTGTATTTGTTAGCTTTAGCAGTTAGCAGCGACAGTTTGTCAACTCAGATGGCTGCTCTGTTGAATCTTTTCACCGGATTGTGTTACCTCTGGTTAATAAAGAGATTGAATGTGCTTCGATAGCTGGAAATGTTATTGTCCACAAACGGGGTATTGTTTGGATTGAAAGCCTTTCACTTCAATCATTGATTTGTTTTACATTTTCCCACGGAACCTTGTAGCATTGTGTGTGTGTTGTTGTCGTCTGCTGTCACTGCGTAATGTTGCCTCCTTCTATTTGACACCAAGTTCATTTAGTGTGGTGCTGGTTGTTGCTTTCATAAGTAAACATATATTTCCTGCATTGAACATACTGTGCTTCTGATGCTGTCTTGTTGACATAAAACCATATCAAAAGTAGCGTGCCACGTTACGTCTAGCGTGTAGCTAACGGTCTGATCTGGTACTAACTAGGGGAATCCGACTGTTGAAAGAATCTTATATTTATGAATTCTTCCATAAAATTCAAACAAAGCAATGCGAAGGCCTGTGGTGGGTGTTCCGGTGTTGATTTGTATCCAGTGCTCTGAATGTCAAAGTGAAGAAATTCAATGAAGCGCGTTAAACAACGGGAGTAACTATATCGGTTTGTCAGTATTGTCTCAAAAACATATCTCTTTCTAAAATAACTCGTAATACCGGTACACCGCCCAGCCCTAGTGTGGATTAGATAGAACTTGTTTTGAGTTCAGTGCGTCTGACACTAAATAGACATGTTTTGTCTTCTTTCTTTCTTTTTTTTTTTTACTTCATAATCAAGTATATACCAGAGGTGTCCAAACTTTTCCATTTGACCGGAGATTTCCGGGAGAGGCACTGAAATCCGGAAGTCTCCCGCAAAAATCGGAAGGGTCGGCAAGTATGCAGCTGAACCTCATCAGAGTGATCAAAGAGCCGCATGCGGCTCCGGAGCCGTGGGTTGCCGACCCCTGGTCTATGAGAATAATTCTAACGGTTGGAAAACTGGGTGGGGATCTCAGGCACAGTTTTAAGCTGGTTCAAGTCATATCTACAAGATAGGAACTATTTTGTTTCCATTGGTGACTTTGTATCAGAACCAACCAACGTAACGTGTGGAGTCCCCCAAGGTTCAATCTTGGGGCCGACTTTATTTAACATCTATATGCTCCCACTAGGACAAATCATGCAAAATAATAACATTGACCATCATTGCTATGCCGATGACACCCAAATCTATGTAGCGCTATCACCAAATGACTATCGCCCCATAGATCTTCTGTGCCAGTGCATTGAGCAAGTCAAACACTGGATGTGCCAAAATTTCCTACAACTAAATGAAGATAAAACTGAGATAATTGTTTTTGGTGCTAAAAAAGAAAGGTTTAAAGTCATCCAACACCTTCAATCACTGTCCCTGAAAACCTCAAATAAAGCCAGAAATCTTGGGGTTATTTTAGATTCTGATTTACATTTCGACAGTCACATCAAATCAGTAACAAAATCGGCCTACTATCACCTCAAAAATGTAAAAAGACTTAGAGGGCTCATGTCAGCTCAAGACTTAGAAAAACTTGTACATGCCTTTATTACCAGTAGGCTAGACTATTGTAATGGTCTCCTTGCAGGTCTTCCCAAAAAAACTGTCAGGCAGCTACAGCTTGTTCAGAACGCTGCTGCTAGAGTTCTAACAAAGACCAAAAAATGTGAGCACATTACACCAATTCTTAAATCCTTACATTGGCTCCCTGTACATCAGAGAATAGATTTCAAAATCCTCCTGCTCACATATAAATCACTACATGGTCTAGGGCCCAAGTATATCACTGATATGCTCCCACTATATACGCCCTCTAGATCACTAAGATCTTCTGAGACCAATCTGTTAGCGGTTCCAAGAGTAAACTCAAATCAAGGGAGATCATCATTCAGTCACTATGCAACACATAGCTGGAATAAACTTCCTGAAGATGTCAGACTCTCCCCAACTCTCACTACTTTTAAAACTAGACTGAAGACTTTTATGTTCACCTTAGCTTTCAGCTAAATCTTTTAATCTTTTAACTTTTAACGTCTGCACTGTTCTTATTTTTATTGTCTGCATTTTAATTTTGCTTTTATTTTCTTTCATTTCACTTTGTTGTCTGTGAAGCACTTTGAGTCTGCCTTGTGTATGAAAAGCGCTATACAAATAAAGTTGCCTAAAGTTGCCTAACGGTAAAATATAGTGTGGAAATGCCCCCGATTGCAGGAATTTTAGTCCTCATTTTCAAAATTTGTATGGCAGCACTTCGGGCCAATAGACATTTTCCTCTTTTTTTTTGAAAGGGTGTTGTTCACAAGCCTGAAGTATATACCGTATTTTTCGGACTATAAATCGCAGTTTTTTTCATAGTTTGGCCGGGGGTGCGACTTATAATCAGGAGCGACTTATGTGTGAAATTATTAACACATTGCCGTAAAATATCAAATAATATTATTTAGCTCATTCACGTAGGGAGGTGTTTAGGGCATGTTCGACCGGTAGGAGGAAGACCCAGAACACGTTGTGAAGACTATGTCTCCCGGCTGGCCTGGGAACACCTCGGGATCCCCCGGGAAGAGCTGGACGAAGTAGCTGGGGAGAGGGAAGTCTGGGCTTCCCTGCTTAGGCTGCTGCCCCCGCGACCCGACCTCGGATAAGCGGAAGAAGATGGATGGATGGATGGATTGATGGACGTAAGAGACTAGACGTATAAGATTTCATTGGATTTAGTGATTAGGAGTGACAGATTGTTTGGTAAACGTATAGAATGTTCTATATGTTATAGTTATTTGAATGACTCTTACCATAATATGTTACGTTAACATACCAGGCACGTTCTCAGTTGGTTATTTATGCGTCACATAACGTACACTTATTCAGCCTGTTGTTCACTATTCTTTATGTATTTTAAATTGCCTTTCAGATGTCTATTCTTGGTGTTCGGTTTTATCAAATACATTTCCCCAAAAAATGCGACTTATACTCCAGTGCGACTTATATATGTTTTTTTTCTTCTTTATTATGCATTTTCGGCCGGTGCGACTTATACGCCGAAAAATACGGTACTGTATTTATTTGTATATGTAGTGCGCGCCGTCCCTTGGCCCACATATTCTAAAACACTATTGCCAAAATGCGAGGTGTGTCGTACTGGATCAGTGCACACACATAGCCAAACTTAAGGCAGGGCAGGTAAAGTGCGTTCTAATTTTAAAGATGATTCACATTTCACACATCATCATACATCTAATATATCACACTAATAATGAACAGAGGCGCTGTGATGCGTGACCAAGATAGCTGTGGCTACTTTTTCAGGCTTCTGATGGTCAAAATGCACAAGACAGGCTGTAAAGGTGTTTTAATTTGGAGAGTCCACTCTTGTGGTTGGTGATGTATTTTAACACCTTGCAGTAGTGAATGACAACAGCTATAGATTAAGAAAATGGAAGCTACTTATGTAAACTCCCTATCCAAGATGGATATAAAACGTCATTATTCTCCTTAGACAAATGTTCTCTCGATCCATTTTGTTCAGTGTTCAGTGATAAACATCTTTACTTCTCCAACCTGTATGTGACCTTAGTGCTGGGCAAGAGGGGCGTCAGCACCGCCTCTCCTCAGATGCTCGACTGGGCTTTAGCTGCATGGCTGTAGGCTACCAAGAAAAAAACAGCAATAATCTGATGGTGGAAGTCTGCAGTCTTCATGCCTTGTTTGGCATCAGCCACTCTTGCCGCACAATAACTCCATTTGCCCCCAAGATGCTCCGTGTGCATGGAGAGCTCCCCTTCGCAAGTGCTAAAGATACCCCCCGTGCCCTCCCGCTCCCCCGGGACCAGCACTTCCGTGCACGACTTTGGCCTCAGAAGCGCACCACGCCGCCTAAGTTTAGTTGATTAGATATGCAAAGCGAGAGTCGGAGTCATTTGGCAGCGGAGTAAACAAACAGCCTGTTTAGTGTGGCATCTGTGTTAAGTCGCCTGTCAGTGCTTGGGACGCCGTACCCCCTCAGGATATACATCCCATAGCTCACACGCCAACGAGTATCTACTGCACGCAGCCGTACAGATATATAGGTTAATGAACCTGCTGTCACGCACTTTTCTTTTTAGCTCTCAGAATACATGATCATTACCTTTTTTATTAAAATAAATACTCTCAAATAATCCACAGAGTAGAACCCAGAGAACGCTCACCCCGATAAATACATACATAATGACATAAAAATGTAATAATTTTAATAAAAATAAGGGCCCTTGTGGTCTAATAGTGCACACGTCAGTCTTTCGTGCAGACATAGCGGGATTGATTCCCTGCCAGGGCCATTGGATATGTCCACTCCATGCCTGGATAAATGGTAGGATTGCATTTAAAAGGCAGTCCTGGGTAAAAACTAAGCCAAATAAATAATGTGATTGACTGTACTCTGCATCCACATTGCAGGTCAGTAGTTTTGATATCGGATGATTTGAGTGCATTAGTTTTTTTTTACAATTCAAAATTCTACATGTTCAAAGATTTTGGAGAACATTTTACAAAATATTGTGCACCATTGTTTGTTTATACTGAAGTACTTTACAATAATAATGCAGCTAAGTTCTGCTCTTACATATTTTGCCATATGTTTCAAATAGGACATCATGTTTTAACAGCATAAAATAATTTTGCCCGTCATTCTCAATCCTTACTGTGCATCTCGAAAGTATTCACAGCGCTTCATTTTTTCCACATTTTGTTATGCTCCAGCCTTATTCCAAAATGGAATACATTATTTTTTGTGCTCAAAATTCTCTATACAATACCCCATAATTGACAATAGGATTTTTTATTTTTTGAATGAAAACCGGCGCTTCCCATTCAACCTGATGGTGCTTGAGAGGTGCTGCAAAGAGGAATGGGCAAAACTGCCAAAAGATAGGTGTGCCAAGATTATGGCATCGTATTCAATAAGACTTGAGGCTAATCGCTGCCAAAGGTGCATCAACAAAGTATTGGGCAAAAGCTGGGAATACTTATGTACATGTGATTTTTTTTTTTTTTTTTTTTTCATAAATTTGCAAAATAAAATAAATGACATTGTCATACTGGAGTATTGTCTGTAGAATTTAGGAGACAAAATTAAATGTATTCCATTTTATTTTGGAATAATGCTGTGACATAAAATATGAACAAACGTGAGGCGCTGTGAATACTTTCTGTATGCACAGTATGTGAGACAAGAACACAGATGTCTTTCTTTTTCCTGTGTGTTTTAGATTAGCTAGTCCTCTATTCCGCCTATACAACCCTCCAAAAAACATACAAATGCCACCAAAAACTCCACCAAATCCCAGTGAGAGCATTGCAAGTGTGAATGTGTGAATGATTGGCAAAAAAATAGTGCTGTTCACTTTGAAGTAATTTTCAAAAATACTTATGAAATAACATAAACCCTACTAAATACAGTGAAACAATATTACACATACAGTATGTCTTACACATTTAATGTGTGCATGTTTTTCTTCTTCTTCCAGGACCTCAACCTTTACCTGCAAGACAAAGTTTATATGGCCGGCAACTACTTCACCTTAGCAGATGTGCTCATGTATCATGGAATTCACCCATTAATAGTGAGTATTTTTGTGTACACAGTAGTTATTGTGTTTAATGTTACTGTTCTATCAGCTTCAACCCCACCACAACTTTAGCCTGAAGACACAAAGAGGAGATCACGTGTTGATGTCAGTGAGTTTAGCAGAGATGGATGGTCGTCATGCCTACGAGGCAGACGTCACTTTTAGTTTGGATTCGGCGTGCCTTTCAACCTTAGGCACGTCAGGTCTAACCACTCGATCTTTTAATGTTCACTTCACACACAAGGAGATCTCACCATCATTAAGCCCGACTGATGATTGGAAGCGAAGATGTCAAGTTTAAGGACTTTCCAAAATCCAGCTCATTAGATCCCGATCCCAAATGATAGTAGGCTTACACTCACCTTTGCCAGTCCGTGGTTAAAATGACATCACTGTTCCCGCTCTCTCTCTCTCGCACCTAGGCGGACTTGACCCTGCAGGAGAAGGAGCACTACCTAAACGTAACGCGGTGGTTCGACCACATCCAGCACCACGCCGGCATCCGACACCACCTCCCCCCGGTAGTCGTGCTCAGGAACAGGATTTACACCAGTAAACACCACTGAGGCTCCAAAAGTTATTAATGAAGGAAAATTGGCAACATCAGGATTCCCAGTTAAGATCTTTTTCAGTTATTTGCCACAATTGTAGTTAATAAATCAAATAAACATGTTGAGAGGTGTCATAGGATTGCGTCCTAATAATAAATCACCATTGCTGACATCCTCTCAGTCCTATTGTCACTATTTAAAATAATCTGCAGGCAAAAATATTAGTTTTATTGGTGTTATTTGTTTTACGTGTGTGTGTGTGTGTGTGTGTGTGTCGTTTTGCAGAGAATGCGGTGTGATGACAAACCGATACGTTTGCTGCTAACTTAATAAAAATGTAATTGACAAATTAACACTCGTTGCCTATTTTTGGTGTTGTTCAACTGGCAAACACTTCTACTATACACTTGCCTAGATAGATGTCACTGGGTCAACGATAATCAATAAATCAAACAAGGAATTAAAATGAACTCACTAATTTTGCCGGCATTGATAAATCGTCTTTCGCTTTCAAGCATGGTGCAAGAAGGTTCACTCTGCGTCGCTCTCATTATCTGCATTTATTCAACAGCAAAATTAAATGAACAGAGTCAACCTTCTTGTAATCCACAATCTTGGTCTTTGGGGCTGCTATTTTACACACACAGGATGCACCCATGCGGGTGAGAAACACTGCAAGGTAACAAAAATTAGGAAGAAAAAATATGATTGCAAAACCAAATGGTCTGGGAATATTTTAGAATCAAACCGAATAAGCAAGATGAGCCAATCAGCATGGAAAAATTAAACAGTGTGTTGAATTTGTTGGAAAGTCAAGGCAACAAAACAAACCACCCAGTTTTTACAACTGGGTAAAAAAACTGCATTTCAAGATGTACTATTTTTGCTAACAGAGATTATGAGTCCATTTTATTTTGTTTGTTTACTTATTTAGGATATTTAAAAGTTATTGACCTTCTAATTACAATGATAAAAAAAATATTTTTATTGCATTAAAAAGGGTTAATTGCATTGTTATATATCATCATTACATTAGTGCTTAATTTGCTCTCAATATATGCTGAAAATAATATTGTTTGCCGGATGTGAGATGTGGGACAATGTAGCAAAATGTATCGGTCCAGGCCTCAGTCAACACCATTCTACTGCCATTTCAACTGAAAAAAGCAGGCACTACAAGGTGCTAGTTCCAATACCTGGTCAGCGGAGTTCTAAGCATGGCAAGCTAATGCGGTTAGCAATGGCAAAAATAAACACACACTAACTCTGTTGTTGTGTCTGGCAGTTTTACACTCCACGGTCCCCTGTTTGCTGCAGCAGCCACTTTGTGTTGCTGCCCTCATTCTCCTCTTTAATCAACAGACACATTTTAAGATGCAAATACAGGAGAGCTGCCTCCATTGTTTGCTAGCAAGTCTCACTTTGAACGATGCGTTCAATCCAGCTGTGAGTTCACAATATTCTACCATCTTGGTTGTATGCATTAATTGTTTTCAGGCATAACTCGGATATGGCACCGGACCATTTTTTGGAGTGGGGTGCGCACGCTCGATTGCCTCACTTTGTGTCACTTCCTAGGCACCAGTCATGTGGGCAGCAGCGAGCAGTTGAGCAT
Source organism: Entelurus aequoreus (assembly GCF_033978785.1). Taxonomy (NCBI): domain Eukaryota; kingdom Metazoa; phylum Chordata; class Actinopteri; order Syngnathiformes; family Syngnathidae; genus Entelurus; species Entelurus aequoreus. The sequence continues at coordinate 33,099,158 of NC_084745.1, forward strand.
CAGCCCCAGAGTCAAAAGATCAGACCGAGGCTCCTCGCAGTCCCACTAAGCACCGCTGTTGATGCTGCAGGCCAGGGAGAGGGCAGCGGGCTCACCAGCTGCCACACACATCCAAGCCAGCCAGACCAAGCTAGCCGAGCCCAGGCCGCCCCTGGGCGACAGTCAGCCACTGTGTGTCACTTCAACCCTCACACTCCTACAGGGCATCTTGAGGAGAGAGAAGGACGAAGAAAGGAAGGCGTCCATGGTGAGAGGAGAAAAGAGCACCCAGAGGCCAAGGATCTTTTCTTAATGTGAACAATGATCCGTGCCCCCAGAAGATGCAGGTTCTTAGTCAGAACCTGTGAAGGTATGATTGTTTCCTTTGTATTCTCATTGCAAATGTTGTAATACTAATATTGTCATTTCTCTGCCCCTATGAGACGCACGACCCCCGGTACGTCGAAGGAACTTATGACCCCTGCAATAGAATCCAGTGTGTAAATATCATGGTTAATTAGGTTTTTTTTAAATTCACCCAGAAGACGAGCATTGTTTGGGGGGAAAAAAGATGTCTGCCAAACCGCTTGCCGTGTGTTTGTGGTGAAGTGTTATGAAGAAGATGTAAGGAAAGGGAAAATAGCTTGCAGTCATCCAAACAAGGCCTTGTGACTCGACAGGACAGTTTGCGGTGTTGGGAGCCATTAAAGACGCCTTTGTCTCCTCGCTTGTATTAACATTTAGCAGAATGTTGGGCTGTCAAGATTGTTTGCTGCAAAAGTTGCCCACGGACACATTTTCTAATTAATTAGTGTTTCTAATGATGCCATGATTCCTTGTTTCTTTGCATATAAGATGAATAATACGCTTAATGCAGGCTATCTGAGTTGAAAGTTAATTTTTTGTCTTTAAACCAGCTATGGCAAATGATTTATCTCTAATTAATTGTAATGATAGAAATATTTACTATGCAATTTCCGTACAGTCCTTTAGCAATAAAAAGGCAAAAAATAGTATAAACCTAGTTTATAATTTTTTGGATGAAAAAATCTCTTAAATGTTTGTTTGTTTTTTTAAGTGCAATTATTTGTGTTTGATTGTCAATGTGCACAATGCAAGTATGTCATATTTATGACAAATACAGACTTATTCCAAAATATACATACCATGTCATTCAGTTTTGTAACAACATTAAAGGCCTACTGAAACCCACTACTACCGACCACGCAGTCTGATAGTTTATATATCAATGATGAAATCTTAACATTGCAACTCATGCCAGTACGGCCGTGTTAACTTATAAAGTGCAATTTTAAATTTCCCGCCACACTTCCGGTTGAAAACGTTTTTTTATGCTGAAGTATGCGCGTGACGTCAAGGGTTGGTACGGAAGTATACAGACCCATTGAATCCTATACAAAAAACTCTGTTTTCATCTCAAAATTCCACAGCATTATGGACATCTGTGTTGGTGAATCTTTTGCTATTTGTTTAATGAACAATGGAGACTGCAAATAAGAAAGTTGTAGGTGGGATCGGTGTATTAGCGGCGGACTACAGCAACACAACCAGGAGGACTGAGAGATGGGTAGCAGACGCGCTAACCGCCGAACTCACCTTAACTTCCTCCGTCTTCGGGCCGCCAACCGCATCTGTGATCAGGTGAAGTCCTTCGTCGCGCCGTCGATCGCTGGAACGCAGGTGAGCACGGGTGTTGATGAACAGATGAGGGCTGGCTGGCGTAGGTGGAGAGCTAATGTTTTTAGCATAGCTCTGTGAGGTCAGGTTGCTAAGTTAGCTTCAATGGCGTCGTTAGCAACAGCATTGTTAACTTTCGCCAGCCTGGAAAGCATTAACGTGTAGTTACCTGTCCATGGTTTAATAGTATTGTTGATTTTCTCTCTATCCTTCCAGTCAGGGGTTTATTTCTTTTGTTTCTATATGCAGTTAAGCACGATGCTATCACGTTAGCTCGTAGCTAAAGTGTTTCGCCGATGTATTGTAGTGGAGATAAAAGTCACTGTGAATGTCCATTTCGCGTTCTCGACTCTCATTTTCAAGAGGATATAGTATCCGAGGTGGTTTAAAATACAAATCCGTGATCCACAATAGAAAAAGGAGAAAGTGTGGAATCCAATGAGCCAGCTTGTACCTAAGTTACGGTCAGAGCGAAAAAAGATATGTCTTGCACTGCATTCTAGTCCTTCACTCTAACGTTCCTCATCCACAAATCTTTCATCCTCTCTCAAATTAATGGGCTAATCGTCGCTTTCTCTGTCTGAATCTCTCTCGCTCCATTGTAAACAATGGAGAATTGTGAGAAGTCCTTCCTCCGGTGACGTCACGCTACTTCCGGTACAGGCAAGGCTTTTTTTATCAGCGAGCAAAAGTTGGAACTTTATCGTCGATGTTCTCTACTAAATCCTTTCAGCAAAAATATGGCAATATTGCGAAATGATCAAGTATGACACACAGAATGGATCTGCTATCCCCGTTTAAATAAAAAAAAAATCATTTCAGTAGGCCTTTAATGAACATATGAATTGCTAGAGATTTTTGGTTGTGTTTACATGTTTTCGTTCCATCATCAGAAGAAGTCCTCTTGCCATTCTGTCACCCTCTGGGCCTCTCAAGACCACGGGCAAAAATAAAAGCCCAATGATGAAAACATCAAAAGTTGCTGAGGTAGAGTAAATATGCAAAACTGTACTTTTATTTATTTAAGATTATGTTTGTGAATGAAGGAATTTAAGTAGACAGATAAAGTTTGCAACAAAAAAACACAACAAAACCCGTAGACATCTGCGAATAAGAAGCTTGCCCAGAAATGTTGGCAATGTCATAACTTTAGGACAAATCCCTCTAAATGTGCCAAAGCTGCAATCTATTGGGATCATGATTTATGAAAAGCTTTTTTTGTTGGATGAGTTTAGCAAACACCCACCAGCCCAATTCTTAACCAAGACAATTATTAAAGTATAGCTATGCATCTGTCTTGATCAGTGTTTTTTAATAAATGGTTAAACAAATCTTAACTATAATTCTAATGTAAAATAAAAGCACCTATAGCATTGCTATATAGCAAAAACAATAAATAAGAAAAAAATATGAGGACCAATAAATTCACAGAATAAAATAAAATAATACCACTTTTGATAACATTTCCAATATAAATATACAGGACTGTCTCAGGAAATTAGAATATTGTGATAAAGTCCTTTATTTTCTGTAATGCAACTAAAAACATGAAAATGTCATACACATCAACTGAAATATTGCAAGCCTTTTATTATTTTAATATTGCTGATTATGGCATATACCTTAAGAAAATTAAAAAATCCCATCTCAAAAAATTAGAATATTTCCTCAGACCAAGTAAAAAATAAAGATTTATAACAGCAAAACAAAATCAAACATTTGAAAATGTCAATTAATGCACTCAGTACTTGGTTGGGAATCCTTTTGCACGGATTACTGCACCAATGCGGCGTGGCATGGAGGCAATCAGCCTGTGGCATTGCTGAGGTGTTATGGATGGCCAGGATGCTTCAATAGCGGCCTTTAGCTCATTTGCATTATTGGGTCTGGTGTCTTTCAGCTTCTTCTTCACAATACCCCACAAATCCTCTATGGGGTTCAGGTCAGGGGAGTTGGCAGGTCAATCCAGGACAGTAATGCCATGGTCAGTACACCAGTTACTGGTGGTTTTGGCACTGCTGGATCATGCTGGAAAATGAAATTATCATCTCCATAGAGCTTTTCAACCACTGATTGGTTTAGCCTCAGGCAGCATTACGATATGGATTAGAAGAGTGTGAATGTGACTAAAGGGAGTAACTTCATGTCTACAGGGCTCTCATAATGTTAAAAAACATATTTAGACGGTCGTAAACAGTTTGTTTTAGCTATGAAAATATTTTATTTATAATTAATGATTCCTACTTCATTTATTGCGGTCATGTTTGGAACCAATTAACAGCGATAAACGCGGGAATGCTCTAGTACAGGGGTCACCAACGCGGTGCCCGCGGGCACCAGGTCGCCCGTAAGGACCAGATGAGTCGCTCGCGGGCCTCTTCTAAAAAATAAAAATTTAAAAAAAAAAAATATATATATTTTTTTTTTATTTATTTTAAAAAAAAATTAAATCTACATAGAAAAAACACAAGATACACTTTCAATCAGTGCATCAACCCAAACAACCTCCCCCATGCACACTCATCCACACCCACTCACACAAAAGGGGTTATTTCTTTCTGCTACCAATATTCTGGTTCCCACAACATAGACAACACATCTGCAAGGGACACAGTCCCTGAAGCACACATGATTGTATAGGCTGCTGGTCCACTAACATTTTCATTAATTACTATTTTTTATGTAATTATTTTTATATTGTTTTACTTTCTTTTTTATCCAAGAAAATGTTTTTTATTTATTTATCTTGTTTTGTTTTATTTTTTTAAAAAGGGCCTTATCTTCAACAGACCAGGTTGTCAATGATATTAGATTTGTTTAAAGGGTTTTTTAAACCAGGCCCAGTCCAGATAATGTCCAAGTCGGACTCAGCAACACACACCTTCATTCATGTACACAGAAAAAAATTAGGGAACACAACAGATTGCATATAATTTATAAACAAAATTACATTTTCAAAATAAGCATTTATGTACAGTCCAGATTATGTCCAGGTCACTCAAATTAAGGAACACAACAACAGATATCATATAATCTATAAACATAATTATACTTTCAAAATAAGCCTTTGAGGACTTCTCATCTTTTTTTTAATGTTTTTTGGCAGCATTATCGTTTTCAACCATGTAACTTTCTAAAGTTAGAAAATACTGAATAAATGTTTTAAAGAAAGTAATACTAAGTGAATATCTGTTTTTGGCCTTAAAATAAACATTTTACAGAGTACTATAATTAAATTGACTAAATAATGATTGTCAATGAACTCTCCTAAAATAACAGAAACCACATTAAGCTTCATAAACAAACCAATCCTTAAACACATTTTTTCAACTTCCACCCAAAACAAAGACACAATATGACAATACCAAAACAAATGCAGGGTGGATTCAGGCTCCTGACAACAAAATCGGCAATCATCCGACTCTGTCATATTCCATCATTTTAACATTTTCCCTATGGGTAAGAAGTTATAAATAATTTTAATTTGAAAATAACGATTTTGCACATCGATAGTGGTTTTATAGATTAGTTTGAATATGGCATCCCATGGCAACGGGCAGTCAAAAAAGTCCTCCCATTTTCCATTTGTGTTGTATGAGGCAGCCTTCAAAGATTTCTTTATTAAATAAAAATTATATATTTTTCTATTTATTTTAGTTCCTTTTTGCCAACTAGAATTTCTTATTAGAGGTTTACAAACTAATAATTTAGTAGTTCCATAATTAATTATTTGTTTCCATCTTTTCCCAATTACTCCAGTTAGTTGATAAAATGAAAAGCTTGAGCAAGCATCACCATACATAGCTCTAAATTCATCATACTTCATAATTTTACCATTCTCATTGATAATATCATTGACAAAAATGATTCCTCTTTCAAACATATTTTTCCAAAAGAAAGGCTTTCCATCCATTACAATATTAGAGTTCATCCATATTAACTGCTGCAAAATATCGTCTCCTTTTTCTGGCACATAAAATTGAAAACACCACTATGAGTGGATTGTTTCCTTTATGATCCCCGCCATGTTTCCCAGCAGACTCTCTGGGAGGGGATCACTTGTAAAAAAGGATACAATTTCTTTTGATACAGTACATGTTTTTTGTCCAACAGGACATTTGTGTACCACTCAATGTTTAAATACATCTTTGGAACAATTGATGCTTTTAAAGACAGACACATAGCTTCAAGGTTGAGAAGTTCCGGCCCCCATATTCATACTCTTTGTACAAAACCTTTCTTTTAATCTTTTCTGGTTTGCCGTTCCAGACAAAATCGAAGACCCTCCGCTCATAAATCTTAAAAAAGTTTTGTGATGGAGCTGGTAATGACAAAAACTAATAAATAAATTGAGGAATAATTAACGAGTTGGCAATAGACATTTTACCATACAAGGTTAGGGATTTCCCTTTCCATAATTGCATAATTTTGTCCAGCTTTCTTAGTCGATTATCATAATTTACTGAGCCTAGATCTTCCAGATTTTCTGGGACAACAACACCAAGTATGTTAACTGGTCCATCTGTCCACAAAACAGGCACTTTGCATTCCATTCGAAAGGACGCTCCCTTTAGATTCCCGATCCTTAACATTTTACATTTATCATAATTAAGCTTAAGGCCAGATTGCTGTGAAAATATGTCCAAAAGATTAAGAAGGTTCCGCAAACAATGAGGAAAAATCTTATCTTTGTGAATCAGCCTTTTCTGACATGAACTTCATCAAGAACAAACACAGAACACGCCTCACTGATGCACATCTGCAAGACTCACTCAGAGTTGCAGTGTCAAGTTACACACCAGAGTACAACACACTAGTTAACAGCATGCAATGCCAGGCTTCCCACTAACTGACAAAGAAACAGATAACAGATTTGGTGTCCAGTTCAAAGTGTGACATAATTTAAAAATTTGAGAGTTTACTTTTGTATTTTACATGAGTTATTATTTGTACAAACATGGTGCAAAGTAATTCATGATTTGTTAAAAAAAATGTTAGTGGCTAGCTAGTTAAAATGGGATATTGTGATTTCACAAGACTGTCTTAGAAGTGATCATTTGAAAATGTTCAGTTTGAAAAATGTGCACTTAGAGAAAATATAAAAATAAAGTGTTGCATATTGATGTTTATCTGTTTCTATATATATTTATTGTGAGAAATCATTAAGATGATCAGTGTTTCCACAAAGATAAATATCATTAATTATTAATAATAACAGAGTTAAAGGTAAATTGAGCAAATTGGCTACTTCTGGCAATTTATTTAAGTGTGTATCTAACTGGTAGCCCTTCGCAGTAATCAGTACCCAAGAAGTAGCCCTTGGTTTCAAAAAGGTTGGTGACCCCTGCTCTAGTACATACCTGTAGGTGTCAAACTGAAGACACATCATTTTGTGTTACCCGTGAATGAACATTTTGAGGGGAACAAATGTACTACATGCAATTGTGCATCTTCTAAACCAGTGGTTCTCAACCTTTTTTCACCTAGTACCACCTCAGAAAACACTGGGCTCTCCAAGTATCACCATAATGACCCACATTAAAGTACAGTAGCGTAGTAGACCTAAATAATTAAAAACAAGGCAGAGGTTTTATTTAACAAGTATATTTAATATTTCTGGCCACTGAAACATTACACACAGTTTGAACAGCGGCGTGGCGAAGTTGGTAGAGTGGCCGTGCCAGCAATCGGAGGGTTGCTGGTTACTGGGGTTCAATCCCCACCTTCTACCATCCTAGTCACGTCCGTTGTGTCCTTGGGCAAGACACTTCACCCTTGCTCCTGATGGCTGCTGGTTAGCGCCTTGCATGGCAGCTCCCGCCATCAGTGTGTGAATGTGTGTGTGAATGGGTGAATGTGGAAATACTGTCAAAGCGCTTTGAGTACCTTGAAGGTAGAAAAGCGCTATACAAGTATAACCCATTTATCATTTATTATTTATAACATTGTGTTTGAATATTTAATTGACTCTTTGGTGTACCACTAGATAGAGCCCGCATGCCACTAGTGGTACCACAGTTTGAGAAACACTGTTCTACACTTTAATATTATCTGATCATGCAACAAGATATTCCAAGCATTTTTTTAAATATCTGCTTTTCACCTTGACTTATGATTTCAAAGCAGGTTATCTTTAATAATCAAATGCCTTTGCAATTTTCTAATATTATGAGGAATATTCAAGAATTATACATTCATGTACATATAAAGCAGGGGTGTCTAACGTACGGCCCGCGAACAGGTTTGATCCGGCCCGCGTGATGAGTTTGCCAAGTGAAAAAATGAGTTGCTTTTTTTTTTTTTGAACGAAAGAAACTGCTGTTCTAAATGTGTCAGCTGGATGTCACAATAGCAATTCTGTTAGGCAAGGAAACGGTTTATACCGGGGCCAAGCAAGAGGCACACAGTAAAGGATGACTGTGTCTCCTCCTCCTCAACCCACATGAAACTTACAACCTGCCATTTTATTTTTTCTGCTTCGAACGCATCGTCATTTGGCACCCTCGTTGCCCCAAAATGTCTCTGTCAAACACGAGAAAAGTGAAATTAGCATTATTGAATAGTTTTTACCAACGTTTCTTACGGTTTGTTGAGTTAGCACTGGAATCAATCATGTATCAATGTGGACATGACAAAGGAGGTGTTTGGTACCTAGAAGAGTTTACATGTTGTGTTTTTGTTCAATCCCAGAAAGACTGTACTTAAAGTTGAATCCTGGCTTTGTAGATACACTGAGACGAAATCTAAGCTCATTGTGTTTTTGAAACTGCACCAATTTCCTCAGAATTTTCAACAAATTGGAAGTGTTTTGTCCAGAGGATTTTTTGTGATTTGTACGTTTTCAGAATGTGATTGTTCTATTTTTGGCCAAAGTAAAACAAAGAAAACAACCTGAAGTTGTTTTTATTTTTAAGTTATCATGCCATGATTTTACTATTCCGGCCCGCTTGGGAATAGATTTTCCTCTACGCGACCCCTGAGCTAAAATGAGTTTGACACCCCTGATATAAAGTATATTGACTGTTACAACAGTCAAAATCATACATTGGCAATCAAGTATGATTTTATTGTAATAAAATATGTCTAGAAATTGTCACTGAACAATGTGAAGTCTGTAAAGAAAATCACAGTTTTTAGTGTTTTAGTCGCAATGTCAGTATTAATGTACACACAGTGTCCTGCTTGACACTCAGCATTAAGGGTTTGAATTGAGGGTTGAATCACCAAAAAAGATTCCCGGGCGCAGCCACCGCTGCTGCTCACTGCTCCCCTCACCTCCCAGGGGGTGATCAAGGGTGATGGGTCAAATGCAGAGGATAATTTCACCACACCTAGTGTGTGTGTGACAATCATTGGTACTTTAACTTTAAGTCGAGAATCAAAGTGTCCGCTTTATTTATAAGCTATTCTCATGTATGTACAGCCTATAAGATAAATCCTGGTTGGAAGGTGTCTGCTTTATGACGCAGTCAAGCATTGGCCACACGTCACCCCCACACGCTTCGTCAACACCTTCGCCGCCTTGTGTTTTCCGATCACGGAAGATGGAGATCCCCCAACCCTCCATTTGACACCGGCGCCACCACCCCTTTCACTGTTGTCATGAACATCAGGGAGAAGGCGTTGTGGAAACGTGCTAAGATGAGGGCAGCGTCTCTTGGCTGACTGATTCACTGGAATCAACAACAGCGAGTGGTGGGGAGGCCAGCGTTAGCATGTCATAAGCTCTTTTGACAGTGCTCATTATTGCGCCCTGACGCAGGGTGACAGTTGTACCATGCGCCCGTAAAGATGGCATCTGATTGTCTATTGCGATTACACGAGTGCACGAGCAAGGGCGTGAAGGACATGAGGGGGAGGACGAGCTTACCATGGTCCTCTATTAAACTTATTAATAGAAGCAGGCATTAAGTCTCTACTGAGGAGGAAAAAGTGTATTACCTGCATACTGTCTTCCTTAAGGAGTGGCCTCCATTTTAATGGACGCCATGTCTCAATAAATCACTTCTTGAAT
>NC_084745.1:33111348-33238848 GCF_033978785.1 Entelurus aequoreus
ATGTGTTTTAATATACATACATTGTAATGTGTATATACACCAATTATTGACAAATGTAGTTATTCTATATTTCATAGTTTGTTTTTTGTTTTTTTACGATAAAATGTATACACCGATAGTGTATACATTTATATTTTTACAATTTACAAGAAAATGAATACATATATTTATCATTAATTGGTACAAAGAAGAGTGCTGACCACAATTATTTAAACGGTCGTTTTTAAATCGACACTGTATGTAGGATTCAAAAAAATATTTATTATTGTGGTTATTAAATATTAAGCAATTGTATTGAATATTTTGTGCAGGTTGACCTAATATTTTGTCCTGTCGTCAGTGCAGGAATGCATCTTGATTGACCTGAGAGTATTAGTTCTCAAAAGTAAATGAGTCATAGGAACATGTTTGTGTAGTAACAAAAACTTCATATTCTTCTCTTTTTTTACTTTCTCAGAGCATCATACGTGACTTACATAAGGAACCCAGGTGTGCAGCCAAGCCAGACTTTATGAGATGCAGCCTCTCGGCTCATCAATCAGGGAGATGGGTGGCTGGTTCTGCACGTAAGGTGGCTGAGGTACATATGTGTGACCTGGGGCGAGGAGATTGCACAACCTCAAGTGTGTGTTTGTCGCTCTCTCGCCCGCACACGAGAATGTCCTTGAATTAGTCGCCTCGCTCACTTCTCTACCCTTCTGTTCATCTACCTCAGCTGCTGCTCCTTTGCATATGACTGCAAATACTGAAAGCACTCTTAAAACACAACTTCTTAAGTCATGCTAACTAGTGGTAGGTTATTTCCTGTAGTTTATCTTCTGCTAGTGCAAGTTGTTGTTAACCCTCTGAAATTTGCAGAGCAGGATTTTTCCCCCAAAGTGTTTTTATTTACTCTAGGCATAAAAAAATCATTTCGTGAAGACCTATATTTTCAAAGAAGTGTCAAGACTTGATTCTTGGGGTTTGCTTCTCCGGAAGGCAAAGGAAAATTGGTGCGGGCAAGGCGTGAATTTAAATGCATGATTTATTTTTTAACACTGATAAACTACAAAAAAAAGGAAGCAAACAAATGGCGCGCACAAAGGCGGAAATACAAACTTGACTAAGAAACAAAAGACATGCACGTGGGCACAAAAACTATGAACAATAAAACAAAAACACTAACTGTGGCATAAATGAACAAAACTTACTTGGTAAAGAACTGTGACACGACATGAAGCAGAGTGATGAAATAGTGTGAGGACGCCAGGACGAACAACAGAAACAAACAGATTTAAATAGTGACGTGATCAGTGAAAACAGGTGCGTGACTCGAAACAGGTGCGTGACAAGACAGGTGAAAACTAATGAGTTGCTATGGAAACGAACAAACAAGGAAGTGCAACCAGGAACTAAAAAGAGTCCAAAAAACAAACACATGGCCAAAACAAAAACATGAACAGACATGACGCATGACCAAAACAAAAACATGAAGAGACATGACAGAACCCCCCCCCCCCTTACGGACAGATCCCAGATGTCCAAAAAACAGGACCAAGAGTCATGGGAGGGCGGGAGGGGGACATGGCGGTGGGTCGCCAGGCCAAGTGGCCCCGAATCCACCGAGGCATAGTCATGTGGCGGCGGCGAGTGGAACGCCGCCGCCACAGGCGAGGTGGGCGACCCGGGAAGGGCCACATGCGTGGCGGTCGAAGAGCTGGGCGCACTTGGCGTGGCGGACGACCAGGTAGTGGCCACAACCGTGGCAGACGAGGAGGCAGGCGCGTCATCGTCTTTGCAGGCGTGGAAGCCGCAGATGACGCAGGTGCGGGTGCAGCAGACGAAGCAGGCGGCGAAGCTTGGCGTGGCACTTCGGGCGGCGTCTTGGCCGCTTGGAGGGTCTTGGCTGCTTGGAGGGTCTTGGCGAGGGTCTGGGTCTTGGTCTTGGCGAGGTTGGTCTTGGACTTGGACTTGGTCTTGGCATGGTTGGTCTTGGACTTGGTATGGTTGGTCTTGGACTTGGTATGGTTGGTCTTGGACTTGGTCTTGGCATGGTTGGTCTTGGATTTGGTGTTGGCATGGTTGGTCTTGGACTTGGTGTTGGCATGGTTGGTCTTGGCATGGTTGGTCTTGGACTTGGTGTTGGCATGGTTGGTCTTGGCATGGGGGGTCTTGGACTTGGTCTTGGCATGGTGTGTCTTGGTCTTGGCGTGGCGCTGCGACTGGCGGCACTTGGCATCGCGGAGCTACGACTGGCGGCACTTGGCGTCGTGGAGCTGCGACTGGCGGCACTTGGCGTCGTGGAGCTGCGACTGGTGGCACTTGGCGTCGTGGAGCTGCGACTGGCGGCACTTGGCGTCGTGGAGCTGCGACTGGCGGCACTTGGCGTCGTGAAGCTGCGACTGGCGGCACTTGGCGTCGTGAAGCTGCGACTGGCGGCACTTGGCGGCGTGGAGCAGGTAGCGGAACTTGGCGTGGAGCTACCACGGGTGGCGCTTGGCGTGGAGTTGCGACTCGTGGCGCTTGGCGTGGAGCTGTGACTGGTGGCGCTTGGCGTGGAGCTGTCACTGGTGGCGCTTGGCGTGGAGCAGGTGGAGGTGGCCTAGCTGGAGGCTGTGGCTTGGCCGGTCGAAAGACTGGTGGTGGCGGCCGTGCTGGTGGCTGTGGCTTGGCATGACGAAATTCAGGTGGTGGGGGCCGAGCTGGAGGCTGTGGCTTGGCAGACCGAAGAACGACCCCACCTGAACAGTCCCCAGCCCTAGCCCCCCCCCCCCCCCCCTCAAGGAGCGGATCCCAGACGCGCTCCCTGCGGTCTGGAACCGTCTTTTGGGGTGGGTGGAGGGAGGTCAGGAGGGGGGCAGAATCTTCCCCTCCAAACTGTCCAAAAAGTCTTTCTTCTTCCTGGGACTGAGTGGGTGAAAAAAAAATATTGTGTGACTTGGGCGTGGCTTGAGTTCTGGGGGGCGGGGCATGAAAACTGGGTGACTGTGACTGATATGCTCTAATTTGTAAAAACATGTCCTGATAATGCTCTATCTTGGACTTAGAGTCTTTTGCTGGGGGCGGGTGATCAAAAGAAAAAGAGTTCAGAAAAAAAAAAATCCTGGTTTGTGATGTCATTTTGGAGCTGTGGAGCTGGCAGCAACCTGCTTCCGCCCGGAGTGGGAGGAGCCTGCGGCAGCGCCGCACGCTGTCCGCTCGCCTTCCCTGATGTCCTTGGTCTGGAGCGGCGCTTCCGGGACTGCGGTGACGCAGCGCCGTCCTCGGACCAACTGGAGCTCAATGGCACCAGATTTCCATCTGGCCCCCACATCAGGTCTCTGCGCTTCCCGGAGGAATAACGCAGCGTCTCTTCCTCCATCGCGCGGAGGACCTCCCACGCTGCCTCGTCAAAATTGTCCAATTTTCTTGCGGAGAAACTCTTCTGCTGGCGTCCTAATGACTTGATTCTTGGGGTTTGCTTCTCCGGAAGGCAAAGGAAAATTGGCGCGGGCAAGGCGTGAATTTAAATACATGATTTATTTTTTAACACTAATAAACTACAAAAAAAAAAGGAAGCAAACAAATGGCGCGCACAAAGGCGGAAATACAAACTTGACTAAGAAACAAAAGACATGCACGTGGGCACAAAAATTATGAACAATAAAACAAAAACACTAACTGTGGCATAAATGAACAAAACTTACTTGGTAAAGAACTGTGACACGACATGAAGCAGAGTGATGAAATAGTGTGAGGACACCAGGACGAACAACAGAAACAGACAGATTTAAATAGTGACGTGATCAGTGAAAACAGGTGCGTGACTCGAAACGTGAAACAGGTGCGTGACAAGACAGGTGAAAACTAATGAGTTGCTATGGAAACGAACAAACAAGGAAGTGCAACCAGGAACTAAAAAGAGTCCAAAAAACAAACACATGGCCAAAACAAAAACATGAACAGACATGACGCATGACCAAAACAAAAACATGAACAGACATGACAAGAAGTTTGTGAAATGTCCACTAGGGTGAATAATATGCAAGAGTCGAAATATATTTTTAGGAAAAAAACTGATAGAATTATATTTGTATTGTTCTTTAACAATATGTTCATTATATATATATTTTATATATATATTTTTTCAACCTAATCCATCCATTTTCTACCGCTTGTCCCTATTTTTGGTTGCGGGGGGTGCTGGAGCCTATCTCAGCTGCATTCGGGCAGCCAGTACTGTCAAATGTATTCCAAAAACATTGAGCCTCCTGACCTAACTTAATGAAAGCATGATAAGACTAACATCCACTAAATATTGATGCATAACTAATAACCTAACTAAGTTTAAATTCTGACATTAAATCATTGTTTTAGCATGAAGTTTAAAAAAAAAAAAACAACAACAATAATGTTGCAGCAGTACTATACAATAGCAGTCAAAATATAGCCCGCGACACAACATTAATTGCGACCTTTATCGTCGTTGTTCTCTACTAAATCCTTTCAGCAAAAATATGGCAATATCGCGAAATGATCAAGTATGACACATAGAATGGATCTGCTATCCCCGTTTAAATTTTAAAAAATCATTTCAGTAGGCCTTTAAGGACACACAATACGAATGTCTGGCTTGTGTGCTATTGTGTAGCTACTAGTAACCTATGGCCTACCATGTTTACTTCTGTAAATGACGACTAAAATACAAGAAAAGACCAACCTTGTGTGTTTATCGGAGGACATGTAGATGTTCACTGTCTGTCCAGCTTTGTTGTATCTGAGATTTTGTATGCAAGCCGACACTTGTCTTTTTGCTGCTGTCGGACCAATATCAATATGAGATCGGGACACTCTTACTAACTCTTGCAACAAATGTGTAAATTGGCAACACCAGTGGCTCGTGCTCCGTCAGACCAGGTGTATTTTATTGTGTTTATGAACAAGGGTGACAGGTAGCATCATTTACTTCTGAAACACAACAAATATTCATAAAGAAAAAGTACATTTTGTAGGTCACATGCAAGGCTAAAGATGTTTAACAATTTGCCACACCACGTTGACTTCTATCATTTACAATCCTTAATTCAAATTAGCCGTACATTTATAACCACCACCATAACCCAGCCCAGTCTGCTCCCTCCAACCCCACAGGTCATGTCACTTAACTTCAGCCAGCCCGCCTGCTCTAATAGTTTCTGATAGGGCGCCTCCAGGGAAGTTGACTTCTCACTGAGAAGTGATACTAAAAGTAATTGCGGCTGAAACCTTGTGAGTGGAGGGGGTGTATTTGAAATAGTATTATTATGTAGGGGGGTGGGGGATCCTAGGTGGGCAGAGAGCACTGCCCTCAGCCATATCCTGTAATGTGACCACCATGGGAAAAAAACCCACACACAGCAACAGTCTCCTTAATTTGCATATTTCTCATCTGCATACGTCACCGCCTTGTGAATTTTTATCCCCTGTCTTTTAATATTATAATATAACGGCTTTTAATTTGAGACGACTAATTTATTTAAACCTGCAGTTAAATGCAATGTGCCTCATTTGCCTAATGAATGAATAAAACCAGGGGGGCTAGCTGGTTATTTGAACATAAACACTTTCATTGGATTGAATAAGAATAGTTATTTTCAATGACCTTTCTTCTACAGACAATTTAAGACTCTGTTGTAAACTTTCACCTTTTAAATCCGGTTTTAAAAGTTATCTAATCCTAAAATTCCTATAATCGCTGTGGTTGCATTTCCTTTTTATAGGCTGCACACACTTCTGGGAAGCGCCACGCCACATCTACCAGTACTCAAAACAAGCTTTCTAGTCTTCTCGCAGTGAAATAATAAGATGCATTCAACAACAAAAACATTTTTTTTACAGTAAAGTTCTTAGAATAAATGGGATGTAACATTCACAGTTTATTATGTAAGATTTTTTCCAGCTCTGCTGACTCACATTGATTATGAAAGCAATCAATTAGTAATTACAAGATATATCCAAAAAGTGGAACAATACAATGCAATGTTTATCTATTTAGACATAAAATGTACAGTTGGGAGCGTTTTAAAGTATTTTTTTATGAACCATAAAGTGCATTTTCAGTGACTTTTGGGGTCTTCACCGTTTATATAGTGGACGAGGGCGCAACTTCAATCTGGTTAAAACAGACCGCAAATCCCCTTTCACCCACAAGCCTCTTTTTGGTCAAACTTCGTGGATTAAAATTACTGCCAAATGCTGCAGTGTGACATAGAAGTGAACATCCGAAAAATCTCGGCGAGGTTAAAACGGCCGCCGTATTAGCTGCAAATGTGTTAGGTATTTATTGACTATCGCGATCAACTGTCATTAAAACTAAGGAGTATAGATATTCATGAAAGCCCGAGTGGTCATTGATTCTGTGTTGTTTTAATATCTTGTAGGATAAGAGGAGGTTATCCTTCCTGACCAGCCTGGGACAATATGTTAAAAAGGTAAATGTCCTCTTTGTTCTCCTCCATGTGACTTTAGGAGTTAATTTATGTATATTTTACATATAAGATCTTATTATTATAATTGACAACAACGACTTGGACTACAGGGAGTTAGTGAAACATCTGGTGAGCTGGTGCAGAACCAACAACCTGGTCCTGAATGTCGACAAGACCAAGGAGATCATCGTCGACTTCAGGAAGCACCATTCCAGCCACGCTCTAATCTTCATCAACGGCACAGCAGTGGAGATGGTAAGCAGCACCAAGTTCCTGGGGGTGCAGATAACTGACAATATGACCTGGTCCCTACACACCGGATCTCTTGTAAAAAGAGCTCAGCAGCGCATGCACTTTTTGCATCGGCTGAAAAGAGCACAGCTCCCTCCCTCCATTCTCACCACATTCTACAGAGGCACTATAGAGAGCCTACTGACCAACTGCATCTATGTCTGGACTGGAGCCTGCACTGCCTCAGACTGGAAGTCTCTGCAGAGAGTGTTGAGGACGGCGGAAAAGATAATCAGGACTCCTCTTCCTCCTATCCGGGAAATCGCAAAAAGCTGCTGCCTGACCAGGGCTCAGAAAATCTGTAGAGACACCTCCCACCCCCACCAAGGACTGTTTTCACTGCTGGACTCTAGAAAGAGGTTCCGCAGCCTCCATAGCAACAGCTTCTTCCCTCAGGCAATAAGACTCTTGAATGCATCATAATAATCCCCTCAATTCCCCCCAAAAACGGATTAACTCGCTGGAATATAAAGACAATATAACATGCATCCATAAACGTGGATGCATAAGCAAAAGTGCAATATATTTATCTGTACAGTAAGCTATTTATTTATATCTGAACCTAATTGCTCTTTTATCCTGCACTACAACAAGCTAATACAACAACATTTCGTTCTTATCTGTACTGTAAAGTTCAAATTTCAATGACAATGAAAGGAAGTCTAAGTCTGGTCTAAAAATCTAAGTCTAGTCTAAGGCTTATTTAAACAGACGGATCTCGAAAATAAGCAGAGGACCTCTACCTATATTGCACAACAACAAGGTTTAAAAAGCCTGGTTAAAACCCAATTTTAAGCAAGATATTTAAGCAGGGGGTCCTTCTCTACTTCAGTTTCAGGGTCCTTGGCCTGGATAACATTGAATACTACTGGTTGAGATGGTATTGATGTACAGACTTCAATGGGTTTTGCTTGACTATTCTCTTGCTCTCTTTTTTGTTGGAGTTTTTCCTTCCACATGTTTTCATTCCGCTCAGCTTTCTATATGAATATGCCGCGATATACAGCACTCTGTGAACAACCAGCTTGTGTAACAATGACTTTTGGGACTTACCTGACCTTACTGTCTTCTGGACATTTGTCAAGTCAGCAGTCTTCCCTGTGATTGTGTTGCGTAATAATATAGACTGAGAGAGCATTTTAACCTTTGCTGGTGTTTTGAGTTATTGAGCTGGGTGTGACACCATGACTTTTCAATGGTAAACCTATATTCCCATTTCCTGAGACGCAAAATTAGGCTTTCATATCGGCAAGTAAGATATAGTCATCAATGGAAAAAATACCCAAAAATTATAGCGGTCAAACGATTATTTATAAAATCAGATTAATCACAGGGTGGCTGTGGATTAATTTACATTAATCAAGTTTAAATATAATGTTTTAACTACATGAGCAAAGAGACTAAAAAGAGTAAGTATGTGTGTATATATATATATATACAGGTATATATGTATATATATATATATATATATAAAAATCTATATCTATAGATATATATATATATATATATATATATATATATATATATATATATATATATATATATATATATATATATATATATATATATATATATATACACACACACACACACATATATATATATATATATATATATATATATATATATATATATATATATATATATATATATATATATATATATATATATATATATATATATATTAGGGCTGTCAAACGATTAAAATATTTAATCGTGATTAATCGCATTTTGTGTCATCTTCACTCAAAATGAATCGCGATTATAGTGGGTATGGAAAGTATTCAGACCCCTTTAAGTGTTACACTCTTTGTTTCATTGCAGCCATTTGCTAAAATCTAAAAAGTTTATTTTATTTCTCAATAATGTACACTCAGCACCCCATCTTGACAGGAAAAAACTGAAATGTAGATTTTTTTTGCAAAATTATTAAAAAAGAAAAACTTAAATATCACATGGGTCATTAGTCTTCAGACTAGGGCTGTCCGATAATGGCTTTTTGCCGATATCCGATATTCCGATATTGTCCAACTCTTTAATTACCGTTACCGATATCAACCGATACCGATACATACAGTCGTGGAATTAACACATTATTATGCCTAATTTGGACAACCAGGTGTGGTGAAGATAAGGTCCTTTTTTTAAAAAAAATAATAAAATAAGATAAGATAAATAAATTAAAAACATTTTCTTGAATAAAAAATAAAGTAAAACAATATAAAAACAGTTACATAGAAACTAGTAATTAATGAAAATGAGTAAAATTAACTGTTAAAGGTTAGTACTATTAGTGGACCAGCAGCACGCACAATCATGTGTGCTTACGGACTGTATCCCTTGCAGACTGTATTGATACATATTGATATATAATGTAGGAACCAGAATATTAATAACAGAAAGAAACAACCCTTTTGTGTGAATGAGTGTAAATGGGGGAGGGGGGTTTTTTGGGTTGGTGCACTAATTGTAAGTGTATCTTGTGTTTTTTTGTTGATTTAATAATTTAAAAAAATAAAAATAAATGATACCGATAATAAAAAAGCCGATACCGAATAATTAATAATACATTTCCGATATTACATTTTAAAGCATTTATCGGCAGTCCGATATTATCGGACGTCTCTACTTCAGACCCTTTGCTGTGACAGTCATATTTAACTCACATGCTGTCCGTTTCTTCTGATTCTCCTTAAGATGGTTCTGCTCCTTCATTTAACTGATTGGCACACAGTAGATAGGCACACACCTATCTACTGTATATAAGACGTTACAACTCACAGTGCATGTTAGAGCTCATGAGAATCATGAGGTCGAAAGACCTGCCCAAGGAGCTCAGAGACAGAATTGTGGAAAGGCACAGAGACCTGGCCAAGGTTACAACATAATTTCTTCAGCACTCAAGGTTCCTAAGGGCCCAGTGGCCTCCATAATCCTTAAATAGAATAAATTTGGGATGACCACAACTCTTCCTACACCTGGCCCTTCAGCCAAACTGAGCAATTGTGGGAGAAGAGCCTTAGTGAGAGAGGTAAAGAAGAAGCCAAAGATCACTGTGACTGAGCTGCAGACATGCAGTAGGGAGATGGGAGAAAGTTCCACAAAGTCAACGATCACTGCAGCCCTCCACCAGTCTGGTCTGTATGGCAGAGTGGCTTGGCGGAAGCCTCTCCTCAGTGTAAGACAGAGGTGGGACCAAGTCATTGCTTTGCAAGTCACAAGTAAGTCTCAAGTCTTTGCCCTCAAGTCTCGAGTCAAGTCCCGAGTCAAGACAGGCAAGTCCCGAGTCAAGTCCAAAGTCAAGACTGGAAAGTCTCAAGTCAAGTCACAAGTCCTGCATTTTGAGTTTCGAGTCCTTTCAAGTCCTTTTGACCACAGACTAATATTTTTACACAGATTGTGTACGCTTTTAAAACGCTGTATTTATTTATTAAAACAAGTGCATTTGAAATAGCAGGAAAGAAAATAGTACTGACATTGCAATTCATAATAGCACTATTAACCAGTCATTTTAATAGTTTAAACAATTTTAAACATTTAACTCATTCCTTTACAGAATAAACACATTTGCAAAAACAAGTGCAACTGTACTTATTTGTACAAAAGTGTTAACATTGTATTTCCATGGCATATTGCATTGTAACTAGTTCCACAGCAGTTTCTATTATGTTCTTACCTTATCTCATTGATCTCATCTCATACTGTATGTGTGTTGATGTGTGCGTACATATGAAAAACATAACAAATACATGAACATAACAATGAACAGAGTTGTACTTTTTAGATGTCAGGGCCCTATGCAATATGTACACATATTCTTAATATAGTATATATTTTAACTGACCTTTATTTGACTATGTTTGTCTTTTTGTAGGTGGCTAAAATACGCGGTGCTGCTGACCGCCGTCTAACGTTATGTTACTGTGTGGGATACATTGACTAACGTAACGTTATGTATAGGTACCTCATGCAACCCTGCTTAAAAAATCACTTGACAAAAAGTATGAATAAGGTAGCAAACTGCAGTGGACGCAACATATTGCCGTGTTTGAAATGACGTTATAACCATAAACATCTTATAAGTAGACGCAATATTGGTTGCTGTGACGCGAGCAATTTGCATCTTGAAGTGGTGATGAGGAGCCGGCGAGCAGCCTAAACTGACAGTTGACAGGTAGAAAACAAAGATGCCGGGCTGGTGTTCAGCGTTTTCCTGCTCAAATGAGCGGACTGTTGAAAATAGGAATCGGGGGATTACTTTTCACAAGTAAGATTTAACATTAATGTACTATCGGTTGTATTTTATGAAAATAACATTACCACAGAGTTGAGAAGGAGCAAAGATCTTCAATATTTGTATGTGAAAATCACAAATAAATCTTCTGGGGGAGGATGACGCCCCTACAGGGGTTTGGTTTACAAACTTTCTGCCCCACCTAAAACAAAATTCACCAGCCGCCATTGATTATAATGCATTCTCATTTTAGGCAAAATATAAGACAATACTTTCTTAACAGTATAATTGTAACCAGGAATAAGTCTTCAAGTAACAATATTCAAATACTAACATTGTTGGGTAAAACAGAATTTGGTTTTATTCTGAATCCAGTGAAACAGATTGGTGGTTTTAGCTGATAGAAAGACTTTCAGGTGTTTATATATGTTTAAGTATTTGGCAGACGCTTTTATCCAAAGCGACATACATAAAAAATACATATATAACAATCACTGTAAACATGATCATTTAAGGGGAGAATGTAATACAAAATATCAATACAAAGTGTCACGACAGAATAAACTCTCTGCTGCTGCAGCAACAGAGATACGGTCTATAAAATATATAGATATCTAATGTATTCATACATTGTTTATGTAGCATGTATATATAACGTAATCATATTGTTTCTTCAATTTAAAAATAGCTGACCGTTTTTTCCCCCCTTCTCTGGGATTATATTCCCAGTTTTAATCTCGGACGTCTGGTCACTTATAGCGTATAAGAATATTCTATTACTGTTAAAACATGTGTCCGTTATCATAGCTACACGTATGACAAAAAAGCGTGTGAAAATGAGTGGTATTCAGTGAGGTAAAATGAATTAAATGCGTTGACAGTTCATTGCTCCTGCCAAATGAATTGCACTGAGTGGAGCGGATCACCACTCCAAGATGGCGGCCCCGCATCTCGTCTGCGCCAGTAGGCAGTAGCGCTCGATGCTGTGTACCCTTATAAGATGTCTATGGTTATGACGTTAGCAGTGAGTTTACAGCCTCACTGATTTAACTACACAGCAAATAAAAGTCATGTTACTTAGCCAATAAACGTTATCTTACATTCAACACTTACCCTTCTTTGTGCAACTTCAAATGTCGAACGAAGTTGGAAGTTGTTGCGTCTCGAACTGCGTGATTTGCATAGGGCAATTCGTTGACCAAGTCGTAGTTTTTATACCCGAACGAAACCAACTTTGGTATAAATCTTTCTCACTGGCGCGTTGTTTGACAACTCATGTTCATTGGTTGTCCTGCAATTTGATTGGATCAATGCTGTGTGATGAAAACAATGTAGATCTAATTTGATTGGCTGTTGTACTGAGAGCACACACGCTGACAAGCAGCACACACGCTGATAGACAGACATGTACAAAATGAAAGCTACGGAGTGCTCCCAAATAACTTTTTAAGCTTTAGGTTTTGGGGAAAGTAGCAAGTCATGTCAAGTCAAAAGGCTCAAGTCCAAGTGAAGTCACAAGTCATTGATGTTAAAGTCTAAGTCGAGTTGCAAGTCTCTTTACATTTTGTCAAGTCCAGTCTAAAGTCATCAAATTCATGACTCGAGTCTGACTCGAGTCCAAGTCATGTGACTCGAGTCCACACCTCTGGTGTAAGACATATGAAAGTCTGCATAAAGTTTTCCATAAAAACACATGAAGGGCAACCACACTATGAGTTATACGATTCTCTGGTCTGATGAGACCAAGACTGAACTTTTTGGTGTTAATTCTAAGCGGTATGTGTGAAGAAAACCAGGCCCTGCTCATCACCTTCCCAATACAATCCCAACAGTGAAACATGGTGGTGGCAGCATCATGCTATGGGGGTGTTTTTCAGCTGAAGAGACAGGACGACTGGTTGCAATTGGAATAAAGATGAATACAGCAAAGTACAGAGATATCCTGGAAGAAAACCTCTTCCAGAGTCCTCAGGACCTCAGACTGGGCCGAAGGTTCACCTTCCATCAAGACAATGACCCTGAGCACCACACAGCTAAAATACCAAAAAAGTGCATGGCTTCGGAACAACTCTGTGACCATTCTTGATCTGCCACGCCAGAGTCCTGACCAACACCCAATTGAGCATCTCCAGAGAGACCTGAAAATGGCTGTCAACCAACGTTCACCATCCAACCTGACAGAAGTGGAGAGGATCTGCATGAAAGAATGGCATACTATCCCCAAATCCAGGTGTGGGAAAACTTTATGCATCATTCCCAAGAAAACTCATAGCTGTGCTAGGTCAAAAGGGTGCTTCTACTCAATACTGAGCAAAGGGACTGAATACTTATGACCATGTGATATTTCACTTTTTCTTTTTTATGAATTTGCAAAAATGTCCACTTTTCTGTTTTTTTCTGCCAAGATGGGTGCTGAGAGTACATTATTGAGAAACAAAATGAACTTTTTTTCATTTTAGCAAACGACTGAAATGAAACAAAGAGGGGAAAATTTAAAGAGGTCTGAATACTTTCCGTACTCACTGTACTGTATATGTGTGTGTAGATTGTGTATGTATATATATATATATATATATATATATATATATATATATATATATATATATATATATATATGTACACTACCGTTCAAAAGTTTGGGGTCACCCAAAAATAAGGACATTTCAATGTGACCCCAAACTTTTGAACGGTATTGTATATATATGCATATACGGTATATATATATATACATGTATATATATATATATATATATATATATATATATATATATATATATATATGTATGTATATATATATATATATATATATATATATATATATATATATATATATATATATATATATATATATATATATATATATATATATATATATGTGTGTATATATATACATATATATACACTACCGTTCAAAAGTTTGGGGTCACATTGAAATGTCCTTATTTTTGAAGGAAAAGCACTGTAATTTTCAATGAAGATAACTTTAAACTAGTCTTAACTCTAAAGAAATACACTCTATACATTGCTAATGTGGTAAATGACTATTCTAGCTGCAAATGTCTGGTTTTTGGTGCAATATCTACATAGGTGTATAGAGGCCCATTTCCAGCAACTATCACTCCAGTGTTCTAATGGTACAATGTGTTTGCTCATTGGCTCAGAAGGCTAATTGATGATTAGAAAACCCTTGTGCAATCATGTTCACACATCTGAAAACAGTTTAGCTTGTTACAGAAGCTACAAAACTGACCTTCCTTTGAGCAGATTGAGTTTCTGGAGCATCACATTTGTGGGGTCAATTAAACGCTCAAAATGGCCAGAAAAAGAGAACTTTCATCTGAAACTCGACAGTCTATTCTTGTTCTTAGAAATGAAGGCTATTCCACAAAATTGTTTGGGTGACCCCAAACTTTTGAACGCTAGTGTGTATATATATATATATATATATATATATATATATATATATATATATATATATATATATATATATATATATATACCTGTATACATTTATACATATACATACAGTATATATCCATACATACATACAAAACATGTTTATTAAAAGTGCATGTTGAAATAGTTTTTGCACAAAAAAATTATTTAACCACATTAATGTCAACCAAATACTACTTTTATGTCACTAATGTGTTAACGTAAAGGGGCTGTTTGCAAGCTTACGTGACTGCCTACTGGGCGATAAAGTGTTGTGAGCATTACATCCCGCTCTCTCCCGGCTTTGACCACCTAACCTATGCGCCACTTAAAGGGTAACTGCACTTTTTGGGGGGTTTTGCCTATTCCCAATCTTTAAGTAAGACAAGAACACGTTTTTCTTTTTTATGCATTCTAAATAATAAATATATGCAACCAAAAACCTGCTTACAATGGATTCTATGGGAGTCGCTCTATTTTTAAAATACATCCAAACACCTCCATTAAGGTTTGATATACATGCTGTAAGTATGTATGTAATGTAGTAACTGGCACATTTATAATACCATTTAATATTTACGTGTTTTGATCATTTTAAGCATATGCGGCGCATTCATTTTTAAAAAACGCGACACGACGTTCCCTTTTTTGTTTGAGAACATCGCTGACTAATACACTTTGCAGACTTTATGAGAGCCAACAAACATAAAAAAACATTACTTACTGAACAATGTCTGCTGTCGTTAGGATGCCAACTCAGAGAATTATGTTACATTCCCGCTTAGATGAAAAATGACTCATAATCCTTACGAAGAAAAGGGGGATGTTGTGTTGTTCTCGCCATTCCCGGGATTAAATTGGCTGTCAAAGTCTACCAACGTGTCGGAATACGTCCTCATCCTTCTACTATCCAGGTGAGAGGCATGATTTATGATCTAGAATTAACTTTCACAAACAAGGAAGCTGAGAAGCAGCTCATCAGTCAATAATGTAAACATAGGCACACACGCTAGTGATCACGGCGCCGCTATAAATAGTTAGTCTGCGTTAGCACTTATAATAACAATATCACTAATAGTTGGTTAATATTCAAATCACGAAATGTAACTGAAGTATTGCTGGCGGTTTTTGGATGGTCATTTATTGGGTTTTGTGGGAGGAATAGAAGACCTGCCATTGGCTATATTGTAAGTAGACTTTTATTTAAGTTTATTTACGAGTTAGAATGCATTAAATAGACCTGTCATGTCTCTCATAATGACTGTGAACGATAGCGCAGTTCCCCTTTTGATTGATTGATTGAGACTTTTATTAGTAGGTTGCACAGTGAAGTACATATTCCGTACAATTGACCACTAAATGGTAACACCCGAATAAGTTTTTCAACTTGTTTAAGTCGGGGTCCACTTAAATTGATTCAGATACAGATATATACTATCATCATAATACAGTCATCACACAAGACAATCACATTGAATTATTTACATTATTTACAATCAGGGGTGTGGTGGGGGGGTAGGATATGGACAGCAAGTAGTGGACAGAGAGAGAGAGAGAGAGAGAGAGAGAGAGAGAGAGACAGGGAGAGAGAGAGAGATCAGAAGGCATAAGAAAAAGTATCTGCATTTGATTGTTTACATTTGATTATTAGCAATCCGGGGAGGGTGTTAGTTTAGGGTTGTAGCTGCCTGGAGGTGAACTTTTATTGCGGTTTTGAAGGAGGATAGAGATGCCCTTTCTTTTATACCTGTTGGGAGCGCATTCCACATTGATGTGGCATAGAAAGAGAATGAGTTAAGACCTTTGTTAGTATGGAATCTGGGTTTAACGTGGTTAGTGGAGCTCCCCCTGGTGTTGTGGTTATGGCGGTCATTTACGTTAAGGAAGTAGTTTGACATGTACTTCGGTATCAGGGATGTGTAGTGGATTTTATAGACTAGGCTCAGTGCAAGTTGTTTGACTCTGTCCTCCACCTTGAGCCAGCCCACTTTGGAGAAGTGGGTAGGAGTGAGGTGGGATCTGGGGTGGAGGTCTAGAAGTAACCTGACTAGCTTGTTCTGGGATGTTTGGAGTTTAGATTTGAGGGTTTTGGAGGTGCTAGGGTACCAGGAGGTGCATGCATAATCGAAAAAGGGTTGAACGAGAGTTCCCGCCAGAATCCTCATGGTGCTTTTGTTGACCAGAGAGGAGATTCTGTAGAGAAATCTCGTTCGTTGGTTAACCTTTTTGATTACCTTGGTTGTCATTTTATCACAGGAAAGGTTAGCCTCTAGAATGGAACCTAGGTAGGTGACCTCATATTTCCTGGTGATAACAATGTCACCCACTTTTATAGTGAAGTCATTGACTTTCTTAAGGTTGATGTGGGACCCAAACAGGATGGATTCCGTTTTACCCAAGTGTATGGATAGCTTGTTGTCAGCGAGCCAGGTGCAAGTTCTACAGAGCTCAGCACTGAGGATTTTCTCCACCTGTGACTTGTCCTTGTCGGATACCAGCAGGGCAGAGTCATCCGCAAACAAAAACAATTCACAGTCGCATGCCGATGACAAGTCGTTTATGTATATTAGGAACAGTAAAGGTCCCAATATACTGCCTTGGGGGACTCCACAGCTCACCGAGGGGGGGGGGGCACGGTGCCGTTAACCTCTACCACCTGCTCCCTCCCCTCCAAGTAAGATTGCATCCAGCTCCATGAGGTTTTGTTAAATCCGATTGCTCTGAGCTTATCCAACAGTATAGGGTGGTTAACGGTGTCAAAGGCCTTCTGAAGGTCCAGCATGACCATGCCGCAGTATTTGCCCACGTCCACCTCATGTTTGATGTGGTCGGTCAGATAGAGAAGGCATGTGTCAGTGGAGTG
The DNA here is from genome assembly GCF_033978785.1 of Entelurus aequoreus. Lineage (NCBI taxonomy): Eukaryota > Metazoa > Chordata > Actinopteri > Syngnathiformes > Syngnathidae > Entelurus > Entelurus aequoreus. The sequence continues at coordinate 33,128,597 of NC_084745.1, forward strand.
GTTAGTTCTGAAGCCGGATTGGAATTTGTACATGAGTTTATTAGTGGCAAGGTAACTATCGACCTGTTCATAAACTATTTTCTCCATTACTTTCGAAATGGAACTGAGAATAGAAACAGGTCGGTAGTTGCCAGGTTCCAATTTGCTTCCTTTTTTAAAGAGGGGAGTTACTCTTGCTATCTTAAAATCTTTTGGTACTTGGCCTTGTGTATAATAATATAATAATAATAATAGGTTTATTATGTGCGTGATGATCGGGGCAATGATGGAGGCAGACTCCCTGAGGAATCTGGAGGGAATATTATCAAGGCCGGTGGCCTTGTTTGGGTGGAGCGCGCTCAATTTTTTAAACACCTCATCAGCTGTGACCATTTCTAATTTGAAATCATCGTTGGATACTCCTAGCTTTCTGTAGAAGGCTTTAATGTGTTCTACACCAAAGCGACCAGAGTGGTGGGACAGCTTGTGGACAAGAGTTGCGGCTATGCTGGTGAAAAAGGTGTTAAGTCTGCTAGCTACCTCCATTTTGTCTGTAATGAGGGAGTCACCCTCCTTGATGCTGATGTTCAGGGCCGGCCCGTGGCATAGGCCGTATAGGCAAATGCTAAGGGCGCCGTCCATCAGGGGGCGCCACGCCAGTGCCACAAATGTTGGAGGAAAAAAATAAATAAATAAATTTTAAAAAAGTTGGTACTATTATTTCTAAATACATAAAATAATCCCACGTTAATTAAAATGCAAAGTAAAGCCTATTTAATAGAAATACTATTTGTTACAACATTACGCCCAACATTAAGAGGAGAAACGAGAAAAAGACAGAGGTAGCAGGTAGGTAACGTTAACCTACATGAAATTATTTGTCTGTTACAGAATGTGATAGTAACCTGGCTTTTTAGCATTAAGCTAATGTTACATGATTCGGCAATTGCTAATCAATAAATAGCTAGTTCTGTTTTAACGTCGGGTTAATATTGTGGAGGGGGCTAAATTGTTATGGAAAATAATAATGTAACGTTAGGTAATTACAGTACTCCCTGGTGTACAGTAATTTGTAAGTCATTCTAGTTAATGCAATATTAAAAAGCACAAATAGAGAACTCTGTAGGGTCCCCTTTTTTTGTAATTTAGTTGTTAAAGTCAAACTGGTTTGATATCTTGTTTTGTGCAGTGCCTTATTTATATTGTATTTTTAATTTATTTTATGCAACTTGTTGACACGTTTTATTTTGTGTTTATGTATGTAAAAAATATTGTATTTCATATATTAATTTTTAATTTTTTGTATTCATTTATTTATCCATATTTTTTTTTATCTTGTTAACTATTCTGATTTTTAATTTGCTTTCTTTAAGTAAAAAAAAAGGTCAAAGACAATGCTATTTGGTTTCTTGTGAGTATATATACTTCACTGCCGATGTGGGGGGCGCCACCTAAAATCTTGCCTAGGGCGCCAGATTGGTTAGGGCCTGCTGATGTTGGTGAGTCTGGTTTTAAGTTTCTGGCTGCAACCAGGAAGCTGGTTGTTGAGAAATTTCCAGAGTTCACGTGGCTTATTTGTGTTTTCCTCTATTTTGTCGTTAATGTAATTTTTTTTTAAGGATTTAGTCAGGTTGGTTGACTTATTTCTTAATTTATTGCATTGCTTTTTGAGAGTTGAAAGGAGTGATTTGAGGTTGATATTATTGGGTTGTTTATCTACTTCTGTTTTACATTTTTGGTATTCTGAGTATTTTCTGTCTCTGTCTTTTATGGCAGCTAATAGGTCCGGATTCATCCATGGTTCCGAGCGGGCTTTGATCCTGACTGTTTTCACAGGAGCCATGTCGTTTAGTATCTTTAGGAACGCCGTTTTGAAGCGATCCCAAGATAACACAAACATACACATACTAATTAGGTTTGTTGTCAGATAATGATATACTGTAAGAGGTTTAGCTACTAGCGTCATTGAATGTATGTTCTATCGTAATAACATGACTGTAAATTGGTAATTCTGTCTCAATGATTGATTTTGTGTAGGTGCATGCAATCTGGCCGGTAGTGTTACGAAACAGCCGCGAGTGACCGCCATGAACACCAGCCAAAAGTTTATTTGATATAATTAGTAATTATGTAAAAAAATAAAATAAATAAATAAACTTTAAAATGTTCTAATGGTGTTATTTGTATATGTTTTGGTTAGACAAATGTAACTTGAGCAAGTTGCAAACAGTCATTTTAAGATGGAAGCCCTTCATGGAAAAGAAAACTTGCATAATACTTTATATTGGTCACCTTTTCCATCTTGTTTCGTCGTGCTCAAATTTCCCATGGAGAGGGCCAACGTGCTGTTTAATTGTTTATCCATATTGACTTGTTTGGTTCTAAAACCTGTCTCTACTGGATTTACTGACTCAAAATGCGAAGCCAGAGTCGTTTCAGAGATTTTGAGTCGCTGCACTGCAGATAGGTTGTGTTAACATTTTTAATCAGATTATTAATGATGATCGGTAAGGTTAGGTTACTTCATTAGTACCTGAAGTAAACTTGTTTTTGCAGCCAGCAAGACCAGGATATCCATTGAACATACAGGAAAAAGAAAAATCTTAGAAATGCAAATACAAATACCATTCCATATAACAAGCAATACAAGCATTTGGTAGGATAAAATAATAAATTACGCAAAAACAAATATGGGAAAAAAAGTGAATAATCCGCATTGGAGCGTTAATATTGACATATATCAAGCTATGAGCAATGAATCGTTATGTTTCACTTAATAAAATAGAAAAACAACAACTTTGATTTACGAACGTAATTGGTCCTTGTAAATAGAAAGGTTTTGTATATTGAAGCAACTTTCTCCATAAGTAACAATATAAATATGAATAATGTATTCCAGCCATGACAGTCCATATTTTAGTACAAGTTTGTACACTTTGAACACAATATAAAACACTACACTAGTGTATTTCATGTTTGTTTATTATTGTCCTCTGTTTGGTATAATCTCTTGTGCTGGTGCTCTTGTTTTGATACAATAGTATTTACTGTTCGCTGTGGTTAAACAAGTCTATTTAGGTTCACCTGTTGCTCCTTGTCAGCGCTGAATTATTGTCTTTTGTCAATGTGCATGTGTTACTCTGCTGCCGCTACGTGCCTTGCACTGGGCTTTTTTTTCTGCCGCTCTTGATCTTTAGTAAAGTATTAAATTATTTTACTTGCACATTGCTGCCTGTCTCTGCATCTCGGGGTCACACCCTCGGCCAACATGTGAGTCCGTGACAGTGTATATCAAACATAACAAAGGGCTGATGCGTTAACTTTCTATTTAATAACAAAGTCAACGAAATCCTCGTATGCAGCCACCCTGCCGACACGCACACACACTGTCACTCGCCACGTGGTGCACCCACAGTTTAAAATCTCAAAACCGCTAGACTTTAACATCCAGGTTGCTACAATGATTAAAGGCCTACTGAAACCCACTATTACCGACCACGCAGTCTGATAGTTTATATATCAATGATGAAATCTTAACATTGCAACACATGCCAATACGGCCGGGTTAACTTATAAAGTGCAATTTTAAATTTCCCGCGAAATTTCCGGTTGAAAACGTCTATGTATGATGACGTATGCGCGTGACGTCAATGGTTGAAACGGAAGTATTCGGACACTATTGTATCCAATACAAAAAGCTCTGTTTTCATCGCAAAATTCCACAGTATTCTGGACATCTGTGTTGGTGAATCTTTTGCAATTTGTTTAATGAACAATGAAGACTGCAAAGAAGAAAGCTGTAGGTGGGAACGGTGTATTAGTGGCTGGCTGCAGCAACACAACCAGGAGGACTTTGACTTGGATAGCAGACGTGCTATCCGACGCTAGCCGCCGACCGCATCGATGATCGGGTGAAGTCTTTTGTCGCTCCATCGATCGCTGGAACGCAGGTGAGCACGGGTGTTGATGAGCAGATGAGGGCTGGCTGGCGTAGGTGGAGCACTAATGTTTTTATCATAGCTCTGTGAGGTCCCGTAGCTAAGTTAGCTTCAATGGCGTCATTAGCAACAGCATTGGTAAGCTTCGCCAGGCTGGAAAGTATTAACCGTGTAGTTACAGGTCCATGGTTTAATAGTATTGTTGATTTTCTGTCTATCCTTCCAGTCAGGGGTTTATTTCTTTTGTTTCTATCTGCAGTTAAGCCCGATGCTATCACGTTAGCTCCGTAGCTAAAGTGCTTCGCCGATGTATTGTTGTGGAGCTAAAAGTCACTGTGAATGTCCATTTCGCGTTCTCGACTCTCATTTTCAAGAGGATATAGTATCCGAGGTGGTTTAAAATACAAATCCGTGATCCACAATAGAAAAACGAGAAAGTGTGTAATCCAATGAGCCCTTGTACCTAAGTTACGGTCAGAGCGAAAAAAGATACGTCCTGCACTGCACTTTAGTCCTTCACTCTCACGTTCCTCATCCACGAATCTTTCATCCTCGCTCAAATTAATGGGGTAATCGTCGCTTTCTCGGTCCGAATCGCTCTCGCTGCTGGTGTAAACAATGGGGAAATGTGAGGAGCCCTCCAACCTGTGACGTCACGCTACTTCCGGTACAGGCAAGGCTTTTTTATCAGCGACCAAAACTTTATCGTCGATGTTCTCTACTAAATCCTTTCAGCAAAAATATGGCAATATCGCGAAATGATCAAGTATGACACATAGAATGGATCTGCTATCCCCGTTTAAATAAAAAAAAATTCATTTCAGTAGGCCTTTAAGGATTTTAAAAAATAAGAAGAAGAAATTCACTCTACCATGTTGGTTATTTTTCTTTGGAGAAGGGAGGGGAAAAGGGAGGCATTGTCGACAACGCTGTGGATACTTCCTAAATGTTTCAAACCACACATCGCTAGCTTAACTAAAAAAGTGCTGGCAAAAAAACACTTAAAAAGCACACAAAGTAGCAAATGTAAGAGGCAAATGTTGCAACGTGCATAATTCCAATTTTGCATTGAAACGTTACCCTAACGGGGATTCTAGCGGTTTTAAAGTAAGCTGATATGTGTTTTCTTGTGTGTTTAACAGTGACAGCCATGGAGAAGTGGAAGACAAACAGATCGCCGAAAGGTTCGAAGCAAGCTAATTCTCCAATTAGCGGTGTGTAAAATGAATTACCACCTCTGTGTATAGTAAGTACAATAGCCGGTGGGCCATGTTGTCATTGATTCACACCTACCAAAATGCACGAGTGCCGCTCGCATCCCAAATGAGACGCATTGAGGGAGTCTATCAAAGTCAAGACAATATGGAGTTCACTCAAAAGTTGATGCCTTTTTGTTGACCCTGAGGGACAAGTTACTGCTCAGTCTTTCCAGCATTTGATCTTGATGGAGGGGAAAAAAGCAAACATACGCTTTATTCAGGCTAAATTTACCAGCACATGACACACAGCTGATCAGTGGCGTCTTTGAAAGAAGAGGCAAGGAAGGGGGAGGGCGTGAAATCGACATTTGGACAGGAAAACACAAAGTCTCCTGATCCCCTCGCATCGCACACACACATTGAACTATCTAACCACCTCAAAGTTGCCTAAGCATGTCACAAATGTTGACCTTCTTTGAAGTGAAACACACACACACACACACACACACTGCCTGAGGGATGAAGGTGGGAGCGAGCACCGAAAGATGCTCATGATGGGACGGGGGCGTGGCTGACGGCCTCCACAATAGACTCTAGTGTGTGGTGTTTAGCTGCGGGCTGATAAACGCACAACAAATACTTTTTAATAGTCAGATGTTGTATTGAAATACTTCCTCCGTGACATCCAAACATACACACACGGGTCAGAGCCAGAGGAGGTGGGACGTTGCTTGCCTTCTTTGCGGCCCTGCATGGCCGACCCCCTCTCCTTGTGACTTTCACAGCTGTCATGTTCCTCTCTACGGATCGTATTGATGCTTTAACCTCAGGGATGGGAGCATGTGATGGGGCCACACACACATTGAAAAATGTTTAACTCACCAAACGCAGTGTTAATGAGGTGTGTTTTTCTTTATCTAATGCAATTTCACACCGTGTTGCCATGCTAATGATATGGACTTTTCTTCATTAGGTATCTGGACTTTTTACAACACACGCAGGGGTGTCTAAACTTTTTCCACTGAGCAAAGAAATATCGGAGGCCACTTTGATACATTTTGTGCAAAAAAGAAGCTACAACCAATCAAAAGTACCGTACTTTATGGGCTGTAGAGCGCATTGCTATTTAAGCCGCACACACCCAAAAAAATGTATTTAATTTATTTTTACATTTATTAGCCGCACCGGACAAAATATATTCCGGTACGAACGATTTTGTATATATTTATTTACATACCCTAATTGTTTTCAAGCGGTGCCTGTCACATGGCAATTTTACCTGATATTAATGATTTTATTGAAGTCATTTGTATTTTACTTTTTATCCTATTAGTTATGCAAGATTTTATTTTGTTATATTTAGCAAGATTTTATTTAGTTATATTTATTTATTTATTTACTGTGTATACATATATATATATACTGTATATATATACACTACCATTCAAAAGTTTGGGGACACCCAAACAATTTTGTGGAATAGCCTTCATTTTTAAGAACAAGAATAGACTGTCGAGTTTCAGATGAAAGTTCTCTTTTTCTGGCCATTTTGAGCATTTAATTGACCCCACACATGTGATGCTCCAGAAATTCAAATCTGCTCAAAGGAAGGTCAGTTTTGTAGCTTCTGTAACGAGCTAAACTGATTTCAGATGTGTGAACATGATTGCACAAGGGTTTTCTAATCATCAATTAGCCTTCTGAGCCAATGAGCAAACACATTGTACCATTAGAACACTGGAGTGATAGTTGCTGGAAATGGGCCTCTATACACCTATGTATATATTGCACCAAAAACCAGACATTTGCAGCTAGAATAGTCATTTACCACATTAGCAATGTATAGAGTGTATTTCTTTGAAGTTAAGACTAGTTTAAAGTTATCTTCATTGAAAAGTACAGTGCTTTTCCTTCAAAAATAAGGACATTTCAATGTGACCCCAAACTTTTGAACGTTAGTATATATATATATATATATATATATATATATATATATATATATATATATATATATATATATATATATATATATATATATATATATAACAATATAACAAGCTAGCCCTCCCATCAGCTAAACAGACTCAAAACTCCACCTTGAAGTCTTGGTGAATTTCGAAAACTGAAACAACACAAAAAGAAGGCCTTTGTAAGTTAATAATACTAACACATTCACTTGTAAACGTGCTAGCATATTCGCTAATGCTAACGATGCCTACAAACGTTGCTTGGAGTGATTAATGAAGAATCCAATCGAGCAGAAACGCTATGGACGACTAGTAGACGAAACAGGGATTATACCTCCAGTTCAAAGAACGAAAACGGAAGTACCATATTTTCTGGACCATAGGGCGCACCAGATTATAAAGCGCACTGCCGATGGGGGAGGTCTTTTTTCTCACACAAAAGGCGCACCGGATTATAGGGCGCATTAAAGGGGTCATATTGTGATTTTCTTCTAAATTGAAAACACTTCCTTGTGGTCTACATAACATGTGATGGTGGTTCTTTGGTCAAAATGTTGCATAGATGATCTTTTACAAGTCATCTTCAAGCCGCTTTCTGACAGTCGCTTCAGGATGCGTCATTTTGTGGGCGGTCTTATTTACTGTAAGTGGCTCACCTTCGGCAGCGTCTTATCCCCGTCATCTGTGTTGTAGCAGTGTAGCGTGCAAGGACGGGAGTGGAAGAAGTGTCAAAAGATGGAGTTAACTGTTTTAATGACATTCAGACTTTACTTAAATCAATAATGGAGCAGCATCTCCTCGTCCGTGGCTCACTAGTGCAACAACGCTGGAAATGCGTCCTGTGAAAAAACGTCCGACCGGAACTCTCAAATAACTAAAGTTCCTTGGGTGAAATATGTAAACCCACACTGGTAGTTTTAGCGCTTCCATAGCCAGATATAAGTTAGAACATTACACTACTTTATATTAGAAATGGCAATATCATAGGGTGAATGTCCCATAACAAGAAGATAGTGAAAATGAAGAAGCTTATTGACTACGGCATCGGCACGGACTAGTGGCGGACGTGTGCACATTTTCAGGACTTATGCAGATCTCAAATACACATCAGCAGGTATCAGAAGGTAAGAAAAGTTGGTTTTGCATAATATTGTGAAACAAAACGCCAGATAACATGTCTGCTAATGGGTTCCATTTTGCGGTCCTTAAATACACACACCATAGTAATACTTGTATCTCTGACTACGGTAGCCGCAATGGGCCGACAATCCATCAAGCGGTGCGGCTTCAAGGTCATACTAAAACATTTTGACAGATTTTTAAGTGCTGTTTGTAATGTTCTTTATTTTCAATGGAACATTTAAAGTTTTGGTGTTGTTTACTGGCATCATACCGCAGTCTACACGTATCTCTTATGTGTGACCGCCATCTACTGGTCACACTTATCATTACACCATGTACCAAATAAAACTGCTTCAAGGTCGGTAAGCACAACCAGAATTATTCCGTACATTAAGCGCACCAGGTTATAAGGCGCACTTTCAATTTTTGAGAAAATTAAAGGGTTTTAAGTGCGCCTTATAGTCCGAAAAAAACCTACTTTTTTAACCCGCAGCACCTGCATTGAGCGAACTCCTCTAAAAGATGGCGCCATAGCCCAAACAATAATACACCTTTTCAGTGTCTTTGCCGGTCTTAGTATATGAAAATTATTTGTTGAATACAAAACATTATGGCCGTTATCAAAGAAAATCCATTAATTAGCAGCACCGTTTTGTAGGGTAGCGACTTATAGTCCGGAAAATAATTCTAAGCTATCTGCATTAGTTTTGTTAATAGGTAACAAAAAACATGTATTTTAGCATATGCCAACGGCCAATAAAAACGACTGCCGCCCTCATTCATTGATTGATTTCATCCCTTAGGCCTAAAGTCGCTTTTTGTATATGACGCCCCACAGTCTTCAGTGCTTCAGGTGAGTGTGACATGACAAAAGTACGTCCCCTCCCGCTCCCCTGATGACTGCGTCTCTACTGTAAGACGTCTTTTAAAGGGCTGTGGCGTGCACCCTGCCATGTTTGGCTCTCGGTGACACGCTGTGATCCAGCCTGCCCGCAAACCCTCCATTACGCTCATGTTGGTATCCTCTCAACTGTGCTCCTTTGGGGGCAACCGTCACTGTCAAGACTGGCTCAAGTTTAGTCAAAGACATTAGGAGAGCACCTCTGGGGGGGAAGCATCAGTGCAGGGAGGAGACAAGGCAAGGAAAGGTGCACTTTTAAAACAAAAATACATATTTAACCCTTTTTTTCTCAGCTACAGTATTAAACCACTATTCCATACAAAATCGCACAAACACCATACAAACAAACTAATAATTATACCATGTGATTTCTCCAATGTGTCTGCAAAATATAGGAAAAAAATTTTTCCCAATTCAATCCAGCTTGATTTGTGGAGCACTTTAAAAATAACCTGTACACAATAATGAATAAAACTAGCAATGACAATAAGATACATTTGGGCGCATTTCATGTTATACTAACCTGCTTATTTTTAGTCATGTTTATACTGAAATCGAGATATTTTACTTAACATAGTTTGCCAAGTGAACAAAAAAATTGATGTGTCTGTTGGATTATTTTTCTTATTGAAGTGATACCTCAGATATTTAATCTATCCTATATTTCCAGTTTTTGTCATATAGGAAAGGAGACCTAAACAAAGATTCCATTAATAAATGGTTTAAATTAATACATTAAAATTAATTATCCCAAAAAGGGGGCGGTGTGGCGCAGTTGGGAGAGTGGCCATGCCAGCAACCTGAGGGTTCCTGGTTCAATCCCCAACTTCTACCAACCTAGTCACATCCGTTGCTCCTGATGGGTCTTGGTTAGCGCCTTGCATGGCAGCTCCCGCCATCAGTGTGTGAATGTGTGTGTGAATGGGCGAATGTGGAAATAGTGTCAAAGCACTTTGAGTACCTTCAAGGTAGAAAAGCGCTATACAAGTATTACCATTTACATTTATACATTCTGAAATATTAATGACTTCATTATAATATTGTATATTCATACATTTATTTATAGTATTTTATTTTGTACGTACACATTTGTAGACATGCCAGTACTGTCGTGTATATACAGTATATGCAACTATGTTTCAAACAACTGGTTTTAAGCCTTATTAATATAAAATTATGTATTGAAAGAGGTAACAAAAAGGTGCATCTACAGTAAACCTTCATTAACGCTGTTAATTGGTTCCGGACAGGACCGTGAAAAATTAAGCAAAGTAGGAATCATTAATTACAGATCTAATATTTTCTTAGTTAATGTGTTATACTTGTATAGCGCTTTTCTACCTTTTTTAAGGAACTCAAAGCGCTTTGACACTATTTCCACATTCACCCATTCACACACTGATGGCGGGAGCTGCCATGCAAGGCGCTAACCAGGACCCATCAGGAGCAAGGGTGAAGTGTCTTGCTCAAGGACACAACGGACGTGACTAGGATGGTAGAAGGTGGGGATTGAACCAGGAACCCTCATGTTGCTCGCACAGCCACTCTCCTAACTGTGCCACCGTTAAGAGCATAAAAAAAGGTTTACTTAATTCTAAATAGGTTTTTCAACTTAATGAGAGCCCTCTCGACATAAAATAACACTCTCTAGTCACATTCACACTTTTTTAATCCAATATAGTGGTGGGTCTCAAACTTTTTTCACCAAGTACCACCTCAGAAAAAAATGGTTTTCCAAGTACCACCATAATGACCAGCATTAAAATACAGTAGCAAAGTAGGCCCTAGGTACACATTAAAAACAAGGCAGAGGTTTTAACAAGTAAATGTATACGTTTTGGCCACTGTAACATTACACACAGTTTGAACAGTAACACTGTGTGTGAATATAGGAAAATAAGACACTGTACTTCTTTGGCATACCACTAGATGAAGCCCACGTACCACTAGTGGTACACGTACCACGGTTTAGAGTCACTGCAATGTGGTAATGCTGCCGGAGGCTAACAGCATGAGTGGCGAATATTACTGTGGTATTGGTATTTTTTAGCCATTTTTATGGTTGAAAATGCTTAATTTGGGGCAACAATATTGTAGAATATGCTGTAAAAAAATCTATGATGTGGTGAAACTTATAATTTAATCACAATATTTTACCTTAATACATTATTTATATTTTATTTCATACAATTGTAGTCATTTGTGTAATGTAACAGTTGGTTTTAACATGTATTAATGTAAACATAAATTAATTTATAGTAATAATTTAAATTATAAATGAATTCATTAATTTAAAGGCCTACTGAAACCCACTACTTCCGGTATAGGCGAGGCTTTTTTTTATCAGCGACCAAAAGTTGCGAACTTTATCGTCGTTGTTCTCTACTAAATCCTTTCAGCAAAAATATGGCAATATCGCGAAATGATCATGTATGACACATAGAATGGATCTGCTATCCCCGTTTAAATTTAAAAAATTCATTTCAGTAGGCCTTTAAAGAGGCAACAAAAAGATGCGTATAATTAGCATTTTTCATCTTTTCCATGAAATAAAATAAAATACTACACTGCCAAAACTTAAATCAGAGAAAAAAACTTGACTTTAAACTTAAGGTGTAAACGTAGGCTACGTGTAAAACAGGAAGTGTAACTGCCTTGCGTCATATTCCCGTGTCTACTACGTAAACAAAAAGACTGAATTCCAGTCTTTGACTGGCAATTGTGCCAAGGAGAAACCAGAACTTGAAAACCTTCTTACCTTATTGAAATTTTCTGTTCCACAGTGAAATACGTACGACGAACAAAGACAAGTGGATTGGACCGAAGCAGTGTAGTGAAGTGAAGATGGAGAACAGGGCTGCAATCTGGAATTATTCATGCTGCATTTCAAGAAGGAATCTATAGATTAATTCTCATTTTCCAAACTGCACTTTTCTAAACTACATTTCATTTGTGTTGTTTTATTTATTTATTTATTTGGGGATTTTACTTCTTGGAGTTATTTTATTGTATTTATCGGATTTAGAGAAGTCCCGATCATTACGATATTTGCCTCTTTTTAATGATCGGCTGATAAGCTGCCGGCTTTAATTTGAGAGCAAGCTGCACCGTACACGTCGTCTATCCGCATTGTGAAGCCACTTCACCACCATGGCGGAAAGTATTATTATCACTGGATGACTAGAGGAAAATTAATGGCTAAGGATGCTGCACACACACACGGGCAGACACAAGAAGCTAACCTCTAAATCTTCAATGTAAAGTAAGGGTGGTCGATTCAGATGTCGGTACTATCGATACCTAGTGTAGTATCAGTGGCGTGCGGTGAGGTTAATGTCTGGTGAGGCACGACTACATCATCACAGTCAGATTTACAAACATATGAACCTGCAGTGCAGGTGTACCTAATGTTGTGTCCCTGCGGTCGTCCGCGGCTCCTGCAGCGCGAGCATTGTTGTTTTTGCACTTTTTGGCTTCTTGTTAAGTGACTTTTTTTGGGTGGATTCGGTCTTGCACGTGGAGGGTTTGGGTGTGGGCTTTGGTTGGTGTGGCCGCGGCGCTCCCGTCGGGCGGTGCATTCTGCGGCGGAGGTGCTTGGCACCAGGAGGCGGGGTTATGAGACGAGCCTCCAGTTTTATGATCGCTCAGCACAAGAAATACGTTACACACATACAGATGTTGACAAAATACACTGTACATTATATACCTCAGCTAACTAAACTATGGAAATGTATAATATAATTCATATAGCAATACGGTCTCACTGCACAGCAGCTCAGCAGTTAGCCGAGTCATTGCGCACAATCCATGTTGAGGCACAAATTAGTGACGTGCCTCAACTGGCTGCTGATCACCGCACCGTCTCTTCTCAGTATTTGAACGGCAAATGTGAAAATAAAAATAAAAATAATCTAAAACTGGTGAAGTTAAATGGAAAATAACTTTAGTATTATCACTGGATACATATAACAATTAAAAAAAAATAAATGTATTTTTACTTTTTTTTTCTTTCCATGATGGCAGGTGAGGCCGTGCCTCCCCTACCTCTAGTGACGGCACGCCACTGTGTAGTATGAGTATACAGGTGAAACTCAAAAAATGTGAATATCATGCTAAGTTTTGTTTATGTCAGCAATTGAACTTCAAATGTGAAACTATTATGTGATATCATGCATATGAGATATGTCAAGTCTTTGTTATCATTTTGATGTTGATGGCTTACAGTTTTTGAAAAGTGTTCTGAGATTTTCAATTTGAGGTTTTCATGAGCTTTAAGTCATAATCATCCAAATGATATCAAAAGAATATATCTTGAGTTGCATGTTATGAGCCCATATATTATACCAAGTAAATCTAGTTGCTGGAAAAAATTTACCTTTGTATGATATTCAAATTATTTAAGTTTCACCTGTATAAACAATTCCAAAGAGATTTTAACATTTTTATTTTTTTTATTCTCGTTATTATTAAAAAATAATTGGTGTTTTTTTTTGTTATTGTTTACAAACTCCTAAAATAAGTCTCTGGATACAGAAAGGCTTTGAGAGCAAAATTATTTAAATGTTTTTGTTTAGTTATCGTGCACTTAGCCGTTGGATTTTTTTAAGCCATAGGACCAGGGCCCCATTTTTGAACTGCCATGAAATATTTCTTTCACAGCTGTAGTCCGTACGGGCCACAACGGTACTCACTTGTAATACACTTTCCCACCACTTGTAGCAGTATACTGCAAATGATTTGCCACTTGCCAAGATTTTACATTTAATTTGTAGAAAGTTGCCCAGTTTTAAGACATATTTACTTCTCTGTAGTCATTGACATTACATCATAATCTAAATTTTAGCATGAATTTTAAAAAATTATTTTGTAAATTTTAGATAAAAATGTTTAAATCAAGAAAATAACTAATCAAAAAATATATTTAGTTTTTTCCCCACATAGAAAATATTGTTTAAAGATTCTGCAACATCCCAAGGATGCTTAATTTAAGAATTGCATGATGAATAATGCTTGTTTTAAAATAAAATACTAATTTCTATCATAAAAGTCCTGCTAATTTCTCAATTTACAAATGGTAATTTAAGATGTTTTACCAAGTAAAATTAACTAGCTGCATGGACAGATAATTTTGCTAGTTTTTAGGGGGGTTTTTTCCCCTTAAAATATTGTCTTTTTATCTTATATTTTGACAGCTTTTTTTGCAGGGTAATGACGATCTCAAACAAACAGAAAGTCTGCAGCTAAAGTTGTAGAGACATTTCTTAAGTGCAAAAACTATGACTATGACTATGAGCTCTATTTTCATTTACTTTTAAGATGCATATTATTAATTTAGTTTATGTATAATTATATGTTCAGTTCAGTTCAGTTTCAGTTTATTTTGAACATGCATACGATACAATGTAATGCATCACATATTTCCAGTTGTTTCATTACAGCATGTCCAAAAAGGAGTAGGAAGAAGCAGAGCTTATTTAATTGTACCCCTTTTCATACAATAGCAATTGTATCCAATGTCCTTGTTCTCTGTAACAAAACAGTGAACAAATAGATAATATACCATAGTAAGCAAGCAAATATTGAATACATAAATAATCTTTGTCTCAATAAAAAAAAAGACAAAAAGGGTTCAAGATGTTCATCATAATTCTTGTTCTGTGTACTTTGTGAACACTTGTAGTTTGAACAGTCTCTTAAACTGAATCATATTGGTGCTTTGTTTGATTTCTTTGGTTAATCCATTCCATAATTGAATTCCATTAATTAAATGTAAAACAAAAAAAAGTGATATTTGAGTGGGCCCCGGGGTCAAAAAGGCTAAAAGCCCCTGCACTAAACACTTTTTCTTAAAATGTTTATATGTAGCATTCAATGCCACACATTTCATGCATAATCTGATTTACAACAAGACTAGCAAATTCTACGTTTAATAAAGTCAGTTTTGTAAAAAAAAAAAATGTTATTGTGTTTACTTTAGTTATTTGCTATAAAACATGTTGACTTCTTTAATCTATTGTCAAAATATTGGATCGGGACTCGAAATCAGATAGGATCTGAGGCCAAAACAGTTGATCAAGACATCCTTAATTGGATTATTTATGCTGGCAGTTTGAATGTATTTATTTTTCACTCTAGAAATGGTTTTTTTCTATAGCTGCACCCCAAATGAACCAAACAGTGACCTTAAATCCGAGGTGCGTACTGGATCTGGATACAGTTACACCCCCCACCGCCCCCCCTTTTTTAACCATTTTGCTCCGAAATGAAGTTCATTTTATACAAACACCCCCCCCCCCCCCCCCCCTCTCTTCTTGCTCTTCCCCAACGACGGGCCAAATCTCTTCAGCATTTCCAGCCCTGTGAGCTAATTTGACAGCTCACGGGGGTGACGCTGATTCCACTTCGCAGAGACAGGTACCCTAGGGCTAGCCAGCTGGATCGCAGTGGATGCTTACAGATTTGGCTTTAGATTCATGCTGGGTGTCATCTGTCTCTTTGGTCTGGCGAAGGATAATTTTTTGTGTGTGTGTGTGTGTGTGTGTGTGTGTGTGTGTGTGTGTGTGTGTGTGTGTGTGTGTGTGTGTGTGTGTGTGTGTGTGTGTGTGTGTGTGCCCTGACATCATGTGCCTGAGCAGTTTGTGCCTGGCAGGCTTTGTCTGTCCAGGTTGGCCATCAAATACAGCCAGCGTGGCCCTAATCTGACGAGGCACGGCTCCAAACATGCCACAACAGCCCAAGAAGTGTGTGTGTGTGTGTGTGTGTGTGTGTGTGTGTGTGTGTGTGTGTGTGTGTGTGTGTGTGTGTGTGTGTGTGTGTGTGTGTGTGTGTGTGTGTGTGTGTGTGTGTGTGTGTGTGTGTGTGTGTGTGTTCCACGTGACCTCAGGGCACACACCGTCTTTTTTCTTCTTCATCATTATTATTCCTGCTTCTTGCCTTCTTTGCTCTGTCCAATTTCACCCCCCACCCAAAAAAAAAAAAAGCTTGCCGGAGTTGCAAACCCACACACTCGGCCTCAACAGGTCTGGAGCCGTCCTCCAGCCTGTTGCCCCTCGGTCCTTGGGAGCAAGAGGCCGTCCCTCATCATGCTGGGACAGACGGGGAGGGCCCCCCATGGGGGGAAAAATGACATCCCGCTTCTAGTTAATGTCCCGGACGAGCCCCCGAAATGGCGACTGACGCTGATGGGCGCCGACACACTCGAGTTCTCCCCCCTAGTGCCGATCTCCAGTCCCTTTGACAAGGTTTCATTCCGTTTTTGCGGCAAAAGAGATAAAAAAAATTCCCTGAAAAGCGCAGAGTGACGAGTGCATATGTTCCCGAGCCGCCGTGACTTCCCATCATGCCTTTGGGACAGAGCGGCGGCAGCGCGGAGGAAGTCACGCCACGCAAAAGTACCGCAGCCTGGAGTATGTTTGGCCTCACTGCTGCACTCGCTTTACTTTGCACTCTCTGCCCCCACCTTGCAATCTCACGACGTAGTCCCCCTCCGGCAGGACCAGGGACAAGAAAGCAGCGTGTGTCAGGATGGACGATCTGCTGGCTGTCCAACGACGGAGAGAGGCTGAGTGAGCGGGGATGGACGGCAGGTCCGCCACCCAAGAGAGTAGCCGAGACACCCCCCAACTTCACCTGTTCATCTGTGGGCTGTGAACACTGAACGCCCTCAGACCCCTTGCATGAACATTTGGACAAACACACACCAAGACAATGCAAAATAATTGTACCCACTGGGCGATGTCTGCAGTGACTGTGTGCGTGTGTGTGTGTGTGTGTGTGTGTGTGTGTGTGTGTGTGTGTGTGTGTGTGTGTGTGTGTGTGTGTGTGTGTGTGTGTGTGTGTGTGTGTGTGTGTGTGTGTGTGTGTGTGTGTGGTCAAGGTAAAGCCAGTGGGCATATACAGTAGACTCTCATACATACACAAACACACACAGACACACACACACATTCTGCTGCTGATGTAGACCCGCAATACATATGCACCAGTCTAATCTATTATACGGAATCTGTTGCTTTAAAGCAGGGGTCCCCAAACTACGGCCCGTGGGCGGATACAGCCCGCCAGCATCCAAAATCCGAAAAAGTCCCAAGTTTTTTTTGTGTTTTTTTTTAAATCATTCTTTTTTTTAAATCTGTCCTTTCTAATCCATTTTTGACCGCGTGTTACTCTCGGTGTCTCCCAGCCGCTCAGGCAGATCATGTTGTCTAAAAATGCATTTTCCCATCCATAAAGTGACATCATCGCGCTCGCGCCGCAGTGTCGGCAAGTGCACGCTCTTTCAGTCAATTAGTGCGCGAGGAATACACATGTTACCTCCCTGCTTGGCACTCAGCATCAAGGGTTGGAATTGGGGGTTAAATCACCAAAAATGATTCCCGGGCGTGACCACCGTTGCTGCTCACTGCTCCCCTCACCACCCTGGGGGTGATCAAGGGCGATGGGTCAAATGCAGACAATATATATATATATATATAGAGAGAGAGAGAGTGAGTTTTTTTGGGGGCCAAATTGTTTTCACCCAATGCGGCCCCCGAGTCAAAAAGTTTGTGGACCCCTGCTCTATATTATTCAATTAGCAGGTGCATTTTCTTGTTACAAATTACCTTTGGCTTAGTGAGCAAACATCCATCATTCCATTTTCTACCGCTTGTCCATTTTGGGGTTGCTGGAGGTGCTGGAGCCTATCTCAGCTGCATTTGGGCGGAAGGCGGGGTACACCCTGGACAAGGCGCCACCTCATCGCAGGGCTAGTGAGCAAACATGGGCCAAAAAAATTATGAATTGTATCATATTAATTATAATAATAATAATAATAATAATGGATTAGATTTATATAGCGCTTTTCTAAGGATTGAGGCCTGAACTAAAATTTTCTTTGAAAAATAGGTTATCTCGGCCATTAATGCCTTCAATGCCGATCACAAACGCTGATCCTGTCTGGCTGACAAGCAGCCAGCAGCTAATTGTATGTCTCCATAAACAGCCACTTTATTGATCACATATACAGTTAAACACAGTTATATACAGTTATACTCAGTAATGTACAATGGATAGTTAAATAAACTATAAACACTGAATATGGCCGGAAATACATATATATATATATATATATATATATATATATATATATATATATATATATATATATATATATATACATATATATATATATATATATATATATATATATATATATATATATATATATATATATATATATATATATATATAGCTAAAATGATACACTTAAATAATTGTGTACATTATTTATATCACAAAGGTACAAGGAAACAGTCTCATTAACAAGTAATGTGGTGATCTCTCTCACCTTTGCGCTTTAAATTTTGTGGTTTCGCTCCCTCTGTGATTTCTTTTTTTTTTGGCATGTTCTGCAATTAGTTTGGTCCTAAATTAAGAATTTTCAAGCACCACACTGTATTACTGGCCACTAGATGAGACCAAACCAATCAGAGCGCGCTGTTCAGGATCGTGGCCACTGATTTGATCAGCCTCAGGCAGCATTACTGTGATGGATCAAAATAGTGTAAAGGTGACCAAAGGGTGTTATTTCATGTTTAGGGGCTCTCATGATGTTAAAGCAATATTTAGAAAGTTGTAAACAGGTTTTTAATGCTTTAGCTATAAAAAATATTGTATTCATAATTAAAAATCTTTATTTTGCGGAAATTAAATTACCACGACCAAGCCAGGAACCAATTAACAGCAATAAATGAGTAATAATGTTTTTTTGTTTGTTTTTTATTGTTTTAATACAGGGGTGTCCAGTGTCCATTTTTTTTTATTGGCCCTCGACATGCTCAAAAAATGTAATGAATTTATTGTTAATGAGGTGTCTTAGATATTACACTAACTACACTATTTGCATTGTTACCAATAAGTTACACAAATGCCAAAATAATATTGTTGTTCTTTTAAAATTTTTTGCATCTTTAATGTATAAAACGTATCAAAGTTCATTCTTTTATTTTTTTAGTGTGCGACCCTTGATTTAATATTTTTAATTGATAATATTGGTAAATATTTTTTCTATGATTCGCATATTTTATTAGTTTATATGGACTTACATGTTTTTCTAATATTTATTTATACTTTTATTATTGTACAACTTTACTTTGTTGATCACCGTATTGAAATTGCTGTCTTTAAAAGATGATTATGTTGAGTAGTGCACCAAATAAAAAAGTAGGTTTTATTAAGGTTAATAATTTAAAAGAAATCAGATACATGTCGGTTTATAGTTGTAAACAAATATTTAATGTAACGTTTACAACAAATACTGTAATGTAGCAGGATTTGAGCATTTTTGACATATTTTATGGAGAATATCCCCGAGTAGATTTGTGCTGGGGTGTCAAATAAAACACACACACACACACACACACACACACACACACACACACACACACACACACACACACACACACACACACACACACACTGACACACACATGTGATCTGCTCTCATGCTCTTTTTTACAGAATGTAGTTTGCTGCAAATAATGATGCACAAGGACAGATATCCATACTACGTCAATGATAGCCAGACTAGCTACAATTTTAAACTGTTACATTGTTTTGTGCATTGCAACATTTCATATGATTTTTTTTTACTTCCACTTTTAAATGAATGTTGAAATTGCAAATAACTGTAAAACACCTCAATGAAGTCACAGTAGACATTTTGCATGTCTTCTCAAATGAATGTTTGGAAATGAATACCGCATTCAACCATCCCTATCTTCAATTTAATGTTTTTTAATTACCCCCTCCAGAGTTATGAATAAACAAAACAACAAGATGCACGTCGGTGTCACTAAGAGTTGCTGGTCGCTGGTGCTGACATTGTCTATTTATCGTTTGACTTCTTCACACACACACACACACACACACACACACACACACACACACACACACACACACACACACACACACACACACACACACACACACACACACACACACACTCACACACACACACACACACACACAACACCAGTTTGTCCTGATCCCCTGGCTATGATCAATCATGTAATCTCTTTAATAGGCCCAAATCAAAACTAATGGTGCATGTAATAACTGTTTAAGTAAACAATGTGGACACTAGGCCACATAATGATGTCTTCCTAACTGAGTGTGACAGTCCTAATGAATATTTGGGCTTTGCAAGGTATAAACTATTTGGCCCAAACATTGCCTCTTGTAGCCACTTACATTTATATGTGTTTATTCATGCATTTATGCGCATCATTTTGCATTTTTGGCATGTTCCTCTTGTAGTGTAATAACATTGGGGAAACTTAAGGCCAGCTTGATGTCGGAACGATCATACAACTGTTTGATGACAATTGCAGAATTGTAAGCAATCAATTGCAATTGTATCAATATAAATTTAATATACTTTCACAGAACTGGACTGAGCATATGTGACGTTGTCCTCATATACACTATATTGCCAAAAGTATTTGGTCACGCATCCAAATGATCGGAATCTGGTGTCCTAATCACTTGGCCCGGCCACAGGTGTATAAAATCAAGCACTTTGGCATGGAGACTGTGTCTACAAACATTTGTGAAAGAATGGGCCACTCTCAGGAGCTCAGTGATTTCCAACGTGGAACTGTCATAGAATGCCACCTGTGCAACACATCCAGTCGTGAAATTTCCTCGCTCCTAAATATTCCAAAGTCAACTGTAGGCTGTATCATAAGAAAATGGAAGAGTTTGGGAACAACAGCAACTCAGCCACGAAGTGGTAAGCCACATAAACTGACAGAGAGGGGTCAGCGGATGCTGAAGCGCATAGTGCAAAGTCTTTCTGCACAGTCAGTTGCTACAGAGCTCCAAACTTTGGGTGACCTTTCAATTAGCCCACGTACAGTACGCAGAGAGCTTCATGGAATGGGTTTCCATGGCCGATCAGCTGCATCTAAGCCATACATCTCCCAGTCCAATGCTAAGCGTCGGATGCAGTGGTGTAAAGCACGTCGCCACTGGACTCTAGAGCAGTGGAGACGCGTTCTCTGGAGTGATGAATCACGCTTTTCCATCTGGCAATCTGATGGACGAGTCTGGGTTTGGAGGTTGCCAGGAGAACGCTACATTTCGGACTGCATTGTGCCGAGTGTGGAATTTGGTGGAGGAGGAATTATGATGTGGGGTTGTTTTTCAGGAGTTGGGCTTGGCTCCTTAGTTCCAGTCAAATTAACTTTGAATGCTCCAGGATACCAAAACATTTTGGACAATTCCATGCTCCCAACCTTGTGGGAACAGTTTGGAGAGGGCCCCTTCCTCATCCAACATGACTGTGCACCAGTGCACAAAGCAAGGTCCATAAAGACATGTGACAGAGTCTGGTGTGGATGAACTTGACTGGCTTGCACAGAGTCCTGACCTGATTCCGATAGAACACCTCTGGGATGAATTAGAACGGAGACTGAGAGCCAGGCTTTCTCAACCAACATCAGTGTGTGACCTCACCAATGCGCTTTTAGAAGAATGGTCGAAAATTCCGATAAATACACTCAGCAACCTTGTGGACAGCCTTCCCAGAAGAGTTGAAAAAGGTGGACCGACATCATATTGAACCCTATGGGTTAGGAATGGGATGCCACTTCAAGTTCCTATGTGAGTCAAGGCAGGTGGCCAAATACTTTTGGCAATACAGTGTATGTTCAGTCCATTTCGGTGAAAGCATATTAAAATTTGATACAAATGTATGTCTTAAAAGGAAAAGGGAGTTTTATAGTCAACTAATTACTAAAGAATCTCCACAGAGCAAGACTGACATCTGCTGGACTGCTACACTCCTAGCATTCATTTTCTACCTATTTACAAATCAACACATTATTTTCAAGTAAGTATTGTCTGTAACTATTCATATAAAGAATATTACACGAAATTTACTCAAAAAGCGGTAAATCAACAAATAAGGGCGTCCAACACAATGGTACGCCCCTACTTTTTTAGCGACTTGGTTTAACCCAGTCGCTTGTAACCGGAAGTAGTAGTAAATGTTTGTTATGATTGCTGTCAGCTGCTTTCTATTCACATGATTACAATACGATAACACCTTTTCGATATATATATATATATATATATATAAAACATAAATACGTTACAGTTCTATGTACTTATACTTTACAACGCATAGGTTATGTCTGTGCTCCTCCAGTTTGCTTAGAGTTCGGAAGATAATATTATTGCTCTTTTAGTAATTAGCTTCCGGTTAGCAGCTAGCTATTCAAATGCTATTTTACCAATGAATGACGTGTTTAGAGTTTGTAAACATGGACAGGATCATTAAAGGTAAGTTGACTTCCCTGTCATAAGTGCGTAAATAGCGAAATACCTGTATGTTTAAAATATAGTAGGCTTTAGCCATATAGTAATGATTACACCACAATAACGTTTAATCAGAACAAACATGGATGAACAATACAGCAAGCATTTAATTGTTTGTGTTTGTTGCTCCTGCAGACGTCGGTGATATCCAGTCTCGACTGTTGGACCACAGACCCATTGTCAATGCAGAGATCCGCTACTTTGTCAAAGAGTTTGAGGTGTACTACAGAATATAAAACGTAGCAAATTTGCCTTTTAAAAACCCAGAACTGCACACTAACATTTCCTCTGCTGTTGGCCCAGGAGAAAAGAGGACACAGGGAGATGAGACTACTGGAGAACCTCCACAAAATGGTGCAGGAAACAAACGAGCAAATGCTTCCTGAAGATTTGGAAGGCATGAAGCAGCAGCTGTCTGACGTCTTTGGTCGATGTAAGTATGATGTAGAAGTTGACAATATATGTTGTACTCATTTCCTCTTTCTGCTGTAAAAATTGTGAATGACCCACTTGACACTCCTGTAGGGAAACTTTGTTTTAATCAGAAAAATCCGCAGTTTATTTTAAAATGATTGTGTGTCTGTCTCCTATGTAATTGCGCTCTGGAATAATGTTGTGAATGACATCTGCTGGGTCAAAACATGGTCTCTTCATAACAGGTATTTACTTACGAACAAAGTCAAAGAGATTTCTTTCAAAATCATTCATCGTTATTACCCTGTAAAGCAGGGGTCCCCAAACTACGGCCCGCGGGCCGGATACGGCCCCTCAGCGTCTAAAATCCTGCCCGCGGGAAGTCGCAAGTTAAAAAAAAAAAAAAAGTTTTTAAATTATTTTTTTAAAAATCTGTCCTTACTAGTCCATTTTTTATATATATATATATATATATATATATATATATATATATATATATATATATATATATATATACCCCCCGGAGTTGTGAAAGCACTCGATCACTATGGCAGGGCATCTGTTGTTTCATCCTGGACAATATTCATGACAAATTTGTGCTTTGTTTGAAAGATGTGCTATTTGGATTTACACAGTATGATATCAAATTTGAAAATGAATTTTACCTTTGCAACCTCATTATAATATTGGCTAAGTATTCATAAATGTAAGTTTTTCAATAACCAAGCAATTTTTTGTGCCTTTTAAAAAAGAATTAAAAATTTACTTTAAAACGCTTTCTACCTATAAACAACCAAAAAACTATGAAAACTATGATGCTGTGCTCCAAATCTGGATTATTTACGGAACGTGTGTGAATTTATGGCTTTACACATTGCTACATTAATATTTTGCATTCTTCTTTAGTTGCTTTGAGTTTGGTGCGGTTTTGTACTGTTTCTGTTCTTGTTTTGATTATTATTATTTCTTTGATTGTATGTAAATGTTGAATATTATAAATGAAGGTTTTGAAAATCTCCCAAAAGAAAAAAGTTGACAATATAGAAAATAATTACGGCTTTGCCCTGATTAAAATGAGATGTGTGACAATAAACCTGATCACAGTTGAGGTTGTTTCTGTTTTACAGTGGAGGCTGCTAATCACATGGCAGAAAGAATCCAGCAGAGAGAGCTAAAAGCAGAGCAGGTAAAATAAAAAGGAAGCTTTGCATAATGAGCTGCATATTGATCTACATCAAAGTTTTAATCAGTTCAATAAATAACTAGCAAGAGGCTGGGGTTTTTGGGGTTTTTTTTGGGGGGGGGGGGTTCTCTACCATCACCGGCATTTGAGTGAAATGGGCAGCACGGTGACACAGGGGTTAGTGGTGGCACAATACGAAGGTCCTGGGTTCGATCCCCGGGCTCGGGGTCTTTCTGTTTGGAGTTTGCATGTTCTCCCTGTGACTGCGTGGGTTCCCTCCGGGTACTCTGGCTTCCCCCCACCTCCAAAGACATGCACAACACTAAGTTGGCCCGAGTGTATGAATGTGAGTGAGTATGAATGTTGTCTGTATATCTGTGTTGGCCCTGCGATGAGGTGGGGACTTGTCCAGGGTGTACCCCGCCTTCCGCCCGAATGCAGCTGAGATCCAGCACCCCCTGTGACCTCGAACGGGACAAGCGGTAGAAAATGGATGGATGGATGGATAGATATTTGCCAATCAGAATTGTCGAGCCTCGCTTTTGTTAGTCTCTCGCTTCAAACAGGGAGAACAACGTCTCACTCTGTGCATCGCTCTCAGCCCCTCAGCATGTTTATAGACCTAACTGAATGCACTCAGCTCTCTTTTCACTCATCCACAATCTGTGTTGGTTGGCAGAGAGCAAGACCGCCAGCTTAACACGTGCAGGAAGCGCATACAGACAGCCTTCCTACTCGCAACTCGCCAGTGAGAAGTGCCGCAAAGTTATTAGGAGGAAAATAGATATGATGACAAAGCCAAATGTCCCGTTGTGGTAATATTTCAGCTTCAAATTGGACAAGCAACATACGCCCATCAACACGGACTAACGAAGGAGAATGCCTTGATCCTGTGATGGCAATAAACAAAAAGACATTAGACCTCGTTTTTCCAACTGAGAAAAAATGCACTTTAAATGGAAACTGCACTTTTTTTTAAATTTTGCCTATCATTCACAATCCTTAAGACAAGAACACAAATGTTTTTATTTTTTTGTGCGTTCTAAATACCATATTTATTGGGTCTTATGGGGGGAATAGAGGGCCTCCCATTGGCTCCATTGCAAGCGGACCTTCATATAAATTAGAATGCATTAAAAAAGTACATCCGTCTTGTCTTTCATAATGATTGTGAACGATAGGCAAAATTCCCCAAAAAGTGCACTCCCCTTTTAAAATGTTCAATATTTAAGTGAAATTTTTGATACAGAAATTAGTCCAATTTATTTTTTTTATTTATGACAACAAAGTTATGTACCTTCCAATTACAGTATACCTGTAATGTAAACAATTTTAAGGTAATGAGAAATAGTATATCCTTTTAAATGGTTACTTGCATTATTTCATATTATGATTACATTATAATCACTGTGTAGTTTTTATTGGTTATTCAGTTTAAGAGCATAATGTCAATCAAAGATTATTTATATAGCCCTTAATCACAAGTGTCTCAAAGGGCTGCACAAGATCCCACATCAGTGCAATAAAAAACTCAAACCAATGGGTGTAAAGATAAACCTTTGAAGGGGACCGCAAGAAAAGGCCAAGTCTGACATACCAATACATGTTTTGATATGTTCCGTTCTAATAAAATGTTATGGTCGACCCTATCAAAAGCAGCGCTAAGATCAAGTAGCAGCAACATGGGTGACTCATCAGCATCCATAGTTTGCAATAGATCATTAGTAATTTTTGTGAGGGCTGTCTCCGTAGATTGATTTGTCCTAAAAACGGACTGAAAGGGTTCAGAGATTGTTAGACGCTAAGTGTTCATTTAGCTGCTGCGCAACAATTTTTGTTGAGGATTTTCGAAATAAAGGGAGGTTTAACATGAGGTCAGGATCGAGGTTAGGTCTTTTGAGCAGAGGATGAATAACCGCTTTTTTGAATGCCGGGGGAGCAGTGCCAGAGGAAAGTGATAAGTTAATAATATTTAGCACTGATGGTCCTAATATTACAAACAGCTCCTTGATAAGTTTCCCAGGAATAAACATGTTTGTTTTGTCACATTTATTGTACATGTTGCAGGAGTTTCTCTGTTAATTCATCAAAAAGAGAGAGATTATTTTGGAGGGCAATACCCGTCGTACTTACATTCATATCTGTGTTAATAGAAACCAGTTGTAGCTGGGACGCCTTGTCTTTAATCTCCTTTCTAATTAGTTTCTTATTAAAGAAATTCATAAAGTCATCAGCCAAATGGGTGGAGCTACTGGGAGGAGTCCCTTGTTGGGTTAGCGATTCTACTGTACTGAACAAATATTTAGGATTGTTTTTATTGAGGCGGATGAGATTGGAGTAGTAATTAGTTGTAGACAAAAGCTCTGAGTCTGTCTGAAGCAGCTATATGTTTTTAATCAATGCATATTGTCTATTATTATTATTATTATTATTATTATTATATTATCTAATGTGTGGCACCTTGAGACCAGAATATGTTGATTGACAGTCTAAAAGTAACATGTCTTCCTCCACTTATTTTTGCAGTTTTATGCAATTTAATGATTAAAATATAGTTTTTAAATGGCAAATCGTATCGCAATTTTAGAGAGAAAACTCGCAGTCAGGTTTATTTCTCAATCGTGCAGCCCAACTTTTATAGCCTTATTTGAATTGATTGTATTAATCATATTTATTTTAAGCGTACGCATTCGTTTTAAGTTGAATATATAGAATGTAATTAGATGAAATGACTTGCAAACAACGGTATGCATTTCTAGTTCGAAAACAGCGGCATTTAAAATCTCTTTGCAAAGTTGTGAAATACGGGAGGTTACTGAATTTAAATCTTTGGGGCTAAACCCACAACTTTAAATTTGAAAAGCACATACTGGCAAAACTGGCAAAAAGTAACCAACTTTCACATCCGTCCTATTGTGTTTCAACTTGGGCTCAGGCATCGCCCTCTACAATCAGACCCATCACTTCTCTGCAGAGCCAGGCCTTGAAAGTCATGGATAAAGTGGCTGAGGTGGAGAAAAATAACTTCACAAATACTTCAAAAAGTACATTATTAATGCTTCATGTCAGTCAGAAATTACATTGATCACAATAACTTACTTTCACTTTTCCAACTTTGTGGATTAAAACTTTCCGCCTTAGCCATTTAGTACTTTGGCAAAACTAAGTCTGCTGTCACTTGTGTTGTATCTTAACGTTGTTGTGGCTTTTACAATCGTGCTGTAGCCGAAATAAGTTGTGTTGTGGCTTTATGTTGCTGTGTTGTACCATTTGCATTTTTTGACAATCCAAGCAAAATGACCTAATTAAGGCAGAAAAATAAGATGAATGAAAAAAAAGAAGGAAGGGATTAGATGCATATATACTTTAGAGTAATATGAATAGGTGGGTAACAATTGTTCAGTAATTTATTTTATGTTCAAAATCAACATAGTAAAGAATTGTTTTTGAGATTGCATAATGATTTAGTTTGTTTGCCCTGTATGTCCTGGGTGAGATTCAAAACACCTCCAAAAATGTAAGCTAGTGCACCACCAATGACTACCAAACAGGATGTGTAATTTCTGTTGTCATTATCTTAGCGGTGTTTATACCACAACGTTTTATGTCAACATAGTAATACCTTCAAATGAAATCCAAGGTTTCTCTTGTTCTGATTTTACTTGCTTTGGAGGCCAGGGGCCGTACTTATCAAGCTTCTTAGAGTGCCATTTTACACTTAAGTCCTGAGAATTTGCGAAATTTAGTCCTACTCTCAAACTTAAGAATAAAAGCTATTTATCAACGTTCTTAAGTCTAAGAATCACTCCTACTCTCCACGATATTTAAGAGACCTTCAGAGGTGTCTTAAGTGGTTAGGAGTTGCCAGCAGGGGATGGCACTGAGGCGAGAGAGACGTGCGTGAACATTCAGGGAGCGGAACGATGTTCTGGATTTGTTTGATGACGAGCAGCTGATCAAACGGTATCGT
Organism: Entelurus aequoreus; assembly: GCF_033978785.1. Classification (NCBI taxonomy): domain Eukaryota; kingdom Metazoa; phylum Chordata; class Actinopteri; order Syngnathiformes; family Syngnathidae; genus Entelurus; species Entelurus aequoreus. Next base: position 33,156,629 of record NC_084745.1, read on the forward strand.
TTAGACAGAGCGGGTATTATTTTTGTCACAGATTTAATACTTTTCGATTCCATGTTGATTTCTGCATGTGGCTGCAGTGGGCTAGTATATATAGAGCCACCCACACCAGTTTCAAATTAGTCGCCTAATTCATGAATTGGAAAGAAAATGTTATGACAGTAGCGTATGTGTGTGGCCGTGAGGTGAGTGACGTCAGTGAGTGTGTGGGCGACAGAAGAGAGGGAGCGGTAGCGTGAGTGCCGGCGGGGACTAGTTTGTTTTGTATTATTTTGTAGTTTATTGTCAAAATATACACTCCCATTGTCCACTTAAATATTTCCAAGATATTTCTTTATTCTTAGACAACGGATTCCCTTCCGTGATTGGTCATTTCTATGGACACAGAAATGACGTCACCTAAAATTCCATTTACGGCACATAGTAATGTCGTAATTCAGCTCTGAGTGTGACACTTAAGATTCAGTCCTACACTTCGCTGAAAGTGTGAGTAAGACGCTTGATAACTAACTTTTAAGTGCAGCTTTCAGCGAATAATTTATTTACTCTTAAGTTAACTCTTAGCAGACTTCTTAGGAGTAATTCTGAGAAGCTTGATAAGTACGGCCCCAGGGGCCGTACTTATCAAGCTTCTTAGAGTGCCATTTTACACTTAAGTCCTGAGAATTTGCGAAATTTAGTCCTACTCTCAAACTTAAGAATAAAAGCTTTTTATCAACGTTCTTAAGTCTAAGAATCACTCCTACTCTCCACGATATTTAAGAGACCTTCAGAGGTGTCTTAAGTGGTTAGGAGTTGCCAACAGGGGATGGCACTGAGGCGAGAGAGACGTGCGCGAACGTTCAGGGAACGGAACAATGTTTTTGTTTTTTTTGATGACGAGCAGCTGATCAAACGGTATCGTTTAGACAGAGCGGATATTATTTTTGTCACAGATTTAATACTTTTCGATTCCTTGTTGATTTCTGCATGTGTCTGCAGTGGGCTAGTATATATAGAGCCACCCACACCAGTTTCAAATTAGTTGCCTAATTAATGAATTGGAAAGAACATGTTATGACAGTAGCGTATGTGTGTGGTCGTGAGGTGAGTGACGTCAGTGAGTGTGTGGGCGATAGAAGAGAGGGAGCAGTTGCGTGAGTGCCGGCGGGGACTAGTTTGTTTTGTATTATTTTGTAGTTTATTGTCAAAATATACACTCCCATTGTCCACTTAAATATTTCCAAGATATTTCTTTATTCTTAGAAAACGGATTCCATTCCGTGATTGGTCATTTCTATGGACACAGAAATGACGTCACCTAAAATTCCGTTTACGGCACATAGTAATGTCGTAATTCAGCTCTGAGTGTGACACTTAAGATTCAGTCCTACACTTCGCTGAAAGTGTGAGTAAGACGCTTGATAACTAACTTTTAAGTGCAGCTTTCAGCGAATAATTTATTTACTCTTAAGTCAACTCTTAGCAGACTTCTTAGGAGTAATTCTAAGAAGCTTGATAAGTACGGCCCCAGCTCTTCATCCGTCGGTGCATTTGACCGCTGATCAGTGGAGTCACGCCGTGCTGTCCCTTGTTGCATTTCACAGCAAATAAGAGCAGCACCACTGAGCCAATCTTTTTTTTTAATCTTTACCCAGGAAAGTCCAATTGAGATTAATACTCTCTTTTTTAACAAGTTTTGCACAATCAGTGAGCTTGTGGCCATCTTGGGCTGTCCTTTTCCTGCATGGTGCAAGTGTTTGACTCGTCTCCGCCCAAAATATTTTGGGGCGTTTATGTTTGGGGGACCAAAAGCTGCCGCAACTCTGCTCACTCTAACGAATATACGATATATAGAAATACATTTTAAAAATTAATGAATTTTGTTTTCAATGTTTATTTTCACCTGTCCTTTCAGAGTGTTCAACTGCAGGAAAACATGGAGCGTATGAAAGAAGAGTGGGCAGACTTCCTGAAAGAGCAGCAGAGGCTAAAGGAAGAAGTGGAAGAAGAACATGCCAAGGCTGTGGGACAACTCAGCACTCATTACAGTGAGAAAAAGAAGGATCTGGATAAGTTATTATTAGATGTTTAGCAATGCAAAGTGATCCACACAAACCTTAATTGTCAGTTCAGCATTTTCAGAAAAACAAAGATCTTTTTAAAGTTGTCCACATTTTTTTTTTTAATTGCTATCATGTAATTATATTTAATTTCAATTAAAATGGCGGGTTAAAACGTTTTTTAAACCTGGGGGAGAATCACTTTGACAACATTTTTTGGCATGCTTCATCCAAAGGATTGCAGTATCTTTTTTTTATTATAGAATTGTATTTAAGTAGGGATGTCCGATAATATCGGCCTGCCGATATTATCGGCCGATAAATGCGTTAAAATGTAATATCGGAAATTATCGGTAACGGTTTTTTTATTATCAGTATCTGGGGTTTTTTTTTTTTTTTTTTAATTAAATCAACATAAAAAACACAAGATACACTTACAATTATTGCACCAACCCAAAAAACCTCCCTCCTCATTCACACAAAAGGGTTGTTTCTTTCTGTTATTAATATTCTGGTTCCTACATTATATATCAATACAGTCTGCAGGGATACAGTCCGTAAGCACACATGATTGTGCGTGCTGCTGGTCCACTAATAGTACTAACCTTTAACAGTTAATGTTACTCATTTTCATTAATTACTAGTTTCTATGTAACTGTTTTTATATTGTTTTACTTTCTTTTTTATTCAAGAAAATGTTTTTAATTTATCTTATTTTATTTTGTAATTGTTTTTTAAAAGTACCTTATCTTCACCATACCTGGTTGTCCAAATTAGACATAATAATGTGTTAATTCCACGACTGTATATATCGGTTGATATCGATATCGGTTGATATCGGTATCGGTAATTAAAGAGTTGGACAATATCGGAATATCGGATATCGGCAAAAAGCCATTATCGGACATCCCTATATTTAAGTATTCTAGCGTAAGATGACATTTAAATTGATGAAACTGTAAGTCACCAACCTCGCCACTAGGTGGTGCAAGTACACTGTTAATGTGTTTGTCCTTCACAGGGTAATAGATTAAATGAGACTATCCAGATGTGTGGTTGGATATGGTGTGGTAATCTTCTGCACACGTATATGTAACACAGACACATGAAGGGTTTTGTACTTCTAGAAGTTTCCATATTTTGCACTGAAAGTGTTTGGTCTGCAGCAGGCCTCCATCAAAGAAATTAGAATAAAGCTGCTCAGGTGCAAGCACCCCACCCCTCCACTTGGCTCATGGCTCCTTAAACTCTCATGCAAGGTCACGCTTCGTTTCCTTTGCATATATAAATGTGTGTGTGTGTTGTGTGTCAAAGAGTCAGGGATGGCAGAAGGTGGTAGTCGCGGTGTCAGGAGATCAGAGAGGGCACGGCCACGCCAGCAGATGTTCGCAGGAAAAGGGCCAACCCCAATTTGCTCTGTGCGCACTTCACTGAGGTGTATGTGTGGCGGTGACGCGGTGCAGCTGTCCAAGGTGGAGACAGCTCATCATTGCCTAATAAGCAGTGACAAGACGGAAACATGGCTGCCCTCTGCCAGCTAGGCACCTTTTTCATCTGCCCTTGTTTATTTTTTGGTTTGACTGGAAAGCAAGAAAAACAGAGCCTGTGAAAGGTCACATCCACAAGTGGAGAAAGACGAGGGCGAGGTTTCTTCTCAGGACTGACGTGACAATGTTCACCACTTGCTTTTCTAATGAATTTGGACTTCAGCTGGATGCTGGCACATTAGGATCACCTTCCTATACCTACTTATTTATATACCACGGGCCTTTTATCTTTACATATCAAACCAGCTAATTTACACAGTAATCCTTCCTTTATTGCCGTTAACTGGTTCCGGACCTGACTGGTAGGAATTATTCATTAATTGAATATTGTCGAAGCTCGTGCATAAAAAAACTGTTTACGCCCCCCAAATACAATGTCTAACATTGAGAGCCTTATAGACATGAAATAAAACCCACATAGTCACCTTCACACTCTTAATCTAATATGGTAATGCTGCCTGGTGCTGTGTGGCCATGATCCTGAACAGCACTCTCTGGTTGGTTTTGTCTCATCTAGTGACTACTACTACTTTAGTATTGATTTTATTAGGTAATTTTGCCAATTTTATGCTTAAAAATGCTTAGTATAGGTCATAAATACGGAATATAGCGAATGTGGCAAGGGGTGACTGTACCTAACTACCATAAGCACTATGTGGTTGTTTAAGGCCACAATCAATAGGGGGGGCCTCATTATTATGGCCTACAGCTTTTGGATATCATTTTTTTTTCTTTTTTAATCCATTAGTTATAAAATATAATGTCAAAGTTCAATAAAAGGATTGTTTGAATCAAATTATGAATTAGGATGCTACCTACCCCCTTTTCAAAATACAAAATGGTTCATTCCTCCTGGTTGCAACAAACCCAGCATTGAACACTTTTCAGCACAGACGGCATAACGTCATCAAAGCTCACATTCGCACCAACATTTGGGAACAAGGATGAGGTAATAGGAGAAAGATTTTTAAAAATTCGTTTTGTGACGACATTTAAGTATTATTTTTGCATCTCATACCACATAATTGTGGTGCGTTCAAGGACTTTTATTTAAAATTTGAAACGGAGGCGTCACTAGTTTTGAAAGACATGAGGGAGGCTTAACCCCCCCCCCCCCCCCCCCCCAATAGATGCACTACTATTACGGAATAATGATCGGTTGTATGATTAAGTCACAAATCTGGAGACATATAAGCTGCATGCAAAAACATGACAAAGGTTTTTTTACATGTGTTAATAAAAATCTAGTTTCAACCATCTGAAGTCAATGTGTTTTTAGTGCATGTCAACATACTGAGTGTGTGTGTATGTGAGGCAAAGACGTTAAGTTCAGGGTGGGATGAGGGTCCTTCAGGAAAAAAAGATATTAAAGACCAAAATGGGGCCACAATAAGCCCCTGTAATTCCATCTAGCCACATACCTATACATTCTGTAAATCTCTACCTCCAGACCCATCTACAGCGAACAACCTACATGTGTGTATCTTTATACACATCTACTGTACCTACCTCCTAACGTGTCTGCTTCCAGCTTGCATACTAATACAGTGGTGGCGTCAGTCAAAACACTCTCATTGTTAACAAGTGAGCAGTGTGTTGGAGTTCCTGTTCGTCGGGGACACGAAAGCCATAGAGCTGCGGTGCTCCGTGCCAACATAAATGCTAAATAAAGGAAAGTGTGCAGCAGTCTGGTGCTGTAGAAGATAAGGAGACTGCAACCATTCAACTTTGAAAAACCTGATACAAAGCCTTTTTAAAACAGTTTGTGGCGTCATAATGTACCCGCTTTTCACTCTATTGTGACTCTAATTCACTTTGGGAACTACCGCCAACCAACTTCAAGGTTGTGCTGTATCAGCTTCAATTATAGCAAACTAATGTGAGATCGGAACGTCCTTAAAGAAACAAAAATTCCCAAGGAGCGCTAAAGTTTCAACCAAACTTTGCATTTTCTCCGCAGCCTCTGTGATCACTTTTCACTGGGGTGGACATATGAGAAAAAGCAGGTCTTCAGGACACAAGTTGAGTGCGGGAAGAATGGGACGTGAGCTATTTGATTCACCCCAGCTTTCCTGGCAGCTTATGAGAATTCTCAGCCTCTTTTTTTGCACTATTGTGCTACAAGATGGGCCCCTGTTACTCAATTACGGAGGGTCCCGAATGAAAATGCCAGCGAACAAAAGCACCGTGCTTCCAAGTTAATAAGCCCAGCATAACAACACTCCAGGGTAGCGGTGATGCTTCCTGGGTGGATGGTAATGCAGGTGCTGATATGAATTCTTTGGCTCTGGAGAATGTTCCCCCCTGTGGTTACTAAATGGGAGACGGATCTCCAAGTGGCAGTAAAACTCATTAAGAAATTGATATTTCTCAGAGGGTAGTTTAGCAGCCCTGTCGGACAGTATAGCGAAGAAGATGAGCACTGGGTGGCACAAAAAGCCAATAAATTAAATGCAATAAATGGGCCAACGACACAAATTATTCATGCTATTTATTTTGCCCGCACATGCTCCTTACCTAAACCGTGGATGGTTACCTGAATGTCTGCACGGCTTGTTGTACGGTCAGTGATCAGGGCAATGCGTACGTCAGTGCAAATATAGGATAGGTCGGGGGTCAGCAACCCGCGGCTCTAGAGCCACATCTTTAGCGGCGCCCTGGTGGCTCCATGGAGCTTTTTCAAAAATGTATGGAAATGGAAAATAAATGGGGTGAAAAAAGTTTTTTGTTGTAATATGGTTTCTGTAGGAGGACAAACATGACACAAACCTTCCTAATTGTTAGAAAGCCTACTGTTTAATATGTCTGTTTATGCTTCACTGATGAGAGTATTTGGCGAGCGCCGTTTTGTCCTACTAATTTCAGCGGCTCTTGAACTTACCGTTGTGTGGCCTGTGACTCAGCAGTGTGTTTACATGTATAACTTTCTCCGACGCTGCCACAGAAAGACGTGTTTTATGCCACTCCTCTGTCTCATTTTGTCCACCAAACATTTTATGCTGTGGGTGAATGCACAAAGGTGAGCTTTGTTGATGTTATTGACTTGTTGGAGCGCTCATCGGGCATATTTGGTCACTGCATGACTGCAGGCTAATCGATGCTAACATGCTATTTAGGCTAGCTGTATGTACATATTGCATCATTATGCCTCATTTGTAGGTATATTTGAGCTCATTTAATTTCCTTTACTTATGTCCTCTGTGTATTTAGTTTATTTTTCCATGTCTCATGACACATTATCTGTATGTAATATTGGCTGTATTTCTGAAAGTTGTTTGTGTGCCATGTTGTTCCAGGCCACAGCAAACTTTACCCATCTTGCAAAGATTGTAATAAATCCATTAGAAGAAGACAACATTTCCTTTAACTTGGACACACACGTCTATACCTTTGGCCATTCTAATAGTCGTTTCCAGGAGTTATCTTACCCTCTGAGAAGTTTTATTAATGTTTTCCAATGTTGTAAAAATGTGTACAATGAATATTACATTTCTGTCAACAAAAATTTGTGTCAGCCTTCGACACATAGTCATTTTGATAGTAGACTAATATAACTAATTAGCCACTTACATCATGAGTTGCCATCATTATAACACTTATATAAGTCTTTTAATATTTTGCGGCTCCAGACCGATTTACTTTTTTTGTATTTGTGGTCCAATATGGCTCTTTCAACATTTTGGGTTGCCGACCCCTGGGATAGGTGAATAGACTTTTATTTATCCCAAAATGGGGAAATTATGTGGTTGCAGTGCAGATTCAAAAAAGGTGAAAACATGAGAGACACGTTAAAGTACCAGTAGAGTCAAAAACAAGTTGCCTCTATATTGAAGCTATTTATACTGTATCTGATTTATGACACCTAAAGACTTCCAAAGTTTGCGAATAAATAGATATGGAAAAAAAAACATCAATCTCTTAGAGATTCCCGAGTCATTTTGAGAGTTAATGAGGAAGCCTTTCACATGATCGTGTGACGTAGAGGTAGTAACCGCAGTTCCCTTTCCCACCAAAAAAAATGCAAATTGTGCAGACTTTGTGAGAGCCAACAACGATTACTTTGGGCAAAATTATGATCCAGAACCTTCTATTGTTGATCCGGAATATAAGGAGGATGAGCTACAAGTTTTAGAAGCTCTGCTAAACAAATCCAGCTTTAGTGAAACACTATAGCATCATGTGGCAGTATTGCTAAGTGCTAAACAATAAATACAGACTACAATATAATAAAACGATAGCTTACTGTACAATGTCTGCTCTTACTTCGATGACGACTGATAAGATGTCCATATCTTCCCGTTTAGAGGAATTGTGGGGCGGCGTGGCTCGGTTGGTAGAGCGGCCTTGCCAGCAACATGAGGGTTCCAGGTTCGATCCCCGCTTCTACCGTCCTAGTCACTGCAGTTGTGTCCTTGGGCAAGATACTTTACCCACCTGCTCCCAGTGCCACCCACACTGGTTTAAATGTAACTTAGATAATAGGTTTCACCATGTAAAACGCTTTGTCACTAGAGAAAAGCGTTATGCAAATATAATTCACTTCACACTTTAATTAATCATGATGCACACGAAGGGTTAACAAGGAAGTCTCCCTACAGACACTGCCTGCGGTTGTGTGCGTTTGTCTCCATCTCCGGGTATACATTGGATGTCACAGATGAACAGCTTCGAGATTTATGGCTAAACTCTTCTACGATCCAAATGAGAGGCATGATTTATAATGTAAAATATCTTTGACGAGCCGAGACGCGATGATGCGGGAGCAACAGGACGTCGCGGCCAGCTCACAGTAAAGATACCAGAGGGCTACTTAGCTGTCTGTATCATAGTTTGTGTGTGTTAGCGCTTATAAAAACAACATCGCTAATATTTGATTATTATTCAGGTCTCGAAATGTATAAAGAGTTATGTTGATGGGTTTTGGATGGTTATTTAGAGGGGTTTGTGGGCGAAATAGAGCACCCACATTGACCATCTTACATAGGGATTGTGAATGATAGACAGCACATATCTTTCTAATTTTTGCGTATTTCCAGTATGACTAATCTGATACTATGACCAGAGTGCAGAAGCGTTCCCATTGTGACGTCAAACTCCGGGTATAGCTGAAGGTATTCGGAGCGGAATTTTTTCAAAATGAATGTGCAACATTTGTGATGTTTAAACTGTATTTTTACATACTTTGCGGATTATAAATACAATCGGATATGGTCTAAGGATACAATGAAACACAATTAAGCATACAAAGTCCACTTATTTTTCCACTCTACTGATATTTTAAAGAAAACGAACAACATAAACAACATTAAAACGAACACAGAGCTGATGCAACCAGCTACCGCTTCAGTGGCGCCATTTCTACATACAGCTCTAAAAATAAAACGACAAAAAAAAGCAAGAAATTAGCAATAAATAGTACATATTGCGCACATGCCATTGCACCATGCATAGACAAACAACAAAACAAAAGGAAACAAAAGATGACTGAGGAGACCCCGACTGGTGTGCTTGCTGGCAAATTTCACTGACTGGACTTCAGGTAAAACTGTAACAGGAGAGCAAAGAAATGACATGCATTCAAATAAAACATTTAAGAATGGTCCTGTTTGACATTCGGACAATAACATTGCATTTGTGTTCAAATACTGGGGTCTTTTTTAAGTGAATTAAAAATATGCAAATGAGTAGCTGTAATTAACCCAAATACAAAAGTGTGATTAATTTGATCCAAATAATAATTTGACAGCATTAATTGTAACGTAATATCTTTGTGTAATATAATTCTGTGTGACATGTTGACAGGAAAGGTTTATATTTTATTTATTGACACAAAGTAAGCCATTAAATCTTTGGTGTGGACCTTAATAAGCTGCATGTTTGTATTTTGTTGTTTTGAGGGTTTGTTTTTCCCTACATGTGTTCATCTCCTTAATAAGCACATTTATATTTAGCTAATTTAAAATGAAATGTAATTACTATTTATTGTTAGTTGTATAATTTTTATTTTTTAGTATTAGTATTATTAACAATTTACCTAACGCTATTTTCCAATTAATATATTTGGATTCGATTGAAATAGTATTTATTTTTTAATGTTATCAATTATTTTTACTATTGGTATTTACATTTTACCGTAGGCTGTTTAATAAGTATTTTAGTTTTAGTTTTTTCATTTTAATATTTTTTTCACTGTTAATAATTCAATTTTAGCCTATTATTTTGAACTGAATATTTTTAATAACTTATTAATACAAACAAAATGTATTCATATTTTTGTACTTGTTTTGTGTATTTTGAGCATGTTGGCAAAGTGGAAGTCTTCATTTTGTTTCGTATTCAGTTGTGCTTTCATTATATTAAATGTTTATTTTAACTTATCATAACTTAATACGTTTGTGTAAAACAAATACAATGACATTGTGTCGATCAAGTTGACAAATTATTATTGAAAGCTAATGTTTCTTAGTGCATAATACAATATTCCTAACAACAAACAGTTGAGCATATTGTTTAGTGTCATGCAAGAGTCAAGTCTGGTGAATTCCTTCCAGGTCAGGCAGGTCCAAGACATACTGATAACGAGTCCAGTAACAACAAACACCTTACTTAGTCAATCATGGAGCAAACAATAGCCTGAGGGATTCGGGATGTTGTCGGCCACTAGCAGAAACAAACTTGAAGTCGTTTAGGTTCCAGAAGCTTTGGAATGTATGACCTCACTGCCAAAAACGTCCTAAAACAATGGCCTTCACCTTCCCAGTTTTCCATAGTAAGTTGGTATTTTTCTGATGTCACAATGTTACAAATACCTTTTGTGGAACAAAAATAAAGGTCACTTTTAAAGTGTTCTGCATGACTTGAATGTAAAACAGCATTCTAATATTTATTTTGTCAAAATATTAATAAGCGTCTTATATTCGGGTCAATAGGATAATAAAATGACACAAAGAAAAAAGTGGAAGTAACTCTGGGATTCTTTTTAGCACAGTCAAACTCCCAAAAAACTCTTCCAAATCAATCAAAATAATGATAGACATCTTTTTTTTTTTTTTTAAGGTAATCCTTGAATATTTTATTATCTTATTTAAACTGGACTAAAGCCCAGAAAAAGACAAGCTTGTGAACATTGTACAAAGCATAACACTAAAAAAAAAAAAAGCTTGTGGTCTCATTGAGTGAAAAGACGATGGAATTTCTCCCCTGTTGTTCTCACTGAGCCAACTCATGAGATCTCCACGGAGCATCTAATATCCTCATTGAAAGCCAATCAATCACTTATATGCCCTGCTGTGGAACTCCAATAAAATCAAACTGCATTTATGTACAGTATATAAAATCCTATGTATGACTACATAGATGTCTCTACTGTGTTTATAAACGATATTGTCTGTCTACTTTTGGAAGGAAAAGAGCATATATTGCAGCCTCCCGTGATAATGCATGGCTGAGGTCCAGGGGCCCCCACCCAATCAGGAGTCCCCGATTTTGACGGCAGACTGCAATGATTGGTGTTTACAGCTGTCAATCACAGACAGCTCAGCTTCGTGTAGCAATTTTTGTACTGGCTCTCTGAGCTGTGTTGTTTTTTCCTCCTGCTCCAAGCGGGGCGCGAACCCAGGTTGCCGGTGTGAGAGGCAAGCGTGCTGACTACTGAGCTAAAAGCACAGCTTCTGTTACACCAGCACAGATGTGCATTAAAAAAAATGATTCTGATATTTTTGCATTGTTGCTGTTGAGTGAAATCATGATTTATTTATTTTTAACTGTGTTTTTAGGGCGGTGGGAGGTAGGGATGTTTAGGTTGTTTTTTTTAGAGGTGCCCCCCCTTAGGGTAAGACGGCCCTGCCCGTGATAACATATGTCACAATATATTATTGGGTATATAAATGATAAAAGACGGGTTTCAAAGACTCCTACTTTGGCTGCTGCTGTTGTATTATTTTGTCAAAACTATTCTTAATCTAAGAAGATGACTCCATCTAAACTTATATTAAAATGTAATAAACACTGATTATTCTCTTGTTTGATGGCGATACTACACATTTGATTATGGAACCGATACCAAATACAGGGGCAGTATTGCAATGCCGATACTTAAAATATTCAAGATTCAATTTCCGATTACAATTATAATCACACACAAACACAGTATGGCAGTGTAACAATATTAATTCAATATTTAGTTTCCTACTACTGACTCTGATTGTATATTTTCTTATTTTTGTATTAAGTTCTTTTTCTGCGCTCTTATTACGGTTTTTATTATCTGTTTGCCTCAACCGCACCTCTGGCCCGGGCGCTGCAGGTTGCCAATCAGGCTTCTTTTTATGCCAGCCCTGCCCTTCTGTGCATGCTGGATCATTGCTTGCTGTTGTTTTGTGGTTGTTGTTTTGCTTGTGCTTGTAAATGCATTTGCATTCCTACCTTGTTTTTGACATCAAATAGATTCCTACCTGCATGTCGTCATCTGTGTCTTCAACTTAGGGTTCAAGACTGACAGAATGTAATATATTTTAATCTTTTCCCAGCAGACATAGGACATTGATACATTTATTATACATACATGTACTTTAAAACTGACTTTGAAATCCAGCCATCCATCCATTTTCTACCGCTTGTCACTTATGCTGTGTTGCAAAACGGTTGTATTTGTAAATTGAGACAATGTGGATGTTTAAGGTTATATCCACAATGTTGGTTGGGAAATGACCAAATTTCCAAAGTCAAATCAGCGTCACAACCTGACATTAAACATGGTCAAAAAGCATGTTGCTTCTTACAACTTGTAAGTAAGAAAGTACATTTTATTTATAAAGCGCTTTTCACAGATAAAATCACAAAGCGCTTTACAAAACATAGGTGAAGTAAAACAACAATTAACTTAAAACAACAGTGGCAACTTCATAAAAAGGATACAAAGTGGATTAAAAATGATAGTTAAAAGGTGTGTTAACTAAAAGCTTTACTAAAAAGAGAATTTTTCAAATGTTTTTTAAAATTTTCAACACAGTCAAGATCACGGAGGGACTGGTGCAAATTGTTCCAGACTCTGGGGTGGGTAGTAACGCGCTACATTTACTCCGTTACATCTACTTTAGTAACTTTTCGGATGAATTGTACTTCTAAGAGTAGTTTTAATGCAACATACTTTTACTTTTACTTGAGTATATTTATAGAGAAGAAACGCTACTTTTACTCCGCTCCATTTATCTACATTCAGCTCGCTACTCGCTACTGATTTTTATCGATCTGTTAATGCACGCTTTGTTTGTTTTGGTCTGTCAGACAGACCTTCAAAGTAAGATTTATCGCATGCCTGCGTTTCACCAATCACATGCAGTCACTGGTGACGTTTGACTCCGTTTCACCAATCAAACAGAGCCAGTCGGTCACGTGATTAACAAGCTTAAGCTTACATGAACTCAACGTCAAATTTGAGGAAGCACATCGCGGTAAGTAACGTTAGTAGATATTTTGGCTGTCACCGTAGGCTGATGTGATGCTATGAATCACTGTCAAATGTACACCGTGTGGGGACATTTATTAACGCACTGCAGCCTCATAGACACACACGCACAGTCGCACACACACACACACACGAATGCATAGAAACACCAATCAGAAGTGCACAGTGTGTTCCCAGGTTTAGTTAGTTTAGTCTTTATTTGAAGAGACAATGCACAGAAACATTGAGCTCAAAGACAGATATGTTCTGTACTAGATTATAGCTAAATAGCTCATTTACATCTAAATTAAAGGGATACCAAAATCATGCAATAAAATTATGACAATAAAATCATACACAAGTATTAAGAAAAAAGTCATAAAATGCCCTTTCATGGACACATACTTGATATACAATACAACCACACCTCATTTGCATCATCACACAAAGACAATACATGCTCTTGTTCACATCTGTCATCATTTGTAAAAACAACCTTGATTTTAACACACACCTCACAATTTACAACAAAAATGCTCTCATGGATAAAAATAATACACATTAAGTTGACATGTCAAACAAGGTGCCCACCTTAGTGACCGTGTAAGCAGCTTTGAATGCTCCAAAGCCACGTGCAGCCCACACCTATCAGTTTATGGTTTGCGTAAAGGCTAACTTGTTATTTTCCTTTGTAATCTCTGCCTACTGAGCTGCTGTTAAGTTATTGTGGCTCAATTTGCCTTAATTTTTTTATGTTAATGTATTATTATTTAATATATATTAATGTTTTAGTTGCTTAAGAGATATTCCTGGCTCTGAATTTGCTCATTGCTATTTTTATGTTTCTGTGCATTATGTGTTGCCGTCATCATTAAACGAACAGGTTACTCATCAGTTACTCAGTACTTACTAGTTTTTTCACAACATACTTTTTACTTTTACTCAAGTAAATATTTGGGTGACTACTCCTTACTTTTACTTGAGTAATACATCTCTAAAGTAACAGTACTCTTACTTGAGTACAATTTCTGGCTACTCTACCCACCTCTGTTCCAGAGTCTGGGAGCTATAGCCTGAAATGCTAGGTCTCCACAGGTTTTAAAACAAGTTTTGGGGTTTTTTAGAAGACCCTGGCCTGAAGACTGTAGGCTGCGCCCTGAAGAGTAGGGGCATAGCAAATCATAGACTGTAGAATATCGGTTGGGATATCACACTAATTCAATGGTCAAATCAAAGTCAGAACCCAACATTGATTAGACGTCGTCTAAAAGCATGTTGTTTCAATGTTAAGTTGTAAAGTGAATTATATAGCGATTTTTCTTTAGAGACTCAAAGTACTTTACATAGTGAAAACCCGTTTAGGCTGCATTTAAACCGGTTTGGGTGGCACTGGGAGCAAGGGTAAAGTGTCTTTCCCAAGTACATAACGGCAGTGACTAGGATGGCTGAGTCTGGAATCGAACCTGGAAACCTCAAGTTGAATGGCACAGCCGCCCTACTAACTGAGCCATGCTTTTCCCACTTATGAGTTGCCCATCGTCAGGACCTAATTTAACAAATTCTCAACGTTGTTTCAATTTCTTGTGCCTGCTGGGTTGGTTTTTGCCCTTAAAGGCTTTCTGTGTCAAGAGACTTACTTCCTAAATTTGTAAACAAAAACAAAAATGACAACAGATTTTGAGAATATATAAATATCGATCTAACCACTGTAGTATCGACCACACTGATACTACACTTGGTATCATTACTGTCACTATTTGTATCAATTCGCCCACCTGTGTTCACATTAAAGAGCTCTAGCTTAGCGATTAGCATGTTCAGCTATTCCTTGCCCTTTGTCTCCTTCATATTTTATTTTCCGCAATGGAAGCAAGGATTGTTGACTTATAAGTGACTTTGCACTGTGGAGGGACGTTAGTCGCAAGCTAGAATGCTACAGTATGTTGAGGACACGTTCATTTGCTTGTCGCTGTCAATTTTGCGTGACGCATCTAGAATGTGTCAATGTGCATTATCACGATACAAGGATGGTATCAACATTTTATATTGTACAAAAACCAAAAGCAGTGAAGTTGGCACGTTGTATGATTCGTAAATAAAAACAGAATACAATGATTTGCAAATCCTTGTCGACTTATATTCAACTGAATAGACTGCAAAGACAAGATATTTAATGTTCGAACTGAGAAACTAAATTTTTTTTTTGAAAATAATCATTAACTTAGAATTTAATGGCAGCAACACATTGCAAAAAAGTTGGCACAGGGGCATTTTTACCACTGTTACATGGCCTTTCCTTTAACAACACTCAGTAAACATTTGGGAACTGAGGAGACCAATTTTTGAAGCTTTTCAGGTGGAATTATTTCCCATTCTTGCTTGATGTACAGCTTAAGTTGTTCAACAGTCCGGGGTCTCCGTTCTGGTATTTTAGGCTTCATAATGCACCACACATTTTCAATGGGAGACAGGTCTGGACTACAGGCAGGCCAGTCTAGTACCCGCACTCTTTTATTATGAAGCCACGCTGTTGTAACACTTATTTCAGGGACGTCCCTGAAATAATTTCAGGGGTGTCCATGATAACGTTGCTTGGATGGCAACATATGTTGCTCCAAAACCTGTATTAACCTTTCAGCATTAATGGTGCCTTCACAGATGTGTAAGTTACCCATGCCTTGGGCACTAATACACCCCCATACCATCACAGATGCTGGCTTTTGAACTTTGTGCCTATAACAATCCGGATGGTTCTTTTCCTCTTTGGTCCGGAGGACACGACGTCCACAGTTTCCAAAAACAATTTGAAATGTGGACTCGTCAGACCACAGAACACTTTTCTACTTTGCATCAGTCCATCTTAGATGAGCTCGAGCCCAGCGAAGCCGGCGGAGTTTCTGGGTGTTGTTGATAAATGGCTTTGGCTTTGCATAGTAGAGTTTTAACTTGCACTTACAGATGTAGCGACAAACTGTAGTTACTGACAGTGGTTTTCTGAAGTGTCCCTGAGCCCACGTGGTAATATCCTTTACACACTTTTTGATGCAGTACCGCTTGAGGGTCCGTAATATCATCGCTTACGTGCAGTGATTTTTCCAGATTCTCTGAACCTTTTGATGATATTACAGACCGTAGATGGTGAAATCCCTAAATTCCTTGCAATAGCTCGTTGAGAAATGTTGTTCTTAAACTGTTGCACAATTTTTTCACACATTTGTTCACAAAGTGGTGAAGTGGTGACCCTCGCCCCATCCTTGTTTGTGAATGACTGAGCATTTCATGGAAGCTGCTTTTATACCCAATCATGTCACCCACCTGTTCCCAATTAGCCTGTTTACCTGTGGGATGTTCCAAATAACTGTTTGATGAGCATTACTTAACTTTCTCAGTCTTTTTTGCCACTTGTGCCATCTTTTTTTAAACATGTTCCAAATTAGCTAATATTTCCAAAAAATAAAAGACATTTTCCAGTTCGGACGTTAAGTATCTTGTCTTTGCAGTCTATTCAATTGAATATAGGTTGACAAGGATTTGTATTTTGTTTTTATTTATGATTTACACAACGTGCCAACTTCACTGGTTGTGTATATCGCGCAACTCTTACGGCACGGGAGGAGGGGGAAACCTCCCTAAGCCTCATCAGGGGTCCAAGCAACACCCAAAAATGGCAGAAAATAATACTTTTCCGAGGCAAGAGTGCACTTGTTATTTTCTTCTTGCTTTCACTGCATTTTTTTGGCCTGACATGTGAAGAAAACCTCCCACACTCTCATTGGGGGTCCCAGCAAGACCCGTAAATGACACCACTTTTTTTAAGTCTTTCCACAAAATGTTTTTTTTTTTTTCATCTCGCTTCCACTGCTCTTTCTCATCTAAGACGCGAGAGGAAACCTCCCACACCTTCCACACAAGAAAAAGACTTTGGCCTTGCTGTCATGGAAAATGTCAAACGCTCCAAGCTTCTTGGTTGTGAGGTCTGAGAGAAGTGGCCAAGTTACAAAACAGATGTTTGTTGTTTGTTCTCAGTTCTGCAGCATTGTTGTGTCGCTGACAGCGTTGGCGTCAAAGTCCTATTGTAGCCTCCGACGTCTTTGACTCTGACAGGTGTCTGCAGGGTATATTCATTACCAAGCAGGTGAGCAATAAAAAGATCTGATGGATCACACGTAGGAAAGTGTGTTTGTGTGCGTGTGCACTCAGGAGGATTCTGTGAGTGTGTGGGTGAGTGAGTGCAGCGCATCTGTAGAATCGGTCACGGAGCGACTGAAGGTCCATCCTCAAAAGGCATTAAGCCGTGTGTCTGTCGGGGTAATGAGTTTGACTTGGCTGCCTGGAAGCAGCAGGTGCTGGAAGGACTGGACCTGCTGCCTGCTTTGATATCCAAGCCAAAGTCTGGTCTCATACTCGTGTCCTTGCGTCTTATGTTTGTGTCTTGTAAGTTTGTTTGTTAACTTCTGCAACAGCCTCGTAGAATTCTTGTTGCCTGGAATGTGGAGTGACTCATACTGTAATCGTTTGGAGCCCTCTGGCCTCCGCCAAGTTATTGTTGTATTTTCCAGTAGTACTCTACATGCTTCCTGCACCTAGAATTGGAATCACCAGTTTGGCGTCCAAATGGCCAAAATTTCACTAAAAAGTTATCTTCATATATTTGGAAATTAATTTGACAACAATTTCCCATAATACCAATTAGATCAACTGTAACTGTACTTGGAACGTTCCATCGGCAGACTCGATATGTCTCTCGGTTTGACGTCATCTACAGAACTGGAGCGCACTTCCTCGCATAAACAATGTAGATAAAGGCATGTACAAAACCCAAAACCGGTGAAGTTGGCACGTTGTGTAAATCGTAAATAAAAACAGAATACAATGATTTGCAAATCCTTTTCAGCCTATAATCAACTGAATAGACTGCAAAGACAAGATACTTAACGTTCGAACTGAAAAACTTTATTTTTTGCAAGTATTAGCTCATTTGGAATGTGATGCCTGCAACATGGCAGAAGTGGCAAAAAAGACTGAGAAAGTTGAGGAATACTCATCAAACGCTTACTTGGAACATCCCACAGGTGAACAGGCTAATTGGGAACAGGTGGGTGCTATGATTGGGTATAAAAGCAGCTTCCATGAAATGCTCAGTCATTCACAAACAAGGATGGGGCGAGAGTCACTACTTTGTGAACAAATGCGTCGAATAGTTTAAGAACAACATTTCTCAACAAGCTGTTGCAAGGAATTTAGGGATTTCACCATCGCACGTAAGCGATGATATTACGGACCTTCGATCCCTGAGGCGGTACTGCATCAAAAACCGACATCAGTGTGTAAAGGATATCACCACATGGGCTCAGGAACACTTCAGAAAGCCACTGTCAGTAAGTACAGTTTGTCGCTACATCTGTACGTGCAAGTTAACACTTTACTATGCAAAGCGAAAGCCATTAATCAACAACACCCATCACAGATGCTGGCTTTTAACTTTGCGCCTATAACAATCCGGATGGTTCTTTTCCTCTTTGGTCCGGAGGACACGATGTCCACAGTTTCCAAAAACAATTTGAAATGTGGACTCGTCAGACACTTTTGACATGTGTTTGGGGTCATTGTCCTGTTGGAACACCCAAATGCGCCCAAAATCCAACCTCCGATTTTAGGTGGTCCTGAAGATTTTGGAGGTAATCCTCCTATTTCAAAAGCGCCTTATTGCAGTGAAACTTGCCAAGGGACATGTAACCAAATATTAACATTGCTGTATGTATACTTTTGACCCAGCAGATTTGGTCACATTTTCAGTAGACCCATAATAAATTCATAAAAGAACCAAACTTCATGAATGTATTTTGTGACCAACAAGCTTGTGCTCCAATCACTCTATCACAAAAAAATAAGAGTTGTAGAAATTATTGGAAACTCAAGACAGCCATGACATTATGTTCTTTACAAGTGTATGTAAACTTTTGACCACGACTGTATATCGATAGATAGCTCGGCCCCCGGACAATATTATTTTAGCCCAATGTTGCCCCGAGTCAAAAGGTTTGGGGATCCCTGCTCTAAGCCTTTTGGGAAACATTAGGCAACACGTCCTCACTTCCCTGTTTGCATTACTTACTCTGCGTGGTAATAGAAAGTGTAAAATATATATTTGTTTTCCAAAGATGCTTTTGTTAGAGTTGTTGAAATCATGTGCTTTTTGAAATCATGGTTACAAAGAACACTAAAAATTAAAGATCTCAATCTGCAACTTCATTTCTCACTCGTGTCATTTTCGCTGGCACTTTTCCACCTCCCTCATGTTCCCTTCTGCATCCTCCCTCACCTTACTTCCTCTCGGCCACTTTGCCAGACGAAAAGGCGGAATGCGTTCCAGTTTCCATCCTTTAATGTTTTTGCAGCAGTGATGTGGGAGAGTACAGGTGTCCATGCTGCCCTGAAAAGGACATTGCTTCCCCTCGGCCGGTCATATCCTGTGTGCCGGAAATGATACTGTTATGTCGTGGAAACACATCTGGATTTGGGTTGCATTGTGCTGCAGTGGGAGGATGATGCTGACAGCGCTGAAAGAATGAACTACACAATAGTTATGTGATATATGCATGAATTCCTACTGTTTAATCAACAAAACCCAATAGATGTCATATTACACAATTATATATTTTTTTTAAATCTACTTATGTTATCATTTTCAGGGCTCGCATACTGAATAAAAATGCCAACATTATGATTTTTAACAGGGGTCTTTTCCCCCTGAGGGGCTGCATACTAAAAAAAAAATAGTGGTCAGCAGCCATTTTGACATTTTTAATTTTGTAAAAAAAAAAAAGGCTATTAATTGAATATTTACAACAAAAATAGAATACATATACAAAACCCAAAACCAGTGAAGTTGGCACATTGTGTAAATGGTAAATAAAAACAGAATACAATGATTTGCAAATCCGTTTCAACCTATATTCAACTGAATAGACTGCAAAGACAAGATACTTAAAGGCCTACTGAAATTAAATTTTCTTATTTAAACGGGGATAGCAGTTCCATTCTATGTGTCATACTTGATCATTTCTCGATAGTGCCATATTTTTGCTGAAAGGATTTAGTAGAGAACATCGACGATAAAGTTCGCAACTTTTGGTCGCTGATAAAAAAGCCTTGCCTGTACCGGAAGTAGCGTGACGTCACAGGTTGTGGAGCGCCTCACATCTGCACATTGTTTACAATCATTCCCACCAGCAGCGAGAGCGATTTGGCCAAAAGCGACGATTACCCCATTAATTTGAGCGAGGATGAAAGATTCGTGGATGAGGAACGTGAGAGTGAAGGACTAGAGTGCAGTGCAGGACGTATCTTTTTTCGCTCTGACCGTAACTTAGGTAAAAGGGCTCATTGGATTCCACACTTTCTCCTTTTTCTATTGTGGATCACGGATTTGTATTTCAAACCAACTCGGATACTATATCCTCTTGAAAATGAGAGTCGAGAACGCGAAATGGACATTCACAGTGACTTTTATCTCCACGACAATACATCGGTGAAGCACTTTAGCTACGGAGCTAACGTGATAGCATCGTGCTTAACTGCAGATAGAAACAGAAGAAACATGCCTCTGACTCGAAGGATAGACAGGAGATCAACAATACTACTATTACTCCTACTATCAGGAGACACTGAACTAAAGCCTGGACCTGTATCCACACGGTTAATGCTGTCCCGCCTGGGGAAGCCTAGCAATGCTGTTGCTAACGACGCCATTGAAGCTAACTTAGCTACGGGACCTCGACAGAGCTATGCTAAAGACATTAGCTCTCCACCTACGCCAGCCCTCATCTGCTCATCACCACACGTGCTCACCTGCGTTCCAGCAATCGACGGCGCGACGGAGGACTTCACCACGATCATCGGTGCGGTCGGCGGCTAGCGTTGGATAGCGCATCTGCTATCCAACTCAAAGTCCTCCTGGTTGTGTTGCTGCAGCCAGCCGCTAATACACCGATCCAACCTACAGCTTTCTTCTTTGCTGTCTCCATTGTTCATTAAACAAATTGCAAAAGATTCACCAACACAGATGTCCAGAATACTGTGGAATTCTGCGATGAAAACAGACGACTTAAGCTGGCCACCGTGCTGTTCCAAAATGTCTGCTACAATCCGTGACGTCACGCGCAAACGTCATCATACCGAGACGTTTTCAGCCGGATATTTCCCGGGAAATTTAAAATTGCACTTTATAAGTTAACCCGGCCGTATTGGCATGTGTTGCAATGTTAAGATTTCATCATTGATATATAAACTATCAGACTCCGTGGTCGGTAGTAGTGGGTTTCAGTAGGCCTTTAACATTCGAACTGGAAAACTTTATTTTTTGCAAATATTAGCTCATTTGGAATTTGATGCCTGCAACATGTTTCAAAAAAGCTGGCAGAAGTGGCAAAAAAGACTGAGAAAGTTGAGGAATGCTCATCAAACACTTATTTGGAATATTCCACAGGTGAACAGGCTAATTGGGAACAGGTGGGTGACATGATTGGGTATAAAAGCAGCTTCCATGAAATGCTCAGTCATTCACAAACAAGGATGGGGCGAGGGTCACCACTTTGTGAACAAATGTGTGAGCTAATTGTCGAATAGTTTAAGAACAACATTTCTCAAAGAGCTATTGCAAGGAATTTAGGGATTTCACCATCTACGGTCCATAATATCATCAAAAGGTTCAGAGAATCTGGAGAAATCACTCCACGTAAGCGATGATATTACGGACCTTCGATCCCTCAGGCGGTACTGCATCAAAAAGCGACATCAGTGTGTAAAGGATATCACCACATGGGCTCAGGAACACTTCAGAAAACCACTGTCAGTAACTACAGTTGGTTGCTACATCTGTAAGTGCAAGTTAAAACTGTACTATGCAAAGCGAAAGCCATTTATCAACAACACCCAAAAACGGCGCCGGCTTCGCTGGGCCCGAGCTCATCTAAGATGGACTGATGCAAAGTGGAAAAGTGTTCTGTGGTCTGACGAGTCCACATTTTAAATTGTTTTTGGAAATTGTGGACGTCATGTCGTCCGGAACAAAGAGGAAAAGAACCATTCGGGTTGTTGTAGGTGCAAAGTTCAAAAGCCAGCATCTGTGATGGTATGGGGGTGTATTAGTGCCCAAGGCACAGATAAATGATAAATGGGTTATACTTGTAGAGCGCTTTTTTTTACCTTCAAGGAACTCAAAGAGCTTTGACACTATTTCACCATTTACCCATTCACACACACATTCACACACTGATGGCGGGAGCTGCCATGTAAGGCCCTAACCACGACCCATCAGGAGCAAGGGTGAAGTGTCTTGCTCAAGGACACAACGGACGTGATGAGGTTGGTAGAAGGTGGGGATTGAACCAGGAACCATCAGGTTGCTGGCATTGCCACTCTCTCAACTGCGCCGTCCCTTACAGGCCGTCCCTTACACGTCGTAACATCTGTGTAGGAACCATTAATGCTGAAAGGTACATACAGGTTTTGGAGCAACATATGTTGCCATCCAAGCAACGTTATCATGGACGCCCCTGCTTATTTCAGCAAGACAATGCCAAGCCACGTGTTGCAACAGCGTGGCTTCATAGTAAAAGAGTGCGGGTACTAGACTGACATCAAGCAAGAATGGGAAATAATTCCACCTGAAAAGCTTCAAAAATTGGTCTCCTCAGTTCCCAAACGTTTACTGAGTGTTGTTAAAAGGAAAGGCCATGTAACACAGTGGTAAAAATGCCCCTTTTGCCAATTTTTTTGCAATGTGTTGCTGCCATTAAATTCTAATTTAATGATTATTCTCAAAAAAAAAATTAAGAACATTAAATATCTTCAATTTAATATAAGTTGAAAAAGATTTGCAAATCATTGTATTCGGTTTGTATTTACCATTTACACAACGTGCCAACTTCACTGGTTTTGGGTTTTGTATTTAAAGAGAAAAAAAAAGAAGAAAATGTCAGTTTACAGAACCCCTCCTCAAATAGTACGACCCCGCACCCAGAGGGCGAGATGTGATGCCAGGTGGACGCGTGGGACCCCGGAGATGCTTTATTAATATAATGTTTTGAAAGGATGTGCAGTACAAAACGTGCTCATTGTAGCCATTAGTCTTGACTTTCTCATTTTTAATTAAAAAAATAAGCACAAATTTTTTTTTAATTTTTGTTCTGTAAGTACGTGTTTATTATGATCCTGAGTTAGTGTTGCTGATCAATTTTAATGAATTAGTGGTTACTAAGTTTGTTCGATTTTATTTGTTAGTATCAAATGGTTCAAGTCGGTCAAAAAATGTTTATAATTTAAATAAGTTTTGACTTTTTTTTTTTTTCAGAATACTTTTTTGCATTTTAAATAATGTTTATTACAGACTAAAAAACAATATTAAAGTTATTCTTTGTTGTAAGTCGATCTGTATTTATTTTTCATTTTCTTCATTGTTAAGGATACACTGGTGTACTTAAGGGCAGCACGGTGGAACAGGGGTTAGTGCGTCTGCCTCACAATACGAAGGTCTTGGGTTTGATCCCGTGCTCGGGATATTTCTGTGTGGAGTTTGCATGTTCTCCCCGTGACTGCGTGGGTTCCCTCTGGGTACTCCGGCTTCCTCCCACCTCCAAAGACATGCACCTGGGGATAGGTTGATTGGCAACACGAAATTGGCCCTAGTGTGTGAATGTGAGTGTCAATGTTGTCTGTCTATCTGTGTTGGCCCTGTGATGAGGTGGCGACTTGTCCAGGGTGTACCCCGCCTTACGCCCGAATGCAGCTGAGATAGGATGGTGTACTTAAAACAATTTTATACACAAATGATATTATTTATAGACAATGATACTATTAATTTTCAGGGGACGCGTAACAAAAAATAATTGAGCACTGCTTTGGAGTACAGTGCATCCGGAAAGTATTCACATTGCTTCACTTTTTCCACATTTAGTTGTTACAACCTTATTCAAAGATGGAATATCTTCATTTTTGTCTTAAAAATTCTACACACATTACCCCATAATGACAATGTGAAAAAAAATTGTTTTTCATTTTTTGCAAATGTATTAAAAAACAAATATTAAGAAGTGACATGTACATAAGTATTTACAGCCTTTGCCCAATACTTTGTTTGTACACCTTTGGCAGCAATTACAGCCTCCAGTCTTTTTGAATACGATGCCACAAGCTTGGCACACATTTCTCTGGGCAGTTTCACCCACTCCTCTTTGTAGCACCTTTTCAACCTTCATCAGGTTGAAACAGAAGTGTTGGTTTTTAATCCAGGATGTCTCTGTACATTGCTGCACTTTCCCTCTTTCCTGACCGGTCTCTCAGTTCCTGCCGCTGAAAACCATCCCCACAGCATGATGCTGCCACCACCACGCTTTACCGTAGGGATGGTATTGGCCTGATGATGAGCGGTTTCCTCCGAACATGATGTCTAGCATTCCCGGCAAAGACTTCAATCTTTTTCTCATCAGACCAGATTTTTTTGTTTCTCGTGGTCTGGAGAGTCTTTCAACTTCAGTTTGCATTTTGGCAAACCTTTACGAAGGAAGGATTTCCGTCTGGCCACTATACCATACAGGCCTGATTGGTGGTTTGCTGCAGAGATGGTTGTCCTTCTGGAAGGTCTCTTCGCTGAAAAATGTCGTAGCTCTGACAAGGTGACCATCGGGTTCTTGGTCACCTCCCTAATAGGGTCCATCTCCCTTGATCACTCAGTTCAGACGGCTGGCCAGCTCTCGAAAGAGTCTTGGTGGTTCCATATTCTACTATTTACGGATGATGGAGTCCACTGTGCACATTGAGACCTTCAAGGCAGCAGAAATGTTTCTGTTCCCTTCCCCAGATTTGTGCCTCCAGACATTTCTGTCTCAGAGGTCTACAGACAATTCCTTTGACTTAATGTTTGGTCTGTTCTCTGCCATGCACTGTCAAGTGTGGGACAAGAGTGTGCCTTTCCAAATCATGTCCAACCAACTTAATTTACCACATGTGGACCACAATTAAGCTGTAGGAACATCTCAAGGATGATCAGTTGAAACAGGATGCACCTGAACTCACTTTTGAGATTCATGGCAAAAGCTGCTAATACTTATGTACATGGTACTTCTTATGTTTTTATTGTTAATACATTTTAAAATATGTCTTTTTTTTTTAACATTGTCATTGTGGGGTATGGTGTGTAGAACATTGAGGACAAAAACAAATTATTTCCATTTTGGAATAAGGCTGTAACATAACAAAATGGGGGGAAATTGAAGCACTGTTAATACTTTCCGGATGCACTCTATGTGTTATTAGCTTTAACATTTCAAGTTTTTTCCATTTTGTTTTTGCTTTTTTAAATAACATTTTTAGAATGGGGTTGTCCGATCCAATATTGATATCGGATATCAGTTCGAAATCAACAAACTAATCGGATTATATTGACTTGCATTTAAAATATCCGATAGAAGAAATCCTGGAGCGTGTTTACTTAATGTCCTCTAATAAACACACAAGGTTGGTCTTTTCTTGTATTTTAGTGAAGTCCTTTACAAAGTGTAAACATGGTAGGTTGCAGGCTACTAGGAGCTAGCAGCTACAAAGCAGCACACAAGCTCGGCATACGTAATAAGAGTCATTAATTAAACACATTTGTCAATAAAGACAAGCATCAAATAATTATAGTTGCAAATTATTAACATGCAAAGTCTCCGATGCAAAAGCATATTAGAAAGTATCCAGTAACAAATGTTTCCGCATCATTCAATTAATTGAGCTTTACTTAATAAATTTTAATAGCTACCAGTTGTCACCAAAAAAAAAAATATAGATTTACTCCACTTAAATTTAAAGTTAGCATAAATCCATTTCAGACGGATAATAATAAATATGTTTGTTATGTTTACGGGGGGAGTCGACGGCACAGACCACAAGAGGCGTAGTAGCTCTATGTTTTATATATATATATATATATATATATATATATATTAACAAACAATAATATTAATTAAACAAGGGTATGGAGTGTCACTAATCCAAAAGGGGTGTATAGGTGTATGACTAAGTGTGGAATTAATTGTTGTGTGTTACCGGGAGTGTTGAGCAAGAGGCGGAAGTCCCGGAGGGGAAAGGCAGGCTCGAATGTTCGTGAGACAAGCTGGAAGTCGGGGGCGATAGCGGGCCGTAAGAGGTCCGTGTCCAATCGGGAGGTCGAGATCCAAGAGGCAAGTCAGAAGCAGAAGTAACGCGGGGGGAAAGACGAGACGTACAGATCGTCACGAGGAACGAAGGCAGACAGGAACAGATGGTTACATTCTGCCCGGAACGCAGGTCTGCACCGGCTTAAGAAGGCAGAACCTCTGATCAACCACAGGTGCGCTGATTGCTGGTGATTGATTGCAGCTGCCGGCTGCAGCAGGACTGACACGCGCCTGGCGTGCTCCTGGAAGTGCGTTCTTAGAGGTGCGCTTATCAGAGCGCACAGATGACGGGCCGTGACAATGTTAGTGTTTTTCATACTTCCATTGACTAATTTCATTTGATCAAACCTTTTTTAACGTTTCACACCACAAAATAATACAACTATGTGTAATTTATGCTAATATTGTGGCAAATCAATATCGGTATTTGCCAATACTCAAGCTTCCAATATCAGTATTGTATCCAAAGTGAAAAAGTTGTAACGGGACACCCATTTATTAGAATGTGCCATAAGCCAATAATAAAACAAAAGTATATCAGGGCCATTCCACCATTTTTGTCTTTTGTCAACTCTGAACTGCTCAAAAAGTTTATTGGCCCTTCAAAAGTTTCTATGGCCAAATTGTCTCATTTGAGTAACAGAATTGAAAGTAGCAGGAGTGAGATGTTAGCAGAAAATTAGCAAATATATGATTTGTGGAATATTCCACATTTTTCAGAGAGGCTAATGTAAACTGCAGTGACACAACTGGAGTGTGAATTTCAACAATTATTTTTAAAAGATAAACTTAATGTATAGTTGAAGGAGTAAAAGCAAATGTGTAAAAACATAAATAAATAACTAAATATATGGAAGATTTAAATCGTTATATTTAATAAAAATAACTCTAAATTTAGTAAGCGGGGACAGGCCACAAATGCTATTTTTTCAGCGTTCAAGGTACTTTATATGATTCTTTTAAATTATATTAATTAAATATGCAGTCAGGTCAATGTGCATGACACTTAGCTTGGTTAGAAATATATTTTACAGTTAACATTTAATGCACAAATGTCCCCAATATGGTGCAATTATAAAATAAATAACATCTGATTTTTTTTAATATTATTTCCAAGCTAACGTGCCGATCTTTGGATGAGTTTGGTGCGGAAGAAAACTGTGAAGAAAGTCTTCCAGAAATAGTGGACACTTTTTTTCCCAGTTCCATTCTAAAAGCATAGGTGAGTATATTTTTGATAATAAATTGCCAGTAAGCAATAATAATTTGCAAAAGAAAGTATATTATCATGATGTACTGTATTTCCAGGACATTTTTTACACTGTATGTACAATACTACCAATTACGAGAGCCATGAAATACTTTAATAACACGCAGAACAATATAATATCAGAATACATGTACAGCTCTGCAACTTGTGCAAAATTTCAGCCACTGCCAAGTCTGTCATGGAGTCCCCATGCTCCATTAATCTTCCTTTCCCTTATTAAAATCGTGCAATAGCAGGCCTGGCATGGCGCCTTGCCATCCACAATGTGTAACCAGGAGACGCCCACAAGTATGCGGCCTCCGCCTCACAGAAATGTAACATGTGTCAGTAGCAATTTAGTCACCGCCACCGCCGCCGTATGACGGATGAAATGAAATAGCGACGTGTGCTTATTGGCACGGAAACATTGGAGCAGGCCTCGGGGTCTGCTTGGTATCATGCGCTCAAAGTAAATCACTTTCAGTATCGCTTTTCAGCCTACAATTGACAGCAGTGGAGCGAGAAGGGCGCAGATGTCAATAGCTTAAATAAATGTGAGTGTGTGGGAGAGCTTGTGCTCAGGACTGAATCAGAGGAGAAATATGATGGAATCAGTCAGATAAAATAAAGTCCTTCTGGGGCATGAATGACTTTTCAATCAGAGGCACTTCCTGTGTGAGAGGAAATGAATATTTTCCAGTCGACATGGGTTTAGATGACATGTGTCAAACTCAAGGCCCAGGGGCCGGATGTGGCCCGCGAAAGCATGGAAACAATATGTGTTAATAAAGTGATTTATTATTTTTATTTATTATTATTTAATTATGTAACAAAATATTAAATGATCATATATTTCTAAACATTGTTTGTTGAAATAAAGATTCATACTTAAATATCAGTTCAGTTCAGTTTCAGTTTATTTCGAACATGCATACGATACAATGTAATGCATATTTCCAGTTGTTTCATCACAGCACGTCCGAAAAGGAGTAGGAAGAAGCAGAGCTTATTTAATCCTACCCCTTTTCATACCATAGCAATTTTATACCATTTACTTGTTCTCCATTTGTAACAGAACAGTGAACAAATACATAATAAATGAATAATATACCATAGTAAGTAAACAAATATTAAATACATAAATAATCTTTATCTCAAAAGAAAAAAATGATTCAAGATGTTCATCGTAATTCTTGTTCTGTGTACTTTGTGAACACTTGTAGTTTGAACAGTCTCTTAAACTGAATCATATTGGTGCTTTGTTTGATTTCTTTGGTTAATCCGTTCCATAATTTAATTCCACATTCTGATATGCTAAAGGTTTTAAGTGTTGTATGAGCATACAGATGTTTTTAAATTTGATTTTCCTCTAAGGTTATATGTCTCCTCTTTTGTTGAGAAGAATTGTTGTACATTTTTGGGTAGCAGGTTATAGTTTGCTTTGTACATAAGTTTAGCTGTTTTCAAATGCACCAAATCATTGAATTTCAATATTTTTGATTCAATAAATAAAGGGTTTGTATGTTCTCTATATGCAACATTACCAAATATCTGCTTGATTTAGGATTTTAAAACAAGTCATCTGTCAAATTGTACACTGTAAAAATGACGAAAGATTTTACGGTAAAATTCTGGCGACTGAGCTGCCAAGTTTTTTTTTTTAACCATAAAATCAACTTTGGTACCATTTTTCCAGTTTCAGCAATACAGTATAAAAACAACAAAGGTGGATTTCACGGTAAAAAACTGGCAGCTCAGTTGCTAGAACTGTACTACTTTTGTATCAAAAAAAAAGTTGTCATTACATTTACAGTAAAACATCAAGAAATGTGCATATATTTATACAAATATTTACTAAAATATTTTTATGGTGACTGAGCTGCCAGTTATTTACAGTAAAATCACAATTATTTTTTTTCTGCGGCGTACGTAAAACTGCATAATCTCATGCATAGGCAACTATGCAATACAATGAAGGAAATCCTCATACATTTATATTCACCAATTATTCATGGATACAAGCAGCCCTATGAGGGCACCCATATCTCTGAACTAATGCTGTACTTAAGCTGTGTCCAAAGTGCAGCCCATACGGCTCATTGTAGAGATAAAAACAAAGAAAGTACTGTAATTCATTTTATTTACAGTCATTATGATTATTCATGTTGTGCCAGGCGACATAAAAATCCCATTGTGTGCATGCAATCATGCATCATCATCACACTGGCCTTCCTTTGCAATTGTGCCATATGGTGGGGAAATGTACTTTATATTTGTGAACTTTAGGTGCCAAGTCCTGAGTTAGAATCATTAAGTAATTTTAGGAATTTGCTTCTATGGTTGATTATGATTATGAGAACGCAAAAAAAATATTCCATGCAAAAAAGGTTCGTATAGATAAATACAACAATCTAAAACAATGTAATAGTACATGGGTGTCCAAACTTTTTCCAGTAAGGGCCGTATTCGGTAAAATCGAAGAATGCAAAAAATATTGCTTTGAGCACATACTGTTTGTACACAGATAAATTGTGCTATTTATTTAGCTCCTTTACCTTCTATAGATTCTAACTGTAAAATTACATTTTTGAAGAATCGGGGTCTTTTTTAACTTAATTGAAATGTTTAAATTTTAGTTGAAATCATGCAAGCAAGTTTATACTACTTGTGATACTTGTAATTAATCATGATTAATCCAAATTAAAAAATATGATTAATCAGATTAAAAAAATGTATCATTTGACAGCATTACTAATAACATATCCATAATTAATTCATTTAATGTTTACGATCTGTGTGTGTGTGTGTGTGTGTGTGTGTGTGTGTGTGTGTGTGTGTGTGTGTGTGTGTGTGTGTGTGTGTGTGTGTGTGTGTGTGTGTGTGTGTGTGTGTGTGTGTGTGTGTGTGTGCGTGTGTGTGTGTGCGTGCGTGTGTGTGTGTGTGTGTGTGTGCTCACGATTGACGTTTGTTGTTGTGCCTTTCTTCATTGCATTGCAAATTGACGCTGCTTTAAAAAGTACTTGTATTGATGTAGACAAAGTTTAGCTGTCTGATTTTAGCTAAAATTATAGTTCAAAGTTATTTTTCACACAACTTAATCTCACACTTGTCAGCTAGCTAGCAAGGTACAAGCTAACACTCTTACCGAGGCTGAAACCACATTCTTTGGCATGTCAGGTCCAAACACTGATGACATCTAATAATCAGACAAGAAGCAAGGAATTAAGCAGAGACAGAGTTCAATTTAGCTCGAGGAGACTCGTGTTTTGGGCTGTATTCTGGTTACAGATCCAAACTACGTTCTAAAAGTCCTGCCCGTGTGTCTCCTCTTGTTATTAGGAAGGGCCCTGTGACAGACTCTGGCTGTCGTCCGGGTTCTCAGGACCACCAAGGAAGGACATTGTCGAGCAGGTTTGACTTTATTTTATTTTCTCAAATAAAGCTGCGTCTTCCTGCTTCGCGTCGCTTTTCAGCTACGCTTTGCTCTGCTCGCTCTTCCTCTCCAGCTCCCCAGCTGCGTGCGTCGTCGTCTTCCGTGTGCTCTCTTTCGCTCTCACTCAGCGTCAGCTTCCCTCTGGCTCCTTCTCTTCCTCTCTCGCTCAGCATCCGCTTCTCGCTCAGCTGCGTGTCTTTCTGTTTGCTCTCCAACTCCTTCTGCCCGTCCTCCTCTGCTGCTCCCCTTTTATTCAGTGAGAGGAGGTTACTTAATTGTGCCCAGCTGCCCGATCCACGCACCTGCAGTCCATCTCGATTGCGGCGTCGCTCCCTGCCTCTCTGCTCGCTCGTCGTCCACGCCTCCTCGCCGCCATCTTGGAGCGGGCTCCGGTGTGCCCTGCTTCGCCGCTGGACCGCCGGCCAAGCCTCCTCCTTGCCATCTCGGAGTCGGCCCCAGCGGGTCATGCCTCGCTGTCGGTCGCCGGCCCCGCTTCCTCACAGGCCCTATTACATCACTGAAGCTGTCGCTGAGGGAAAGGGGTAATCTCAACAACTGCAGTTAGACACAATATATGATTATAGAATAAATAAAAATTAGTTGACGCAGGTCATATCGCCTTGTCTCTGCTCTGTCTGTGTCACGGCGGTGTTCGGCCTTGGCAGCCAGCAGGCCAAGTCTGGACACAACACTGATAAAGTTGGCTGGCAATCTTTTGGACTGCCAGCTTTGCACAGATACAAAAAATACCACTTCAGTACAATTGACAATAATTTATAGCAATGGCCCTTAAGCATTAAGTTAGTGTGATAATATATACATAATTATTGTAACAGGCATCATGCATCCACTTTAAATGCTCACGTATCACAGATGTACTGCCTTAAAAACAAGGTCCGCTTTGCAAAATGAGCAAGGTATTCATGTTTTTAACAAGCATAGGAGGAAATGTTCTCATACTTTACATGTTATCACCGGCGAGTGGTGGTGCTGACCCGCTTTCGCTTGGAAAAACACGAGTGATGACCTCACGACTATAGTCAAGAAATATAATTGTGTGTATGTATGTAAATGTGTGTATTTGTATGTGTATATTAGGGATGTAACGGTAAACGGTATAATGATAAATCGGGATAAAATTCCCGACGGTTGGTGATACCATTTAAATATTTAATTACGTCATTTATTAATGCATTTTAGGCAACACTGCTTACTTCCTGAAAACAAAGTCAGGCGCATGCGCTCTAGCGCAGGTTGGCTTGAAAATCATGGCGGACTAACTACACAAACTTTGCTACGGAGATTTCCCCTCAGAGTCAACGGAGCCAAGCGCTTGGTTTAATGTCATTTTCCCTCGCTTCTCATCGTTCGTTTAAGAGTGCATTGCTGTTTTCCGATGGAGACAGGTGTGGACAATATTGGAGACAGACGCACTTGTCCCCACACTAAAAGTATACAGCGAAGGAGAAAAACTATTTGATGTTGCTTTTATTTTCTCAATATAACATCCATCAGCTGCTGTGACTGAGAGTTAATGAGGTGAGGAAACATGCAGCAGGCCATGTGTCGGGAACGTTGTCACAACTTGTTTATAAAGTCTTTAGTTTGTTGACTAGGATGTTCACTCGTCCTTTATTTAACTGCAAACCGTATCAGTGTTCAGATAACATCAATACAAGCTATAATGTTTTGTCATCTCATCGATTTTTTTAACTCAGGCTGTGAAGATTGTGTATATGATGTGAGGGGTGTCACTCCTGTTTATTTGTGTTGGCCAAACTGTTGCACTGAACCACAAGGAGGCGTTGGAGAGGAACAAAGCTTGTTTATTAGACTTCATCTTCATTACCCAAACTGCTTTGTGTTTTATTTTGATATCAAAAATAAAACACTGTTGTTGTTTTTTTACAAACCCCGTTTCCATATGAGTTGGGAAATTGTGTTAGATGTAAATATAAACGGAATACAATGATTTGCAAATCATTTTCAACCCATATTCAGATGAATATACTACAAAGACAACATATTTGATGTTCAAACTGATAAAAAATTTGTTTTTTGGCAAATAATCATTAACTTTAGAATTTGATGCCAGCAACACGTGACAAAGAAGTTGGGAAAGGTGGCAATAAATACTGATAAAGTTGAGGAATGCTCATCAAACATTTATTTGGAACATCCCGCAGGTGAACAGGCAAATTGGGAACAGGTGGGTGCCATGATTGGGTAAAAAAGTAGATTCCATGAAATGCTCAGTCATTCACTAACAAGGATGGGGCGAGGGTCACCACTTTGTCAAGAAATGTGTGAGCAAATTGTTGAACAGTTTAAGAAAAACCTTTCTCAACCAGCTTTTGCAAGGAATTTAGGGATTTCACCATCTACGGTCCGTAATATCATCAAAGGGTTCAGAGAATCTGGAGAAATCACTGCACATAAGCAGCTAAGCCTGTGACCTTCGATCCCTCAGGCTGTACTGCATCAACAAGCGACATCAGTGTGTAAAGGATATCACCACA
Source organism: Entelurus aequoreus (assembly GCF_033978785.1). Classification (NCBI taxonomy): domain Eukaryota; kingdom Metazoa; phylum Chordata; class Actinopteri; order Syngnathiformes; family Syngnathidae; genus Entelurus; species Entelurus aequoreus. Next base: position 33,190,060 of record NC_084745.1, read on the forward strand.
TGGGCTCAGGAACACTTCAGAAACCCACTGTCAGTAACTACAGTTGGTCGCTACATCTGTAAGTGCAAGTTAAAACTCTCCTATGCAAGGCGAAAACCGTTTGTCAACAACACCCAGAAACGCCGTCGGCTTCGCTGGGCCTGAGCTCATCTAAGATGGACTGATACAAAGTGGAAAAGTGTTCTGTGGTCTGACGAGTCCACATTTCAAATTGTTTTTGGAAACTGTGGACGTCGTGTCCTCCGGACGAAAGAGGAAAAGAACCATCCGGATTGTTATAGGCACAAAGTTGAAAAGCCAGCATCTGTGATGGTATGGGGGTGTATTAGTGCCCAAGACATGGGTAACTTACACATCTGTGTAATGCTGAAAGGTACATACAGGTTTTGGAGCAACATATGTTGCCATCCAAGTAACGTTACCATGGACGCCTCTGCTTATTTCAGCAAGACAATGCCAAGCCACGTGTTACATCAACGTGGCTTCATAGTAAAAGAGTGCGGGTACTAGACTGGCCTGCCTGTAGTCCAGACCTGTCTCCCATTGAAAATGTGTGGCGCATTATGAAGCCTAAAATACCACAAGGGAGACCCCCCGACTGTTGAACAACTTAAGCTGTACATCAAGCAAGAATGGGAAAGAATTCCACCTGAGAAGCTTAAAAAATGTGTCTCCTCAGTTCCCAAACGTTTACTGAGTGTTGTTAAAAGGAAAGGCCATGTAACACAGTGGTGAACATGCCCTTTCCCAACTACTTTGGCACGTGTTGCAGCCATGAAATTCTAAGTTAATGATTATTTGCAAAAAAAAATTAAGTTTATGAGTTTGAACATCAAATATCTTGTCTTTGTAGTGCATTCAATTGAATATGGGTTGAAAAGGATTTGCAAATCATTGTATTCCGTTTATATTTACATCTAACACAATTTCCCAACTCATATGGAAACAGGGTTTGTACGTTACTTGTGTTTTTTTAATGTCACAAATGTTTTATTTTAAAAACCATTCATGTGACACAGCATTTTGTTAATGTTTTATTGCGTATAGTTAATTCCTATATGACATATTTATGCTCAAACACTTAATGGATCTGTCCCGATACAGCATCTACATATAAATGTACTTAACTTAAAAAAATAAATAATAAAAAACATACCTCCCTCTATAATAATGTAAAAATAGAGATAAAGGCATCATGTAATGACAAAATGCTGACAATTTTATATTATTAATGAACAAAAAAAAACAAAATACTTGTGTCTAGATATATGGATAACGTTTATCTATAGCCTTTTTTATTAGACATTACAAATTACATGATGGTATTACGTTCACACCCCAACTCTGTTTTACCTAACAATCAGTAATCATGATTTCAATTTTGATTAAAAAAATAATATTAATTATTACTTTGCCTTAATTGGCAGCCCTAGATCTCATACATGAACACTATTTATATCTATATGGACAAAAAGTGCAGTTATGACTTATGGCCATCAGGTGCCATCTTTCAAAATTCTTACATTGGTTTTTATATTTGAATCTCTTAAGTCCATAAAGTGCTACCTTGCACAATTTTCACATTTATTTTTGTTATTTATGTTATTGTTTTCTGCTATATTACTTTGTTTATAATGCTTTTGTTGCTTTCATATGCACATTCAATTTCTACTTGAGGTCCATGAAACAGCGTTTTTATCTACAGTAACGTTTCTCCTACAAAGGAAATCATTTTGAATGTGTTGTTTTTAAATAAAAATTGGTTAAAAGATTTCAGTATGAAAAATTTTTTTAAATTTTGAGCACATTTAAAAATACAGCGATAAAGATAACCGTGATAAGACATTTTCTAGCTACTTTTAGACCCATGTAGCGAGGTAGCTTACATCAGAGCTACAACCTACAAAGAGAGAAAATGGACTGCAAATCCAGGCCAAAAAAATATTGAGAATATACAATGACCTACTGTAGATGAATGAGAAAATTCATACATATGGAGAAAAGCCATGATGATTGGTTGGTGTTCGTATGATGAGTCACAATTGGCTAAGGTTAGAGTGAAACATTATGGTCAATCAGAGTTAAGATAAGGCCGGTCATCGAAACGAGTCGGCAAAATCATAACAGTCACGCACTCATGTCACATGACGACGAGGGAGTCAGAGACAGAGGGACGCTTCAAGCTGAGGACTCAAAAAAAAAAAAAAAAAAATGCAGAGGAATTCTCTACCGCAGATTACATTTTTTCTTTAGTAATGAAGACGACCGGAAACCCACAATAATGCATGTCCTTGGCCATATTTAGACAAATGTATGCATTTAGAGAAAACAATGCCCAAAACCTTCGTTTTTAGGTGTTTACTCTGTAAACCAAAATCATAACTGCTCTTTTCATCTAAGACATGGAACACGAATTTAGGAACAAACATTAAGGTGAGTTGAGGTCATGAAAAGTTTTACTGCACATAATTATTATCAACTGTTTCCAAACAACACACAAGTCATTGTTTTTTTTGTCAAGATATAGACAGATGCTGTGTTTTTTTGTAGGCAGAGAAAATGAATACCATTATAGTGGTGTGCCAAAGACAAGGCAAACTAAATAAATACATACAGGTTTGCGGGGACCAGGCCTGGCCCTAACCAATCTGGCGCCCTAGGCAAGATTTTAGGTGCCCCCCCCCCCCCCCCCCCCCCCCCACATCGGCAGTGAAGTGTATATACTCACAAGAAACCGAATAGCTTTGTCTTTGACCTTTTTTTTTACTTAAAGAAAGCAAATTAACATATTATATGAGAATGTTATGTTATGATTATCTTTAATCCAACTTTTTTTTATTGGCATTTTCAAATACAGAAAAAAGTGCAAGTCGAAACAGTACAATTTTAAAGTCAGAAAATTATTCACACCCTTTCCCTTAAAACCCAAATCCCCACTCAGGTCACACCAACAAGGGACATATGGCACAATCATATAACAAGTAAGACGACAAAGACAGACATCCTCACATACACACACACATACGAGGCCAGAGACAGACAAACAGGCTGAAAGGAGAGAAAGGGAAAAAATAAAATTAAAATTAAATTAAATTAAATTAAAATAAAACAATAATAATAAATAAAAGGGAGATTATTCCTCATCTGCGTCTGGGGATAAATCAAGAGAGTTGACATACAGCAAGAAAGGACTCCATGAGCTTTCAAACTCTTGAGCCGAGCCTTTTAGCGAAAACCTAAGTTTTCCGAGTTTTAGATTGTAGAGAACCTCTCTAATCCAACGGCCGTGTGTTGGGGGGCGAGCCAGCTTCCAATTAAACAAAATCAATCGCCTGGCCAGCAAGGTCGTAAAAGCAACAGCGCGTTTTAATGATACCGGGCACATGTTATCGGGGCATACGCCAAAAATGGCTGATAATGGGTTGGGGGGATGTTATGATTATCTTTAACCGAATCACAGCAGTGCTCAAATTAAAAAACAGCATTTCCTCTCATGTGATATTGCTTAATTAACATTAATGATGTGCACTTTAACAACTAGGCTTACAACTATACCTAATATATAAAGGGGTGGGAAAGTGACTATTACCTGCAGGGAAAACATTAGCTAACCAGAAGGCAATAACAATGTAAACAAAAAACACCTGATTAAAGATCTAATACAAATGTCCCTGAGGAATGTAAGGTGGGAGTACTGTAATTACCTAACATTAAATTATTATTTTCCATAACAATTTAGCCCCCTCCACAATATTAACCCGACGTTAAAACAGAACTAGGTATTTATTGATTAGCAATTGCCGAATCATGTAACATTAGCTTAATGCTAAAAAGCCAGGTTACTATCACATTCTGTAACAGACAAATAATTTCATGTAGGCTAACGTTACCTACCTGCTACCTCAGTCTTTTTCTCGTTTCTCCTCCTCTTCTTTTCTCGTTTTTCTTCCCTGGGCACCTGACAGTTTTGGTCGTTTTGACATCTTGTGTTCATTTTTTGATGTGGTAAGAGTCATGATACGGGAAGGGAGGGGGCGCACCGTGCGGGGGGGTGGGGGGGCCTAATGTTGCAACAAATAATATTTCTATTAAATAGGGTTTACTTTGCATTTTAATTAACGTGGGATAATTTTTTGTATTTAGAAATAATAGTACCAAGTTTTTTTGTTTTTTTTTCTCCATCAGGGGGCGTGGCGCCCCCTGATGGACGGCGCCCTTAGCATTTGCCTATACGGCCTATGCCACATGCCGGCCCCGGCGGGGACCCATCAGGGTAGTTGTAGCTAAATGACAGATAGTTAATACAAAACCCAAAACCAGTGAAGTTGGAACATTGTGTAAATTGTAAATAAAAACAGAATACAATGATTTGTAAATCCTTTTCAACTTACAGATGTAGCGACGAACTGTAGTTACTGACAGTGGTTTTTTGAAGTGTTCCTAAGCCCATGTGGTGATATACTTTGCACACTGTTATTGCTTTTTGATGCTGTACCGCCTGAGGGATCGAAGGTCACGGGCATTGCCGCTTACATGCATTGATTTCCAGTTTTAACACCATGAACGGACAATTAATTTGCTTTAATGAAATTGTTTTAAACATTGTACTTTTTTTTAAAGTTCAACACAAAAAGGATAAACATGATTTAATGACAGTTTAAAAAAATGCCTTCTGTGTCTTGCCAGATTTTGTATTTTGTAAAAATACAGAATGTATATTCCTGCTTTAGGAGCACTTGCATTCAGAGGAGGAGCTACACTTCCATGTTTAGATACCAGCTTCACGCATTAATAAAACAAACTCTGGATTGTTATGATCATGCTTTGATTGGATTTGAAAGATGTTTGGTAATATCCATCCATCCATTTTCTACCCCTTGTCCCTTTTGGGGTCACGGGGGGTTGGAGCCTATCCCAGCTGTAATCTGTGATATTTCTACCTGAATAAATGCTTCTGATATTCTGTACATTACTTGTTGTACAAGTTAATGGTCTTCATATTCCTGCATGGCAATGTTTTAACCTTCTCTAATTATTAATAAAATGTAGTATTCATCCTGCTAACCATTTTGTAATTGAGTACTCGACCAGAACATGATATAAAATAATTTACACAATATTACATACAGCCTGACAGAACTTTTAGTTTTTCAAAAGTCTGAAACTACAGATGAAAGTGAAACAAAAATGTTATATTAACATTACAAAGTACAGTACAGTACAATGATAACTATTGCAAGTTAAAATGCAAAGCAAACGTATTCTTATACAGTAGGCTTTTTACCTGGAGCAGACGTAGAGGATGAGGATTTTGCTGTTATCGTCACCAAATGTTTACGCCATTTCTTCCCCCGTGTTGTTGGCTGCAGCCGAGTCGCTAAAGGTGCCAAATGCAGGAGTTGCAGCCGTACATCTAACTTGGCTGCACTCTTCAGCCATGAGAAAAATCCTGTGTTTAACCAGGTGCTTCCTCAGATTGAAAGTATTTCCGCCGCTTGCCTTGATTTGTACGTCACAAATACTGCAGTGAGCGTAATCTGCATCGGCATCGCATTTGGAAAAGACGAGCCACACTTTAGAGCGTATTCTATTTGTCATGGTTCGGTTTTTGTCATGAAACATTGATGGGTTGCAAGATTATTAAGAGCATGTCAGCTTTGAAATCGGCTGTTTTCCTCTCAATTGCTAGCAAGTACTCGCCACTCGCAAGTGCAACCCAGGCACCAAAACATGGCACCGCTGGATCGTACGTGAATCGGTGCTCGATACTGGTACCAAAATGTATTTCGATACTTTTCTAAATAAAGGGCACCACAAAAGATGGCATTATTGGCTTCACTTTAATAAAAAATCTTACGGTACATTCATCATATGTTTCTTATTGAAATCCAAGAACAGCTTTGTCCTTAAATAAAATAGTGAACATACGAAACAACTTTTATTTTATTAGTACATAAGCAAACAAAGGCTCCTAATTTAGCTGCTGACGTATGCAGTAACATATTGTGTCATTTTTCATTCTATTATTTTTGTCAAAATTATGAAGGACAAGTGGTAGAAAATTAATTATTAATCTACTTGTTCATTTACTGTTAATATCTGCTTACTTTCTCTTTTAACATGTTCTATCTACACTTCTGTTAAAATGTAATAATCACTTATTCTTCTGTTGTTTGGATGCTTTACATTAGTTTTGGATGATACCATAAATTTGGATATCGATCCGATACCAAGTAGTTCCAGGATCATATCCATCCATCCATCCATTTTCTACCGCTTGTCCCTTTCGGGGTCGTGGGGTGTGCTGGAGCCTATCTCAGCTGCATTCGGGCGGTAGGCGGGGTCCACCCTGGACAAGTCGCCACCTCATCGCAGTACAGGATCATATATTAGTCATAATTTAAGTCCTCTGCTGCCCACTGCTCCCCAAGGGGATGGGTCAAATGCAGAGGACAAATTTCACCACATCTAGTGTGTGTGTGACAATCATTGGTACTTTAATCTTTAATCTTTAATCATGTGTCCAAGGAGATATTTTCTGAGTTCATAAACATAATATACATTTTGAGAAAGTTTAAAAAGATTTTGTGATGCTAAAAAATATCGATGTAATCATAGTATCGACTAGATACGCTCTTGTACTTGGTATCATTACAGTGGATGTCAGGTGTAGATCCACCCATGGCGTATGTTTACATTGTGAAATGCCAGCCTGTTAGCGGTGATGCCGGTAAGGTATTGTATCCTCCTACGGTGTGTAGTGAAGCATGTTTAGCTATTCCCCGTCCTGCAGGGATGATACTTGTATGAAACGTACTTAATTTGTCACCATGGAGGCGAGAATTAGTGATTTAGAAGTAGCTGAAACACTGCCGACTGCGGATGGCTAGCCATGTCTTAAAGCACCTCTTCCTGAGGGCGTTTTAGTGTTATAACGTCACCTTTATTGTTAGTTTTTAAGCCAAAATGCGTCCATTCTCCCTTTTCTGTCCACACACTGGGTCTACCTGTAAGTATTTCGTGATTGTGCGTTGCCGAACATGCTCCTCTGCTCGTAAAACAGCAATGTCACAGGTATTTTTTAGAGGCGGTATAGTACCGTTTATAATAATAATAGATTGTATTTGTATTGCATTTAACATTTGAATAATTCATTTGTATCGCGGTATTTTACTCGTACCGGTATACCGTACAACCCTACTTTCAACTTCATGCCAACCGTCTTTCATTTCTGTTGAGCTTTTATGTCATCTTACTTACTAAATCAGTCACAGTAACAATCTTAAATGTTATGTTATCATTTCACCTTAACTGCAATCCTAACACGGAAGTGAAGCACCACCCACCTCTAGGCGTTTGCTGCAGGGATGTCGCCTGAAAAATAGTCCTTTCTTGTCGGCCGAACAACTTGCTGTGGCTTTGAACCTGACATTTACATGAAGTTGACTTTCCTTTGTCCTTTTCTGCTTGCCATGAATTGATTTACTTGGACTCCGACTTAAACAAGTTGAAAAACTTACTCGGGTGTTACCATTTAGTGGTCAATTGTACGGAAAATGTACTATGCTGTGCAATCTACTAATAAAAGTTTATCACTTTTGCCTCATCAATAACAAGAAAACTGTATATATATATATGTGTATGTATATATACATACTCTTAATCACCAATTATAATATTTAATTATATATCCACTATATCATTATAATAATACGTAATTATACATACATATATATATATATATATATATATATATATATATATATATATATGTGTGTGTATATATATATATATATATATATATATATATATATATATATATATATATATATATATATATATATGTGTGTGTGTGTGTGTGTATATATATATATATATATATATATATATATATATATATATATATATATATATATATATATATATATGTGTGTGTGTGTATATATATATATATATATATATATATATATATATATATATATATATATATATATATATATATATATATATATATATATATATATATATATATATCAATGTTTATTTATATAGCCCTAAATCACAAGTGTCTCAAAGGGCTGTACAAGCCACAACGACATCCTCGGTACAGAGCCCACATACGGGCAAGGAAAACTCACCCCAGTGGGACGTCAATGTGAATGACTATGAGAAACCTTGGAGAGGACCGCATATGTGGGTAACCCCCCCCCCCCCCACCCCCACCCCCCTCTAGGGGAGACCGAAAGCAATGGATGTCGAGTGGGTCTGACATAATATTGTGAAAGTCCAGTCCACAGTGGATCCAACACATCAGCGAAAGTCCAGTCCATAGTGGGGCCAGCAGGAACCATCCCGAGCGGAGACGGGTCAGCAGCGTGGAGATGTCCCCAACCGATGCACAGGCTAGCGGTCCACCCCGGGTCCCCACTCTGGACAACCAGCACTTCATCCGTGGCCACCGGACCTGTGCAACTCCCCCTCCATAAGGGAGAGGGAAGCAGAGGAGAAAAGAAAAGAAAAGAAACGGCAGATCAACTGGTCTAAAAAGGGAGTCTATTTAAAGGCTAGAGTATACAAATAAATGATAAATAAATAAATGGGTTATACTTGTATAGCGCTTTTCTACCTTCAAGATACTCAAAGCGCTTTGACAGTATTTCCACATTCACCCATTCACACACACATTCACACACTGATGGCAGGAGCTGCCATGCAAGGCGCTAACCAGCAGCCATCAGGAGCAAGGGTGAAGTGTCTTGCCCAAGCACACAACGGACGTGACTAGGATGGTAGAAGGTGAGGATTGAATCCCAGTAACCAGCAACCCTCCGATTGCTGGCACGGCCACTCTACCAACTTCGCCACGCCGAGTTTTAAGATGGGACTTAAATGCTTCTACTGAGGTAGCATCTCTAACTTTTACCGGGAGGGCATTCCATAGTATTGGAGCCCGAATAGAAAACGCTCTATAGCCCGTAGACTTTTTTTGGGCTCTGGGAATCACTAATAAGCCGGAGTTCTTTGAACGCAGATTTCTTGTTGGGACATATGGTACAATACAATCGGCAAGATAGGCAGGAGCTTGACCGTGTAGTATTTTATACGTAAGTAGTAAAACCTTAAAGTCGCATCTTAAGTGCACAGGAGGCCAGTGCAAGTGAGCCAGTATAGGCGTAATATGATCAAACTTTCTTGTTTTTGTCAAAAGTCTAGCAGCCGCATTTTGTACCAACTGTAATATTTTAATGCCAGACATAGGGAGGCCCGAAAATAATATGTTACAGTAATCGAGATGAGATGTAACGCACGCATGGATAATGATCTCAGCGTCGCTTGTGGACAAAATGGAACGAATTTTAGCGATATTACGGAGATGAAAGAAGGCCGTTTTAGTATATATATATATATATATATATATATATATATATATATATATATATATATATATATATATATATATATATATATATATATATATATATATATATATATACATATATATATATATATATATATATATATATATATATATATATGTATATATACATGTATATATATATATATATATATATATATATATATATATATATATATATATATATATATATATATATATATATATATATATATATATATATATATATATATGATTACATATTATAATTGGTGATTAAGAGTATGTAAAAATTCGACCCCTTTAAATATGTTTTTTTTTTTTTTTTTTTGGAAACAAATATAATTTAATGATATAAAATCTATTTTGGGTGTAATGTGATCCAATTTCTTGTGCCAGACCGGCCGGCAAAAGCAGTTGCAAACGCCTGCAGGGGAGTGCAGAGTTACAATTTACATGGATTATGCCATCACTATCCTTCTTACACGCATGCGTCCCATCCACACCATCTATACGTAACACGAAAGCTGCGGCGTGTGCAGCTGCTTTCTTCCACGCTCGCAGGACACCAGCAGGCACACCATGGCGTCCGCACTGATTTGCACTCCCATTATGTTTGCTTTTTTGTTTGCATTGTTGTTTGCCGGGGTATTTTGTGATGGCGACGCCGAGGACGAGCACGCCAAGCACACGTACACGGTGGAAATGTTCAACGAGGCAGTGCCCACTGCGCCGCACTTTGTCATGTTTTACGCTCCATGGTGAGTAGCAAGTTTTTTTAGGGAAAACATGACTAAAGAAGCGTAACTGACCTCCTAATGTTGTCATTGTTACTAAATCTTTGTTCAGTATATTTATAAACGAGTTGGCCAGTTAGCTAGTTAGCATAGAGCTAGCCATCATTTTAAATTTCCTCCGTGTGCTTTACCTTTACGGTTAGCTTTCATGCTAATAGCATTTCAAGCTAGCTATCGTGCTGGCTTTTTAACTACTTCGACTGTTTTTGACTCTAGTGTTTGATAGTAAACATTAAATGTTGTTCGAGTAATTTTTCAAAGGGTAACTGATGAAGCTTTCAAGTTGGGAGGCTGAGCTGACGTGGCACCCGGCGACTGACGGGTGTCATATGTGTGGAACGTGGGCCAAAAGATGACGCTTCATACTGTAGGAATGGACATCAAGGCTTTTCATAATCAGAAATACTTTATTAATCCCAGAGGGGAAATTTCAACACAATCCCTTTCAAGAGCAGACAAACATTACAGGGAGACAGAACAGAATCGCAGGCGGGCCAGCCAACTTCCGGTGCCCCTTACAAAAAAGGTGAGAAACAGGTAAACGCTGGGTAGGGGGTTGGGTTAATAACAAAAAAAAATATTCAGTCTAAGCCTGGGCTCCTGGAGAGGGGGTCCAGACTGAGGCCAAGGGGGGAAAAACTCATAGCCATAGCACACATAAGCATGTGTGTAAGAGGGAAACGTTAAAGACATTAACAGAGCAGAGCTGATGGTAGGGCTGGGCGATATGGCCTTTTATTAATATCTCAATATTTTTGGGCCATGTCACGATACATGATATATATGGCGATATTTTGCCATAGCCTTGAACGAACACTTGATGCATATAATCATAGCAGTATGATGATTCTATGTGTCTACATTAAAACATTCTTGTTCATACTGCATTAATATATGCTCATTTTAAACTTTCATGCAGAGAGGGAAATCACAACTAACTTCAATTTAGCAAAACTGTATTTATTCAACTGTTATCAAGCAGTGGCACAAACATTCATGTCATTTCCAAAACAGAAAGTGCAAGATTGTCAGAGACATTTTAAAACAAGCTATAAGTGCACTTTTCTGAATGATGTCACTAAGAGGACATTTCAAAACAACACTAAATTAAAGTGCACTTTTTGTACAGAACGCCACTACAATAGTTTGGAAACAAATAAAGTGCACTTTTGTGCATGATGTCACACAATATATTTCAATAAGTGTTGCATAAAAATTAGCTGCATATCAAATAGTATATGTCCCATGGTGTTGATGTGGAAATAGTTGCTTCGGCATTTAGTTGGTGTGGCACCGAACGGAGATGTTGACATGTAAAAACATATTACCGCTTGAAGCCAAACCACCGTCAGACGATGGACCCCGTGCTGTTTTTCTTGGGAATTAATTATTCCTCCATTTGTTACCAGATTCGCACCTTCTTTCTCTCATATTACCACTCAAACCACACCGTTAGCTGTTAGCATCACAGCTAACGTTACCATGTCGCTACCTGTCTGCTCCGCGGGAGCATGTGACGTTGCTCACGTGACAGTATGTGACGTATGTAAGAAGGTGCGCTTGTTTTAAGTCTCTGTGAGAAGCAGAGACAGGAAAGAGTGAGAAACGCATGCAGGTTAATGCCCCGCAGCTAAAAGCAACTGCGTGAGAACGTATACTCGAATGTCACAATATTTTCTATCATTCTATCATTTTCTATATCGCACAGAGACAAACCCGCGATATATCGAGTATATCGATATATCGCCCAGCCCTAGCTGATGGAACCAGCCACTTCTACACACAGCCACAAAAGTAAAACAACAACAAAATTAAATAACATATACACTGTGGTGGCCTCTGCGGTGTTCTATGCCATCGTCTGCATGGCCAGAGACATTAGCAGACCCGACAAAGCAACCAAGAGAGCCGACTCCAACCTCGGCTATCTACCAACTCTCGGTCAGTGTCCAGTCCCGCATGGATGAGTGAGGATACGTCCAAGGAGACCGAGGTGTCCGATACCTGCTCATTCAGCCAAGACACTGTGAAGCTTGTCCGTCCCGGCGCTCAGCACCAGCTCCGCAGCCCTGTCTCTTCATCCGCATCTCTTCCAGTCCAGTCTCTCTAAACGGATTCTGGTGGGGCAGAGACCCAGCAGCTGGTCTCCATGGCCAAAAGGCTCCCGGCAGGCAGATCCAGAAGTTCACAAAAAAGCACTGCAGAAGTCACGAAAGTGCCACCCCTTGTCACACAGTCCCAAAGGGTCCCGAACCGAAAGGCAAAAAAAAACAAAAACATGAAAACAAGAGGGATGACACAAGAGCATAGAGCTCCTGCCAACAGCAGCCACTACAGCGGTGCCATCTTGGAAATAAAAAATAAAAAAAAGTCTAGTTAACCAATACATGCTTGTTATTGAATGTAAAAATATTTTAGTTTACAACTTGATCTTTCATGTGTACAGGTGCGGCCATTGTAAGAGGTTGCAGCCGGCATGGAACGAATTAGCGGACAAATACAACAGTATGGACGACCCCCCGGTCTATGTGGTCAAAGTGGACTGTGTCCAAGACACCAAGTTCTGCTCCAATGAGCACGGGGTCAGGGGCTATCCCACGTAAGTACTACACAAACGTTTGAAACTTAATTCAGAAAAAAATCCAATGAAAATATTAGCAACTTGCTATAAATGTATTTTCAAGAGAGAACAAACATCCAACAGAATAATATGTTGAAGAGGTTCATTTAGCCTACTAATGTGTATTTATAAGTGGTTGATTTATATAGGCTACTAAGGTAGTGTTTTGTACCTGACAAGTTTGACAAGCAAGTTTCGGCGCACACCAGGGGACACCGCCATCCCACCACTTCAGGTGGGATGGAACAATTCATATAACACGTCACAGATGACGTCACGCTAACATCACGTGACACCTCTGATGAAGGCTGCAGAAGCAAGATAGCCGAAACTTGTCAGGTACAAAACTTTACCTTACTAGCCTATATAAATCAACCACTTACTAACAGAATAACCCTGGAAAATATTAAGAAATTGTTGTCAAATTTTTGTTTTTGTATTTAGATATGCTAAATTGCTGCATATGAATGTGTTTGTATGTTAAAGGGATTAAAGGAATGTTGTTATGCAAGCACACATATCAATAAAGTGATATATATATATATATATATATATATATATATATATATTAGGGCTGTGAATCTTTGGGTGTCCCACGATTTGATTCAATATCGATTCTTGGGGTCACGATTCGATTCAAAATCGATTTTTTTTTCAATTCAACACGATTCTCGATTCAAAAACGATTTTTTTCCCGATTCAAAATCAAAAGGATTCTCTATTCATTCAATACATAGGATTTCAGCAGGATCTACCCCAGTCTGCTGACATGCAAGCAGAGTAGTAGATTTGTGTGTGTGCGTGTGCGTGTGTGTGTGTGCGTGTGCGCGCGTGCGCGCGTATACAGTATATATTAGGGCTGCAACTAACGATTAATTTGATAATCGATTAATCTGTCTATTACTTTGATTCATCGATTAATAATCGGATAAAAGAGACAAACTACATTTCTATCCCTTGCAGTATTTTATTGAAAAAAACCAGCATACTGGCACCATGTTCTGGACATTGGGGGTGCAGCATACACCAATTTTTTTTTTTTGTCGTAAAGAAATACAATCACGTGTGCTTACGGACTGTATCCCTGCAGACTGTATTGATTTATATTGATATATATAGTATATATTGTGTTTTTTATGTTGATTTAATTTTTTAAAAAATTATTTTTTTTAATAATTTTTTTTTTTAACTTCTTGTGCGGCCGCGGCCCGGTACCAATCGGTCCACGGACCGATACCGTGGACCGATAGAGTATTTTAATTAAAATAAATATCCAGTTAATTTAATATTTTGTATTAGATGAGTGAGTTTTTAATTGGATCCTAAAATAAAACACTTGCACAATAAAAAAAAATTTTTTTTAAGTTAATCTAAAATTGTGTTGTTTGATCATGTTTATGACTGCTATATTGCTACACATGTAAAGCTCAGTAGTTGGTGGCTAATATTGGCTGCATTTGGACAAAAGAAAATGTGCTTTGCCGTTAACAATTTTTCTTCCTTGTAGGCTAAAGTTCTTTAAGCCAGATCAGGAGGCTGTGAAGTACCAAGGGCCAAGAACTCTGCAGAGTCTGGAGGACTGGATGTTAAAGATGCTGGAGGCAGAGCCTTCTGTAAGCGTTTTGTCCATTTTGCGAACTACTAGCCAAGTTAAAAATGTTCTGACGTTCACCCTTTTGCTTTCTCCAGGATCCAGAGGTAGAACCCGAGCCAGCGACACCTCCAGAGCCCAAGGACGGCCTCTACGAGCTCACCGCCGCAAACTTTAAGGAGCATGTTTCCAAAGGTACGCTGAGCTGGTAATAGATGTAGAAGCAGATCCTGTTTTGCCAGAATGATCCTAAAGCCTGCTTTTCAGGTTCTAAACTTTTGTGAGAAAATTAAAATGCCTTAATTAATAGAACCTACATTTCAGGCCGTGCTTTTTGGATTTGACGACTTTGACATAGGCATTGTTGTTGTAGGTCCCGCCTTAACATCTTGGCAGCAGTGAACATTGTGTAATTGCGTGTAAACCGTGTGGGAGGGTGTTTGTTTGCGTTTACAGCTCAGTGGGCGTCAACCTATAAACTACTGCATGACAGAATTACAGTATATGCTGCTGTGTACAGTATTTCACCAGTCAATTGACAATACACTAGGAATGATACTTTAGAGTAGTCACTGTATAGCTTTTCATTTCAGTGTACTATCAAGTTATCTTGTCATCTTGGAGCTTCTTCTGTTGAAAAACTTCCATACGATTGAATTTTTGCATCACAATGTCACAGTGCATGTTTCAACTCAAATGAACCACAGCTCACCCAGTGCCTGCAGCGCTCATGCAGCCCCAGATCAGGACGCTACCACCACTATAAACACAATTATCTTGCTAGTCACTTGTGTTGCGGGGTCCTTCTACGCTGCTGTACACTGACTACTTTAAAGTATATCCAAGTTTACTTAGTATAGTATTGTCTTTTGAGGAAATGCACTTACCAAAAAAGGCTGTTGAAATGTGAGGGGAGTACTCCTTTTTAAAAAAAAAAAAAAAAAATAGAAATATGTAGCAATTTTACTTTAAAATCACTGATGTTTGTTTTCCTCCTTTGCTCAGGTGCACATTTCGTCAAGTTCTACGCCCCGTGGTGTGGACACTGCAAAGCCCTGGCTCCAACCTGGGAGCAGTTGGCTGCCACCTTGGAGAACTCTGAAGAAGTCAAAATAGGAAAGGTAGCCCTTCTCACAATCAAATTATTACGGATTTGATTCGATTGTATGATCGCAATCAATTATTTAGAAAGTCTTCTTTTTCACATGACAATTTAGTCACGTCAGCATGAATGTGTTGTAACACCAATGTTTATATTTCACTGCTAGGTTGACTGCACACAGCATTACGAAGTGTGTTCTACCTTCAAAGTGCGTGGATATCCCACTCTGCTGTTCTTCAGCGAGGGCGAAAAGGTATGATAACTCAACATGGTTATGGTTAAGATTTATTTGTTTCAGACATGTTGATCATCATGTGGTTCCATTTGCACAATTCAACTTATCTGAAAAGGAGTAGAAAGAAACAAAGCTTATATTTAGTCCTACACCTACTTGTCTGTTACTGATTATCTATTCACACCGTAACATTTACATGCTTGAATTAAAGGCCTACTGAAATTAATTTTTTTTATTTAAACGGGGATAGCAGATCTATTCTATGTGTCATACTTGATCATTTCGCGATATTGCCATATTTTTGCTGAAAGGATTTAGTATAGAACCACGACGATAAAGATTGCAACTTTTGGTATCTGATAAAAAAAAGGCTTGCCCCTACCGGAAGTAGCGTGACGTAGTCAATTGAACATATACGCAAAGTTCCCTATTGTTTACAATGATGGCCGCATGAAGTGAGAGAGATTCGGACCGAGAAAGCGACAATTTCCCCATTAATTTGAGCGAGGATGAAAGATTTGTGGATGAGTAAAGTGCAAGTGAAGGACTAGTGGGGAGTTGAAGCTATTCAGATAGGGAAGATGCTGTGAGAGCCGGGGGTGACCTGATATTCAGCTGGGAATGACTACAACAGTAAATAAACACAAGACATATATATACTCTATTAGCCACAACACAACCAGGCTTATATTTAATATGCCACAAATTAATCCTGCATAAAAACACCTACGTGTTTATGCTAGCTCCTAGCTCCTATGCTAGCTCCTAGCTCCATAGAACACGCCAATACAATTCAAACACCTGATCAACACACACAATCACTCAGCCCAAAAGACCGTTCACCTAACCCAAGGTTCATAAAGCTTATATATTTTTAAAAAGTTACGTACATACGCAAAAAAAAGTTGCGCACATACGGTCAAGCGATCAAATGTTTAGAAGCCAAAGCTGCATACTCACGGTAGCACGTCTGCGTCTTTGTCATCCAAATCAAAGTAATCCTGGTAAGAGTCTGTGTTGTCCCAGTTCTCTACAGGCGTCTGTGTATCGAAGTCAAAAGTCCTCCTGGTTAGAGTCTCTGTTATCCGAGTTCTTCCATCTTGACTGCATCTTTCGGGAATGTAAACAAAGAAGCGCCGGCTGTGTACTGTTGTTGCTGACTTCGTTCGAAAAATACGTCCATTTCGCACAGACAACTTTCTTCTTTGCTTGCTCAGCTTCTTTCTCCATAATGCAATGAACATGATTGCAACAGATTCACGAACACAGATGTCCAGAATACTGTGGAATTATGAAATGAAAACAGAGCTTTTTCGTATTGGCTTCAATGTGGAAGGCATACCCGTGTTCCCCGGGCTACGTCACGCGCATACGTCATCCTCAGAGGCGTTTCGAACCGGAAGTTTAGCGGCAAATTTAAAATGTCACTTTATAAGTTAACCCGGCCGTATTGGCATGTGTTATAATGTTAAGATTTCATCATTGATATATAAACTATCAGACTGCGTGGTCGGTAGTAGTGGCTTTCAGTAGGCTTTTAAGTTCACTTCCTGTGTGAAAAGTTTTGGAAAAAATGTATACATTTTCATTACTAATTTAAAAAAAGCACTTTTTGTCTAAAATACTGGTCTGAAATATTTGACTTAATTTTTTATCCCTAGATATACATAAAGTAATAAGTTGTTTATAGCCAATAAATGTTATGTTGTTTTACAGCAAGCAGCGTCTGAACTGAGTACAAAAGAGGCTTAAATCTTCCTGCAAAAAGCAGATTTCGAGCAAAAAATCAAACTGCAATGGAATAGATCCCTATACTTCATCAAAAAAAAAAGATTTGTTGAGTGATTTCAAGGATTATACGTCAGTTGCATTCTCAGACATATCGAAATATTGTGCTCCAGACGGCATTCTACACGACAAAATAGATGAAAACTTGGAAAAGCATGGAGGTCTACAAGTTATTTTCGTGTGTGGCTGGGTCAAGGTAATTGGTATCAAGACTCTCCCTAATAAATAAATATGCATACCGGTAGTTTTTGCTCGGGTAAGGCTGCATTTCATGATTTATCTTTGCGTCTACTGATGTTTGTTGCTGTGTGTTGCACGTGCTGTTTCCCCGTCTTTATCAAACTATAATTATAGATGTCAATAATGTGTATGTGCTGAAAGCTTCATTTATGATTGCTGCCTTTGGTAAATGCTTAACTCTTAGGTTTTGCTGACATTTGCTTTTTTATTTAGGCTAGCCGAGTTGGTGCTTTACGAAACACTCGTAGCAAATGTGTGTTTAAGAAATATAAATAATATCAAGATAATACTTAAATGGGAAATAATAAATGTTAGGGATGTCCCGATACAACTTTTTCACTTCCGATACGATACCGATATTGTAGCCTTGAGTATTGGCCGATACCGATATCGATACGATACGATATAGGCACGAATCATACATATATTTATTCCTTATTTTGTTGTGTGGAATGTTAGAAAAGGCTTGATAAAGGGATGTTACTGATGTTGTAGTGTTAAAACAGAAAACAATAGTCAGCAAGGGTAGGTATAGGAAAAACTGACCCATTTATTATTAACCAATTGGTAACATACATTTTTACCTTCAACATAAGAGTATTACCTCAACAAATCCAATAAAAACAAAATGTTATATTTAAAGTGCAAAATAACCACTAATACCAACATAATTATACAATTGAATAGAATAAGTTAAAAATAAATTAGAAGACCCTGAAAAATAACCTAAATAAATCCAATTAAAAAAAAAACAAAAAAAAAACGTTTTAAAGTGCAAACAATTCAAGTTCACTTCAGTTATTTTTTTACTGTCAGGATATGTTGGAAACAACTGTGGGCAGGGACAAAAACAACACAATATTGTCCACTGTCCAACTGCTTTAAGTTAAGAGTTCACAGCTCCAGTTTCACTGACTGACTGTGCCCAAAACAATGTAGTAATTACTCTTAGTCTTCACATTACTCACCACCGACAGGGGCTGGTCATCAAGCACAATAAACTGGGCTATCTTTTCTGTTATGGCCATTGCATACTTGCCAACCTTGAGACCTCCGATACCGGGGGTGGGGGGCGTGTTTAAGAGGGGAATATATTTAAACTAGAATTCACCAACTGAAGTATTATATATATATATATATATATATATATATATATATATATATATATATATATATATATATATATATATATATATATATATATATATATATTTTTATTTTTTTTTTTATTTTTTTTATTATACATATAAATAACAGAAATACTTGAATTTCAGTGTCCTGGAGGCTATCCAGTAGATGGCAGTATTGTCCTGTTTAAGAGTGTCACAACATTGCTGTTTACGGCAGACGAACTGCTTTACGGTAGACTAAACGTGACTGCTGTTGTTGTGTATTGTTACCGCGCTGGGAGGACGTTAATGAAACTGCCTAACAATAAACCCATATAAGAAACCAAGAACTCGCCCTCGATCATTCTACAGTTGTGACATCATTGGGCAGGCAAGCTGTTTATATTGTGGGAAAGCGGACGTGAGAACAGGCTGTCCCCACTCAGGTCCGCAATGAGCTGGAGGGGGCGTGGCCTCCAGCTCCGGCTGAATACCGGGAGTTTGTCGGGAGAAAATTTCTGCCGAGAGGTTATCGGGAGAGGCGCTGAATACCGGGAGTCTCCCGGTAAAAACGGGAGGGTTGGCAAGTATGCCATTGCCTTTTTGCTGTCCCGTGGTAGTTTGTCACGTCTTGCAAAGCTTTCGGCCAGCGTGGGTTGCTGAAGCGAGCCAGAGGTTTGTTGCTTCGCCTTGCTGCTCTCGCGAAAATCCTCATGTTCTTTTTTGTGGTGTTTTTTCAAATGTGCGATGAGGTTGCTTGTATTGAACCTTCCCGGTTCTGTCCCTCCACGGGACACTTGCGCCTGACAAATGTTGCATTTAGCAGCAACGTCTTTGTCCGAGTTTAGGTTCAAATACTTCCACACTGTCCAATGTTTAACATTTGTCCACACTTTGCTGCGAGCACACGCGTTGTCGTTGTTGTGATCACGTGGGCTGTGCATGCTGGATCAGAGACGCTCTTCTTCGGCGGCCGGCACCAACATTAATTAAGGGGCATTGCAGCCACCTACTGTGTTGGAGTGTGATCAAACCAGAGTCACCTATTATAGACGTGCTGCAGCGGTAAATGGACAGCTTATATCGGAGCACTTATATCGGAGTTTTTAGATTCAGTCCGATAAAATCTGATATTCACTTTCTTGGCTAATATCGGACTGATTTCCGATATCAATATCGGATCGGGACATCCCTAATAAATGTTAAAACTACCGGTATATAAAACAAACTTAACGGTGTGATCACTGCAAACTCGTATTCTTCAACTCTGTTCTTTTGGACTGGAGTGTGAGCTGTAGGGATGTCACGGTATGAAATTTTCTTATCACGGTTATTGTGACTAAAATTATCACGGTTATCATTATTTTCGTGGTATTTTTAAATGTGGTCAAAATTTTCAAAAAGTACTAATACTAAAATCTTAACTAAGTTTTATTTAAAAAAATAGCACATTCACAATGATGTACTTTGTAGAAGAAACATTATTGTAGATAACTTTAATGTAGGTCAAGTAGAAAGTAAATGTGCATATTAAAGCAACTTAAGCATTATAAACAAAGTAATATGGCAAAAACTAAATAACATAAATGAAAATAATGTGCAAGATGGCACATGATGGCCATAAGATTAAGGTAACTGCACTTTTTGTCCTAGTATACAAAATAGTGTGTGGCAAAAAACAAACAGAAGTAAATTTTGCTCTGCTGCAGTATGTGGTGTGCACACACGACTCGCTCTCACCCATAGCGCCCAATAACAAGTAACTTTAGGTAACACTTAATAAAGTGTAACTATAAGAACGTTCGACAGACCAACGATGACATGTTCACCATCATGCATTCAACTACAAGTTTACTTACCTTGCACTCGATGTATTGTTATGGAAGGTGGTTCGTAATTTGGCTCATCTTGTTTGAAGTGTTGCCTCCCTTCGCGGGGACTTTTTTCCTGCATTTTCTGGTAATGGACTGACTATCAATTATTTTCCTCAGCACGCTTTACGAATCCAAAATACGTCCGGACTTCAGATTTGTCTGTTTACTAGGAGGTCAACATCTCAAGAGCGAGGTCCTTGTGTTGTTTTCCGCCATTGCAAACAGGGCTAGTTTGCATGCGCCCTCTTCCGAGGCGCCGTTGCTACTGCGTTTCCAGGAAGTAAGAAATGTCGCCTAAAAAATAAATTAAATTTTTTCGCTAATTAAAAAATTAAACGGTATTACTATCTGTCTGGAATTTTATCGCGGTTTATCATAATGCCGCTTACTGTTACATCGCTAGTGAGCTGCATGCTTTTCTTGTCGTTTCGTAAAATGTTGCGCTCTTCCTCCCTTTTAATGACCTTTCAAGGAACTCTGAAGAAAAGTTTATCCTTTTCGCCACTTGAACGATTCGTACAGCCGAAAACAACACCAGCATTGGGCATGTTTTTCTTTGAGAACGGCTAATAGCGCCTAGTACCTATTGAGAATAGATGTAGGTTGACCACCACGTGTAGTCATTGGGTGGGACATGAGCCGGACGTGGCCTCAGTAACATCACTGCGCGCGCGCTCGCGCGCGCGCGTGTGTGTGTGTGTGTGTGTGTGTGTGTGTGTGTGTGTGTGTGTGTGTGTGTGTTTTATTTTCATGACTATTTACATTGTAGATTGTCACTGAAGGTATCAAAATTATGAATGAACACGTGGAGTTATGTACTTAACAAAAAAAGGTGAAATAACTGTCACTGAAGGTATCAAAATTATGAATGAACACATGTGGAGTTATGTACTTAACAAAAAAAGGTGAAATAACAAACAGGTTTTATATTCTAGTTTCTTCAAAATAGCCACCCTTTGCTGTGATTACTTTTTCGCACACTCTTGGCATTCTCTCGATGAGCTTCAAGAGGTAGTCACCTGAAATGGTTTTCACTTCACAGGTGTGCTTGAAGCTCATTGAGAGGATGCCAAGAGTGTGCAAAGCAGTAAAAAACCAGTGAAGTTGGCACGTTTTGTAAATCGTAAATAAAAACAGAATACAATGATTTGCAAATCCTTTTCAACTTATATTGAATACACTGCAAAGACAAGATATTTAAAGGCCTACTGAAATGATTTTTTTTAATTTAAACGGGAATAGCAGATCCATTCTATGTGTCATACTTGATCATTTCGCGATATTGCCATATTTTTGCTGAAAGGATTTAATAGAGAAAATCGACGATAAAGTTCGCAACTTTTGCTCGCTGATAAAAAAAGCCTTGCCTGTACCGGAAGTAGCGTGACGTCACAGGAGCTAGTATTCCTCACAATTCCCCATTGTTTACAATGGAGCGAGAGAGATTCGGACCGAGAAAGTGATGATTACCCCATTAATTTGAGCGAGGATGAAAGATTTGTAGATGAGGAACGTTACAGTGAAGGACTTGAGAGACAGTGATGGACGTATCTTTTTTCGCTCTGACCGTAACTTAGGTACAAGCTGGCTCATTGGATTCCACACTCTCCTTTTTTTATTGTGGATCACGGATTTGTATGTTAAACCACCTCGGATACTATATCCTCTTGAAAATGAGAGTCGAGAACGCAAAATGGACATTCAGTGCCTTTTATCTCCACGACAATACATCGCCGAAATGCTTTAGCTACGAGCTAACGTGATAGCATCGTGCTTTAACTGCATATAGAAACAAAAAAATAAACCTCTGACTGGAAGGATAGATAGAAAATCAACAATACTATTAAACCGTGGACATGTAAATACACGGTTAATGCTTTCCAGGCTGGCGAAGGTTAACAATGCTGTGCTAACGACGCCATTGAAGCTAACTTAGCAACTTAGCAACGGGACCTCACAGAGCTATGCTAAAAACATTAGCTCTCCACCTACGCCAGCCAGCCCTCATCTATTCATCAACACCCGTGCTCACCTGCGTTCTAGCGATCGGCAGAAGGACGAAGGACTTCACCCGATGCGTTTGGCGGCCCGGAGACGTAGGAAGTCAAGGTGGGGTCGGCGGCTAGCGCGGCTAGCGCGGCTAGCGCGGCTAGCGCGGCTAGCGCTCCAACAAAGTCCTCCTGGTTGTGTTGCTGTAGTCCGCTGCTAATACACTGATCCCACCTACAACTGTCTTCTTTGCAGCCTTCATTGTTCATTAAACAAATTGCAAAAGATGTCCAAAATACTGTGGAATTATGAAATGAAAACAGAGCTTTTTGTATAGGATTCTACGGGTACCATAACTTCCGTTACTCTGACTTCGTCACGCGCATACGTCGTCATACCGCGACGTTTTAGCCGGATATTTCCCGGGAAGTTTTAAAAGTCACTTTATAAGTTAACCCGGCCGTATTGGCATGTGTTGCAATGTTAAGATTTCATCATTGATATATAAACTATCAGACTGCGTGGTCGGTGGTAGTAGGTTTCAGTAGGCCTTTAATTTTCGAACTGAGAAACTTAATTTTCTTTTACAAATAATCATTAACTTAGAATTTAATGGCAGCAACACATTGCAAAAAAGTTGGCACAGGGGCATTTTTATCACTGTGTTACATGGCCTTTCCTTTTAACAACACTCAGTAAACATTTGGGAACTGAGGAGACCAATTTTTGAAGTTTTTCAGGTGGAATTATTTCCCATT
Organism: Entelurus aequoreus; assembly: GCF_033978785.1. NCBI lineage: Eukaryota > Metazoa > Chordata > Actinopteri > Syngnathiformes > Syngnathidae > Entelurus > Entelurus aequoreus. The sequence continues at coordinate 33,213,557 of NC_084745.1, forward strand.
CTTGCTTGATGTACAGCTTAAGTTGTTCAACAGTCCGGGGTCTCCGTTGCTGTATTTTAGGCTTCATAATGCGCCACACATTTTTAACGGGAGACAGGTCTGGACTACAAGCAGGCCAGTCTAGTACCTGCACTCTTTTACTACGAAGCCACGCTGTTGTAACACGTGTAGAATGTGACTTGGCATTGTCCTGCTGAAATTAGCAGGGGCGTCCATGAAAAAGACGCTGCTTGGACGGCAACATATGTTGCTCCAAAACCTGTATGTACATTTCAGCAATAATGGTGCCTTCACAGATGTGTAAGTTACCAAGGCACTAATACACCCCCATACCATCACAGATGCTGGGTTTTGACATTTGCGCCTATAACAATCCGGATGGTTCTTTTCCTCTTTGGTCCAGAGAACACGACGTCCACAGTTTCCAAAAACATTTTGAAACGTGGACTCGTCAGACCACAGAACACTTTTCCACCTTTCATCAGTCCATCTTAGATGAGCTCGGGCCCAGCAAAGCCGGGTGTTGTTGGTAAATGGCTTTGGCTTTGCATAGTAGAGTTTTAACTTGCACTTACAGATGTAGCTACGAACTGTAGTTACTGGCAGCGGTTTTCTGAAGTGTTCCTGAGTCCATGTGGTGATATCCTTTACACACTGAAGTCGGGTTTTGATGCAGTATTTTAATCTCATTGTACCTGTGTATAGTGATAATAAAATGCATTCTATTTTAGTACTGCCTGAGGGATCGAAGGTCACGGGCATTCAATGTTGGTGTTCGGCCGTGCAGTGATTTCTCCAGATTCTCTGAACCTTTTGATGATATTACAGACCGTAGATGGTGAAATCCCTAAATTCCTTGCAATAGTTTGTTGAGAAATGTTGTTCTTAAACTGTTAGACAATTTGCTCACTTATTTGTTCGCAAAGTGGTGACCCTCGCCCCATCCTTGTTTGTGAATGACTGAGCATTTCATGGAAGCTGCTTTTTTACCCAATCATGGCACCCACCTGTTCCCAATTGGCCTGTTCACCTGTGGGATGTTCCAAGTAAGTGTTTGATGAGCATTCCTTAACTTTCTCAGTCTTTTTTGACACTTGTGCCAGCTTTTTTGAAACATGTTACAGGCATCAAATTCCAAAAGAGCTAATATTTGCAAAAAATAACAAAAGTTTTCCAGTTCGAACATTAAGTACCTTGTCTTTGCAGTCTATTCAATTGAATATAGGTTGAAAAGGATTTGCAAATCATTGTATTCTGTTTTTATTTACGATTTACACAACGTGCCAACTTCACTGCTTTTGGGTTTAGTATATATGTGTGTATGTTGTGTGTATGTGTATATGTGTGTATATATATATATTACATTTGATCTGTTCCAGGATCAAACTGACACCATCATCAAAGCTTTATTAACTGTACAGACTTATTTTGCAGCTAATTTGAACAATCGGGGAGACCTCACATGTATTTCTGCTTCTTATTACTGGTAGCTTGTACTGAGCAGTCTGGAAAGAGCTGCATTTACAAGACACACCATGTCATTATCTAAAAAGGCGAACATTGATTAAAAAGAGTGATGAAAACATCAATGTCATTAGTTAGCCTTTAGTCTTACTGGCTTTTTGCTGTACTCAGAAGCCAGAAATGCTTTTCCATGTTGCACGTCCCCATTTGGAGAACTTACCTTCAAAGACAACACACACTTTGTGGGGTTGGTCCTTTCAATATTTACTGGGAAAAAATGTCAAGTTCAACTATACTCTATTAGGTCCAAGTGTACTACAATTACTACAATATTAATCCTCAGGATGGATGCATTCAAGCACAAAATAATCCACAAATATTTGCTATGACGAATTGTTAGATTTATATTATAACTGGCATGTACAGTGTATGTATTTATTTTTTTATATTTTATCACTTTTTTTTTTATTTTTATGTACATTTATACTGATAATGCATTACTTGTCAACAAAATACTCGATTCAGAATTACGTTGAGGATGCTAACGGGGGGGCATGTGATTCTTCTTACTGCAGACAGAAGTCCAACAGTACAAAGGAAAGAGAGACTTTGACACTCTTAAAAAATACGTGGAGAACCAACTGCAGGCGGCCAAGGAGGATGTAGAAGCCAAGGAGGAACTGAAGGAGGAACCGAAGGAGGAGCCCAAGGAAGAAACTAAAGAGGAAGCGAAGGAGGAGGTCAATATGAGCTTAATGTGACCAAATATAGATTGAAAGCACTTTTATCTCTACCTTGTCCTCCACGTTTAGCACGTTTTTGGATTGGGTTGTGGATCATTAATAGGGATGTTCGATATTGGCTTTTCCTTTCTGATAATGATATCAAGCAAATTTGCAATAAATGGTATATTTATAATCGTAAAGACAAACTTGAAAATAATGTCACACCGTGGACATTCAAGCAGCAAGCCTGTTGCTCTGTGGAGCACATATAATTATCGATGTGACCCAGTATTTGTCGATATCAGTTTCGGACATCATTAATCATTAGCCTATCATCTGTGTCTCCTGTCTGCAGTCCAACGTCTTGATCCTGACAGAAGACAACTTTGAGGAGAGCATCGCCAAAGGCCTCACCTTCGTGAAATTCTTCGCTCCATGGTAGAATTATCTTCACTCTTTGCATCAGGTGTCGTTCACAGCTTATTTTATTTGCTAACAGTATGATACATTTTATTACTATTGCAGTTTACACTTCACAGAAATCTAGAGGAGCGAGAATAGTGTCATTTCATCTGTTGCTAACCAAAACAGCAGCACCTACTGAGTGTATCAGTCTCTCATAAGCTGTAGGAGAGATAATTGAGGTTTTTAAGGAGCAATGTGTGTGGGTAGTGGAAGGAAATGGCAAATGGCAGATTACAGGTACTCAGTAGGTGGTACTATATTTTGTAAAGTCTTCTAAACTGCACTAAAGCATTCATGATTGGATGCAATATTCATTTTACTGCATGATTGCTGTGACCAAGTGTTTTAAAAAAAATCCACCATAAAACCAGTTTGGAGCTAAGTCTTCATCATGAAATGGTGTCAGACAATCTGCAACCCAATCCCACGGTTTTACAGACCACCAGGATATGTGTAGGCAAAATAAGCATTAAAGTACTTAGCGGTAGTTTCACTGGGATATTATAAAAAGTTACATCATGACATAAAGTACATCACGTAGAACAAGGTTTACCTACTGTAGTACTATACTAGTATTACTATGATGTCAGTGGTAGTACTATGATCTTATATTATGGTGCGCTGCTATGCAGGTGCGGCCACTGCTTAAGGCTCGCTCCAGTCTGGGAGGATCTATCTACCAAGGACTTTCCCGGTCTCACAGACGTCAAGGTTGCCAAAGTGGACTGCACTGTAGAGCGCACGGTCTGCAACAAGTACTCTGTAAGTATACAAGCAGTGATGTGATGTTGGTGCTTACTGTTGTGCCATTTTGGCTGTTTTGAACGAATATAGGTGCGGTTTGCTAGAGAAGATAAAAATGTTTTTAATTATCATTGCTGTTAAAAGTATTTCCAGCAACAAAGAGACACATGTATCTTAAACTAATGCACTCTTATGTTAGGATTTAAATGTTATATTTGTTCATGTGGTGTTACTTGTTACTTGTGGTGTTACTTTTTCCTTTTTAAAGCATGCAGAGTTTTTCTGCAAGGGTGGCAGCACTGTTGAAATTCTTTAAATGCAATTCATGTAATATCTGTATTTCAAGCTGTAGTAGTTGATCAAATATTTCAGGTGACTAGTAATGATTTTCCACTTTTCTGACTTATGAAAGTTGTTTCAATGTTAGATAGTTGTGTAACAATACCAAAGTGTCAAATACATTTCGACGTGAGTTTGCACACAGTTTTGGAAACCTCTGTTTGCTGTGTTGCAGTCTTCCTAACAGTGGATACAACGTGACGTCACAATCAGTACTTACTTGTCCATGCACTAAATTAGTCTGATTTCTCAAATAGTTTAGTAAGCCTCCTACAGTCCATTGAAACATCTTAATCCGATTATGTTCGGTTTTTTGAAAAGTTGGACTAACACACCCGGATTATGCGATTAGAAACCAGGGGCCGTATTTATCAAGCGTCTTAGAGTGCCATTTTACACTTATGTCCTGAGAATTTGCGAAATTTAGTCCTACTCTCAAACTTGAGAATAAAAGCTTTCTAACAACTTTCTTAAGTCTAAGAATCACTCCTACTCTCCACAATATTTAAGAGACCTTCAGAGGTGTCTTAAGTGGTTAGGAGTTGCCAGCAGGGGATGGCACTGAGGCGAGAGAGACGTGCGCGAACGTTCAGGGAGCGGAAGGATGTCCTGGATTTGTTTGATGACGAGCAGCTGATCAAACGGTATCGTTTAGACAGAGCGGGTATTATTTTTGTCACATATTTAATAATTTTCGATTCCTTGTTGATTTCTGCATGTGGCTGCAGTGGGCTAGTATATATAGAGCCACCCACACCAGTTTCAAATTAGTTGCCTAATTAATGAATTGGAAAGAAAATGTTATGAGAGTAGCGTAAGTGTGTGGCCGTGAGGTGAGTGACGTCAGTGAGTGTGTGGGCGAGAGAAGAGAGGGAGCGGTAGCGTGAGTGCTGGCGGGGACTAGTTTGTTTTGTATTATTTTGTAGTTTATTGTCAAAATATACACTCCCATTGTCCACTTAAATATCTCTAAGATATTTCTTTATTCTTAGACAAGGGATTCCCTTCCGTGGTTGGTAATTTCTATGGACACAGAAATGACGTCACCTAAAATTCCGTTTACGGCACATAGTAATGTCGTAATTCAGCTCTGAGTGTGACACTTAAGATTCAGTCCTACACTTCGCTGAAAGTGTGAGTAAGACGCTTGATAACTAACTTTTAAGTGCAGCTTTCAGCGAATAATTTATTTACTCTTAAGTCAACTCTTAGCAGACTTCTTAGGAGTAATTCTAAGAAGCTTGATAAATACGGCCCCAGATCTCTAGAGTGGGTGTGTGCCACCGGAGGGGACCCTTCGTACCGCGCATGCGCCAGTCTCAACGCGTGGGCTATAACCCTGAAGCAGATACCATTCAATAAAAACATAGCAACATTTGGACACATGGTAAATGGTAAATGGGTCGTACTTGTATAGCGCTTTTCTACCTTTTTTTTAAGGAACTCAAAGCGCTTTGACACTATTTTCCACATTCACCCATTCACACACACACAATCACATAGGTGTGAAAATACAATAAAACAAACTATTTGAGAAATCAGACTAATTTAGTGGATGGAAACGTAGTGAGTGTGGTGTACGTATTTATTTTGGCATTTCAAAGTACCGTAATTTTTGGACTATAAGTCGCAGTTTTTTTCATAGTTTGGCCGGGGGTGTGACTTATACTCAGGAGCGACTTATGTGGGAAATTATTAAAACATTACCGTAAAATATCAAATATTATTTAGCTCATTCACGTAAGAGACTAGACGTATAAGATTTCATCTGATTTAGCGATTAGGAGTGACAGATTGTTTGGTAAACGTATAGCATGTTCTATATGTTATAGTTATTTGAATGACTCTTACCATAATATGTTACGTTAACATACCAGGCACGTTCTCAGTTGGTTATTTATGCCTCATATAACGTACTTATTCAGCCTGTTGTTCACTATTCTTTATTTATTTTAAATTGCCTTTCAAATGTCTATTCTTAGTGTTGGGTTTTATCAAATACATTTCCCCAAAAAATGCGACTTATACTCCAGTGCGACTTATATATGTTTTTTTCCTTCTTTATTATGCATTTTCGACCGGTGCGACTTATACTCCGGAGCGACTTATAGTCCGAAAAATACGGTATGTGCTTTCGGCTAGCCTCCTCCCCCTCTGCTTCAAGCTTGTGAAATTGTTAAAACTGCTGCATCCGTCCTCATTCCTTCTCCTCTCATCTCTGATGTCTATAAAATAAATACCTTTGTGGGGTTTTTTTGTCGACAACCTCTCACATGGGACTGTTTGGTCAAGATGGGCCACAATAAAGTAGACCCTGTCAGCCTTATGCATTTTGGTCCTGGAAGTGAAGCACTACTAGCATTCATTTACACAGATTCAGACCCTAGGTGACACAATTATACGGACCTAATGACTTCTCTCGCGTGTGTACGCCTGGCTTCTCTACCAAATGTGAATTTATGCAGCTATCGGATTATTTTCGTAATTGAGTAATCTTATCGATAAATTGAAAATCCAAATAAAAACACTTTCTAGCCTCATTGTGTCTTTCAGGGGAAAACATTTTAAATAAACAAAGATGTTCATGACATTTATTCTTCTTATAAATGCACATAACATTGAAATTGCACTTTTACCCACAGGAGAATTGCTATATAATACTTAGGGTACGTAAAAAAAAAAAAGTCAAAACAAGTGTAGCCAGATAATACAATAAATGACATTCAAATTCTTGAGGTACCAAATTAAACAAAAACACTGATCAAATATAAGTCACAATGTATTGAACACACACACATTTCAAACGACATTAGTTGGGGGGAGGGTTGTTAGATTACCTTACGAACTACAGATGCTAACTTGCCCTCTCACTTGTTTGAATAAAACATTTGTAATGCATGTCAAACAAAAAATTTGCCTTGTTGGGAAATATTTTCTCTCTTTTTTGGCAGAATAGGAACATCTTAAAAATTGGCCTTGTGTTATTTATGCACACACATATTGATAATGTCATGTGGTACAGGCCTGATTGTGAATCTATATATAGATTCACATTCAGGCATATATATATATATATATAGTGTGGCGAAGTTGGTAGAGTGGCCGTTCCAGCAATCGGAGGGTTGCTGGTTACTGGGGTTCAATCCCCACCTTCTACCATCCTAGTCACGTCCGTTGTGTCCTTGGGCAAGACACTTCACCTTTGCTCCTGATTGGTGCTGGTAGCGCCTTGCATGGCAGCTCCCACCATCAGTGTGTGAATGTGTGTGTGAATGGGTGAATGTGGAAATACTGTCTAAGCGCTTTGAGTACCTTGAAGGTAGAAAAGCGCTATACAAGTATAACCCATTTATCGTGTGTGTGTGTGTGTGTGTGTGTGTGTGTGTGTGTGTGTGTGTGTGTGTGTGTGTGTGTGTGTGTGTGTGTGTGTGTGTGTGTGTGTGTGTGTGTGTGTGTGTGTGTGTGTGTGTGTGTGTGTGTGTGTGTGTGTGTGTGTGTGTGTGTGTGTGTGTGTGTGTGTGTGTGTGTGTGTGTGTGTGTGTGTGTGTGTTTTCTCGGCCGTGTCTGAAAAAAGTTAGCAGTGATGTTCGTCTTAATGATAAATATTTAACTGTACATTTTCCAAATATACATTCTGATACTTTTAGAGAGGATGGGGCGTGGAGGGTTCATTTGCATTTTAAAGGGAATGCCTCCAAAAACGAACATCTTGCAGACACAAGCACAAAGAGTGTGATAAATGTGACTGTGGAACAAAACTTACACCAAAGCATTTCCAATAATTATCTAGACCAGGGGTTGTTAACCTTTTTGACCTCAGGGCCCAACTTTTTCACTACAGAAGGGCCCACTTGAATATTAACACTGAATTAGTCATCTTACTCCTGTATTCAATAATTATATCTAACCTTACAGTTTACAACCTTGCCAAATGATATGAAACTGTGTTCATGGCAAATATTATTTATTTAACACAAACTTTGGTCTTCAGGCTGATTAGAAAAATAAATACTAATCAAACATATTGCATAAGAAGGGACTCAAATAACTGACCACATGCATTTACATGCAATTATGTTGTGCTAAAACAAACTGAATTGATAATTTAAATGAATAAATTAAGAAAGTACGTTTCTTAACTAAACTGTCAATACAATTTAAGTGCAGACGGAAATACAGCTTCACCACTTTTAGTCATAATTTTTGCGCTTATACTTCTGACTTTAGCTGCAGACTTCTTCTGTTTGATATTGTCATTACTGCCACAAGAGGTGGAAAAGTGTATTACAACTGAGTACCACTGCGGCTCATACTGACCACAGCTGAGAAACAAATATTTTTTGGCGGCCCAACAATGGTTGAGAAACACTGATCTAGACCACAAGCAAATGTGTTAAAGTTCTCATAGGTCTCCTGAACTTATTTAATTTGGTAAAAAATAGTATATTGTAGTTTTTATTTTATTTGACACTACAATTAATATTGCTGCTAATATTTGACCCATCTTATTGTGTAATAGTAATAATTACCCCTGAAAAGTAATGTTATTGTTTTCAGTAAAAACAGTGACATATGTAACCATACTGGCTTTTTTAAGCTCGGTTGGTAGAGTGGCACCAGCAACTTGAGGGTTCCAGGTTCGATCCCCGCTACCACCATCCTAGTTACTGCCGTTGTGTCCTTGGGCAAGACACTTTACCCACCTGCTCCCAGTGCCACCCGCACTGGTTTAAATGTAACTTAGATATTGGGTTTCACGATGTAAAAGCGCTTTGAGTCACTAGAGAAAAGCGCTATATAAATATAATTCACTTCACTTCACAATAAATCCACAACATATAATACTATATTTGATATGTATATTCAGGGTTGATGTTAAAGATGGACTTGTTTGAAGGGTTTGTTTTCACTGGGTACACATGACAGAACATTAGGGTTAAATATAAGGAAATGTGTGATATATTTTTCCACTGCATCATAAACTCTCAATAGGCAGTCATGTTTGCAAACGAGGTCTAAGGCCTTGAAAATGTTGTGACTTGTCACCCTTCAGGTGCAGGGTTACCCCACCTTGATCATCTTCCATGCAGGGAAACAGGGTAACGAGTACAACGGCAGTCGGGACCTGGAGGGCCTGCACAGCTTCGTGATGAAGCAGGCAAGGGACGAGCTTTAGGGACGACACCATTTTGTGGCCTTTTGTCATACCCTTTTAAGGTTGGGGGTCTCCCGGGTATGTGAATGTATTTTTTTCATTGTTCCTCTGAAGCGGGGCTCTTTCCATACCACTTCGAGATTTGGCTTGTGTATTCTTCCATGTGTATTATGTAACGGAAGCCATTCTGTGATGATGCGGTGCTCAGAAGGTTAATTAGCGCAGCAGCGGTAAGTCAAGCTGTGCCTCTTATTCTGACTTCTCAGGGACACACTCATCTTTGGTGGGTGTCAGGCATGGACTGTGCTGCACCTAACGATCTTTACTTAAATCCTTACTCTATCGGTGTATTTGCTTTTGTATAAGCTGTTTTATTTTTGTGTGCAACACTTTTTACGAAGGACTTCCCCCAAAATGTGTCTGGAACCTTGAAATGCATTTTGCTGGGTCAGGGATACCAAAGTAAGGTACAAGCAGCCCTGGTACTTCATTTCCCATTTCCCTTTTCCCCAGCTGCATAGGCCTGTGCAGACAGGCTGAAATCGTGTGTATCCCCTATAACTTTTTTTTATTTAGCTGGGGTCCACATCCACACATTTTGCCATGTATGATCAGAAATATCAACGCAGCCCCGTGTTCTTACGTTTTTTCTTTGACGACAACGCTGGAGGACTCGGACTAGTTTCCCCTCAAAATGTTTTTTTTTTTTTGTGTGTGGCCATTTTTCTTCATAGTACCATAAACCAACATATTATAGATGACGTCGACTTTCCTCGGCTGTAAAGTGAGTACAGCACACACGTGACTGTAAAGACACTTTTGTCCAGCTACATTTACAACTCCTGGAAACAACTTTGTTGTGGGAATGTGCTGGTGAATACCTGCTCCAGTCGTGTTTTTGACACTTTGTAGCCCGACACATCTTTTATTCCTAGATGCAACATCAAGTTTCCACAAAAATCACAACACTTTTTCAACCAGACAGATTTTTTTTCCCTCAACCAAAATTAGGCGCTATATTGTGCCTAAACTTGAATTGTAATACATGCAGCTTTCAAATAAAAATGTACAGTCACTGTGGTGTATGGTATGTTTATTTGACTTTTGTACTAGATTGTACTAGTAAAAAATTTGCTAAAATAAGTCTTAAATTATTTTTTTGTTTACAAAAAAAGATCCTATAAGTATTAGAGTAATTGGTTACTTTAAAAAAAAAGATGATCTTAGTAAAAGCATTAGATTTGTGTATTTATTTTTCAAAAACAAGTATTACAGTAATTGATTACTTTTAACTAGACTACACTAGTATAATTGGTTATATTTAAAAATAGTATACTAGTATAAGTATATACAATAATTTGAAATGTTTACTTTAAAGAGAATACTAGTATACGTATGTATTGCTTACCTACAACAGTATACTATAAGTAGAATTAAGTTTTTTTTTTTAAAACATACTAGTTAAGTATCAATTGGTCACTTTTAAAAATAATATTCCTTTATTATACTATATGTAGAGTAATATATATACAGTATATGTATATATGTGTATGTATACATATATGCATATATACTGTATATGCATGTATATGTATGTATATATATATATATGTACACATGTATGTATATGTATGTATATATATATACATGTATGTATATATATATATACATGTATATGTATGTATATATATATACATGTATATATATACATGTATATATATGTATATATATACATGTATATGTATATATATACATGTGTATATATATGTATATATATACATGTATATGTATATATATACATGTATATATATACATGTATATGTATATATATACACATGTATATGTATGTATATATATATATATACATGTATATGTATGTATATATATATACATGTATGTATATATATATACATGTATATGTATGTATATATATATATACATGTATATGTATGTATATATATATATACATGTATATGTATGTATATATATATACATGTATATGTATGTATATATATATACATGTATATGTATGTATATATATATATATACATGTATATGTATGTATATATATACATGTATATGTATGTATATATATACATGTATATGTATGTATATATATATACATGTATATGTATGTATATATATACATGTATATGTATGTATATATATACATGTATATGTATGTATATATATATACATGTATATGTATGTATATATATATACATGTATATGTATGTATATATATATATATACATGTATATGTATGTATATATATATATATACATGTATATGTATGTATATATATATATACATGTATATGTATGTATATATATATATACATGTATATGTATGTATATATATACATGTATGTATGTATATATATACATGTATGTATGTATATATATACATGTATGTATGTATATATATACATGTATGTATGTATATATATACATGTATGTATGTATATATATACATGTATATGTATGTATATATATACATGTATATGTATGTATGTATATACATGTATATGTATGTATGTATATATATATATATATATATATATGTATGTATATACATGTATATGTATGTATATACATGTATATGTATGTATATACATGTATATGTATGTATATATATATACATGTATATGTATGTATATATATATACATGTATATGTATGTACATATATATACATGTATATGTATGTACATATATATACATGTATATGTATGTATATATATACATGTATATGTGTGTATATATATACATGTATATGTGTGTATATATATACATGTATATGTGTGTATATATATACATGTATATGTATGTATATGTGTGTATATATACATGTATATGTATGTATATATATACATGTATATGTATGTATATATATACATGTATATGTATGTATATATATACATGTATATGTGTGTATATATATACATGTATATGTATGTATATATATACATGTATATGTATGTATTTGAGACACTTGTGATTTAGGGCTATATAAATAAACATTGATTGATTGATTGATTGATGTATGTATATATACATGTATATGTATGTATGTATATATACATGTATATATACGTATGTATATATACGTATGTATATATACGTATATATATATATATATATATACATGTATATGTATGTATATATATACATGTATATGTATGTATATATAAACATGTATATATATACATGTATATGTACATGTATATATATATGTGTATATATACATGTGTGTGTATATACACATGTATATGTATGTATATATATATACACATGTATATATATACACATGTATATGTATGTATATATATACATGTATATGTACATGTATATATATATATGTATATATACATGTGTGTGTGTGTATATACACATGTATATGTATGTATATATATACACATGTATATATATACACATGTATATGCATGTATATATATATGGATGTGTATATATATGCATGCATATGTATGTATATATGCATGCATATGTATGTATGTGTATATATATATGCATGCATATGTAAAAAAAAAGATAAATGGGTTATACTTGTATAGCGCTTTTATGCATGCATATGTATATACATGTATGTATGTATGTATATACATGTAAATATATGTTTATACATGTATGTATGTATGTAAATATATGCATGTATATACATGTATGTGTATACATGTAAATATATGTTTATACATGTATGTATGTATGTATGTAAATATATGCATGTATGTATATGTATGTATCAGTGACGTGCAGTCAGGTGAGGCGGGTCCTCACATGCCATCATGGAAAGAAAAAAATGTAAAAACAAAAAAAATTCATTAAATTGTTATATGTATCCAGTGATTATACTATAAAGTTATTTTCCATTTAACTTCCGTTCAAACACTGAGAAGAGACTTGCTGTGATCAGCAGCCAGTTGAGGCACGTCACTGAGTTGAACCTCACGTGGATTGCGCAATGACTCGGCTAACTGCTGGCCTGCTGTGCAGTGAGACCGTATTGCTATATGAATTATATTATACATTTCCATAGTTCAGTTAGCTGAGGTATATAATGTACAGTGTATTTTGTCAACAACTGTATGTGTGTAACATATTTCTTGTGCTGAGCAATCTTAAAACGGCTGCGAAGACGCACTGGCTGAGGCTCGCAGTAATCCCGCCTCCTTGTGCTGGATAATGCACTCCCGCCGTAGAATGCACCCCCTGACGGGAGTGTTATATCATCTAAAGCCCACACTTAAACTTTCCACGTGCAAGATTAAATCTATTTAAAAAATTATTTAATAAGAAGCCAAAAAGTGCAAAAACAATAATGTTCGTGTTGGAGGAGTTGTGAATGACTGCAGGGCCACAACATTAGGTACACCTGCAGACTGCAGCACGGATTTTGTATTTCATTCATTCACAACTCCTCCAACACGAACATGATTGTTTTTGCACTTTTTAGCTTCTTATTAAATAACTTTTTTAAATAGATTCAATCTTGCACGTGGAAAATTTAAGTGTGGGCTTTAGTTGATATAACACTCCCGTCAGGGGGTGCATTCTACGGCGGGGGTGCATTATCCAGCACAACAGCGGCGCATGGACTTCATTTATAAGTAAAGGTAAGACCATAATGTTTTTTTTAATTAAATCTGCTTTTTTGTCTGCTACAGTTTGTATGTGTAAAGTTAAGTTAAAGTACCAATGATTGTCACACACACTAGGTGTAATGAAATTTGTCCTCTGCATTTGACCCATCCCCTTGATCACCCCCTGGGAGGTGAGGGGAGCAGTGGGCAGCAGCGGTGCCGCGCCCGGGAATAATTTTTGGTGATTTAACCCCCAATTCCAACCGTTGATGCTGAGTGCCAAGCAGGGAAGAATGCTGGTATGAGCTTTTAAACACAACCCTTTAACTGTTGCCAATTAAATGGAGAGAATAAGATACTCTTTATGGTTCATGTGTTTGTAAATCTGACTGTGATGAAGTCAGTGCCTCACCAGCCATGAACCTCACCGCACGTCACTGGTATGTATATACATGTATGTATATGCATGTATGTATATGCATGCATGTATATACATGCATATATATACATGTATGTATATACATGTATGTATATGCATGTATGTATATACATGTATGTATATACATGCATATATACATACATATATATGCATTTATACATACATATGTATGTATACATACATATGCATGTATATACATGTAAATGTAATCATACATATGTACGTATATGTGCATGTATACATACGTATGCATGTATATACATACGTATGCATGTATATGTACAGTATGTATATACATGTATATGTATGTATGTATATACATGTATATGTATGTATGTATATATGTGTATATGTATGTATGTATATACGTGTATATACATACATGCATATATGCATGTATACATACATGCATGTATATGCATTTATACTTACATGCATGTATATGCATGTATAAATACATGCCTGTATATGCAAGTATACATACATGTATATGCATGTATACATGCATGTATATGCATGTATACATGCATGTATATGCATGTATATGCATGTATGTATATTTATATGCATGTATATACATGTATATGCATGTGCATGTATATACATGTATATGTATAAACATGTATATGCATGCATATACATGTATATGCATGTATATACATGTATATGTATATGCATGTATATACATGTATATGTATATGCATGTATATACATATGCATGTGTATGCATATGCATGTATATGCATGTATATACATGTACGTGTATGCATCTATATATGTTTATACATGTATGTTTATGCATGTATATACATGTACGTGTATGCATCTATATGTTTATACATGTATGTTTATGCATGAATATATATATGTATATGCATGTATATACTTGTATAGGTTTATACATATATATGTATATGCATGAATATACATGTATAGGTATATGCAAGTATATACATGTGTATGCATATACATGTGTATGCATATGCATGTTTATGCATATACATGTATATTAATATGCATATGCATGTACATGTATGTATATGCATGTATATGTATGTATATATGCATATTCACATGCATGCATATGCATTTTTATGCATGTATATGCATATACATGTATATGCATATGCATGTATGTATATGCATGCATATGCAAGTATATGCATGTATATGCATATTCATATGCATGTATATGTATATGCATGTTTATGCATGTATATGCATATTCATATGCATGTACATGTATAAGCATGTATATGTATATGCAGGTATATACATGTATATTCATGTATATGCATGTATATACATGTATATGTGTATGCATGTATATATATGTATATGCATGTTTATACATGTATATGTATATGCATGAATATACAGTACATGTATATGTATATACATGTGTATACAGTCATATACATATATATGTATAAACATATACCGTATATATATGCATGTATATAAATGCATATACATATACATGTATATGCATGCATATACATGTATAAACATATATATATATATATATATATATATATATATATATATATATATATATATATATATATATATATATATATATATATATATATATATATATATATATATATATATATATATATATATATATACACACACATGCACATACAGATACAGTACATGCATCTAAATGCATATACATGTATATACATGCATATACATGATGTATATACATGTATATGCATGTATATGTATATGCATGTATATATGTATATATGTATATGCATGAATGTTTATACTTTATATATATATATATATATATATATATATATATATATATATATATATATATATATATATATATATGCATATAAATGCACACATGCATAAACATACATATGCATGCATATACATGTATATATATGCATGTATATATATATATATATATATACATATACATGTATTAGCATGTATATTTATACACTAATATATACAAGTATATGTATATATACCGGTATACGTATATATATGTATACACAAACTTCTCTTTCCAGGTCATTTAACCGGACGTATTCACGTCATCACTGAAGTTTAAAAACACACTGAATGCAAGGAGACAAACACAGCAGAGTTTTGTCAGGAAATCTTTATAAAAAGCCCTAAAAAGAACTCGAGTAACACTTTTTTCCGTGTTTTTCCCACTCATGGGTTGTGCACTGCCCATGGTTTAGTAAAAAAAACAAAACAGGTTGTAACATGATATTTCATTATAAAAAATTCCAAAATAGGTTTTGTTCTTATCTCTTATACTAAGGTGTAATTTATTTTCTTCTTAATAAAAGGTGCAATAAATAAAAGAATGTACAAGTATTTACACAACACAAATGTAAACAGCAGCTTACCAGAGGTATATTTTGTATTTGACACAAAAAATATTTGTGATGATTCTTGCCATTAGATTTTCCAATTTGTCGTGGAAAAGACTCCACAGTCTCACATGGAAAGATTTGGACCACAACATCACTTTTAGCCGGGACATGCATCATGTTAGACGAGGCAAATATTGACAGTGAGGCTGCTAAAATAGCCTGCGGACACTTTGCTTTAGTCACTTTTATTTTGGGAGTGTAAATACGGCGACCGAAACGCAAACAGGAGGGAGAAAGAACACAAAAATACCATTGAGCTGCAAATTAGCACCGATTTGACTCATTGAGCAGAATCCATTTGATGCTGTGGGCCAACTTTCTAAAATGCGACGTGAGCAAGATTTTGTTCTAGACGGACTTGGGACTCAGCAGACCTGATAAGAACATTAAGGCCACTGGAATATTAAGGTACTGGATTCCTCTCTCATGTGGAAAAAAGATGCAATTAGCATTTCAAACCCACCTCAATGTTGCAAACAGAAAGCAGTTGTCCGTCTGAGAAGATGCGTCATATTAACGAACGTCCATGAAGGTTCATTCAATCCTGCAATGACTGCAGTGTCTCCTTGAGGCCACCACAGGGGGTCAGTGGCAACCGCAAGCCCGCACCACCATGTTCTTGTACTTCTTCAAAATGACGTTGGAGTTGTCGTCGAAGTAGAGCACGGAGATGGCGTGCAGCTTGGTGGGGGCACAGCAGGGCTTCGGCACGTTCTCGGGGTTCATCAGATGCACCTGAAAGAAGATCCTGGGATGAGACGATGTCGCACGTGTTTTGAGTTATAAGTTTGCAGTTACCAGCGTCTGCACGATGGCGTGGTTGGTGGCGTTCATGTGGGCGTTGAGCGGGAAGGAGCACTCGCCATCGCAGTAATTGGCGGCGTAGCCTTCAGGGGCGATGATCCAGTCCTAAGAAGAACACGTGAAGAATCTTAACGGAAATCATCTTCAAAAATCTTTATTGCACATAATAAAAATGCTGAATAAATAAATAACTAGAAAATACATTCTAGTAAAAGGGTCCCCAAACTTTTTGACTCGGGGGCCGAATTGGGTTAAAACCATTTGGCCGGGGGCCGGGCTGTGTGTATATGTATATATATACATATATATATATACATACATATATATACACATATATATATATACATATATATACACATATATATATATATACTTATACATATATATATACTTATACATATATATATACATGTATACACATATACATATATATATACATACATATATATATACATATACATAAATACACATATATATATATATATATATATATATATATATATATATATATATATATATATATATATATATATATATATATATATATATATATATATACACATGTATATATATATATATATATACACATGTATATATATATATATATACACATATACAGGACTGTCTCAGAAAATTAGAATATTGTGATATAGTTCTTTATTTTCTGTAATGCAATTAAAAAAACAAAAATGTCACACATTCTAGGTTCATTACACATCAACTGAAATATTGCAAGCCTTTTATTATTTTGATATTGCTGATTATGGCATACAGCTTAAGAAAAGTCAAAGATCGTATCTCAAAAAATTTGGATATTTCCTCAGACCAAGTAAAAAAAAAAAGATTTATAACAGCAAAACAAAATCAATCATTTGAAAATGTCAATTAATGCACTCAGTACTTGGTTGGGAATCCTTTTGCACAGATTACGGCGACCGTGTCTGGTCTGGATACTGTGTCTCGGTTGTTTGGGCGGTGGTGTGTTTGTGTGGGTTTGGGTTGGGGTTGTGGGGTCTTTTGGTGGGGGGGGGGGTGTTGGTGTCTCTTGTTTGCGTGTTGGCGTTTGGGCTTGCTGGCGGGCTGGCGCTGGCTGGTCTCTGTGATCCTGTTGGCATGTGGTTGCCCGTCGCGGTTTTTTTTGATCGATTTGATTGGGTGGTGCTGGCTGTCCGGGGGTGTTGTGGCTGCTGTTTCTGCTGCCGTTTGTTTGTGGTGTGGGCGCCCGTGGCTGCTGGGTCTGGTGCAGGGCGGTGGCTGATGTTGTGACTGGTGGCAGCGCGCGCGCGTGGTGGTTGTCGGGGCTGACAAACTGTGTATATGTATGTGTATGTGTGTGTGTGTTTGTGTGTGTGTGTGTGTGTGTGTGTGTGTGTGTGTGTGTGTGTGTGTGTGTGTGTGTGTGTGTGTGTGTGTGTGTGTGTGTGTGTGTATGTATGTATGTATGTATGTATGTATATATATGTGTATGTGTATGCATGTGTATGTGTGTGTATGTGTACATGTGTATGTTTATGTGTATGTATATATATATATATGTATGTATATTTCTGGGGGTACGTTCTTGGCCTGCCTGTCGGGTGGGAGTCGGCGCCTCAGGCTACTGCATCCGGACCGCGTGTCTGGAGCTCCTGGGTCCCCACCATCCATCCCTTCCGGGTGCCCGTCTTGGTTGGGGCCTGCTGGGTCTGGTCCCTGCGTCTACTGTGGTAGCTTGGTGCTGCAGGGTATTCCGAGGTGCTGCGAGTCGGCCAGTTGTTGGTGTAGCGACCTTGTGTGTCAGCATGTCTGTGATCTTCTTTTAATTCTTTTTTTTTTTTCTTTTTTTTAAATAAATAGATTTAATTATTTATTTATTCTTATTTTTTAAATATATTTTATTAATATTATCATTATTATTAATATGTATTTATTTATTTTATTCCCCCTACCTCAGGGGGGTGACTCGGCGGGGCGGTTGCTGGTTGTTCCATCTCCATCGTTGGGGTCCCTGCGGGTGGGGTAGGTGGTTCCCGTGGCCCCGTGCTGGGTGGTCCTGTGGCGGCCGGCTTGGGTGGGGTGGCCGTGGGCTGGCCTCGCCGCGCTCTTCGGGGGTGGGGGGGGGCTCGTGGGGGCCCGGTTGCCGGTGGGGCGGGGGCGGTCTTCCCGTCCGGTTGCGGGGGGTCACCGGGCCCCTCGGGCGGGGCGTCCCGCCTTTCTGTCCAAGTGGGGTGTGGTCTCTCGCTGGCTTGGGGTCTTGCTGCCCCCTGCTTTTCTCGTGCCTTGTCCTCTGCCGGGTGCGTCTGTCTGCGGCCTGCTGCTGGCCCTTGTGGGCGGCGCGGTGGGCCAGGCTCTGGGGTTCCTGTCGCTGTCCGGCTTGGCTGCGTGGGGGAGGTGGCCCCTGGTTCCCTGTGCACCGCACCTACTGTTTGTGGGATGGGCTCTCTGGGAGGCTGGGGCCGTACTCTGGCTCCCGCACACACTGGGAGTCAAATGTATTGTACATGCAAATTCACATATACTCACACACATACATACAGACATACATAGGTACCTACGCTCCCACATACATATACAAATAAATACAGTACATATTTACACACTCAAAGTTCGTACATCCACACGCACATTCATTATACAAACATACTGTATACACATACTGTACATATACATTCACTGTAAAAACATACATATACACATACTGTACATATACACTTACCGTACAAACACACACATACACATACTACACATTTACATTCACTGTACAAACACACACATCAGGGCCGGCCCGTGGCATAGGCCGTATAGGCAAATGCTAAGGGCGCCGTCCATCAGGGGGCGCCACGCCAGTGCCACAAATGTTGGAGAAAAAAAAAAAGAAAAAAAAAAAGTTGGTACTATTATTTCTAAATACAAAAATAATCCCACGTTAATTAAAATGCAAAGTAAAGCCTATTTAATAAAAATATTATTTGTTACAACATTACACCCCCTCCCCTCCCCCCGCACGGTGCGCCCCCTCCCTTCCCGTATCATGACTCTTACCACATCAAAAAATCAACACAAGATGTCAAAACGGCCAAAACTGTCAGGTGCCCAGGGAAGAAAAAATAGAAAGGAAGAGGAGGTGAAACGAGAAAAAGACTGAGGTAGCAGGTAGGTAACGTTAACCTACATGAAATTATTTGTCTGTTACAGAATGTGATAGTAACCTGGCTTTTTAGCATTAAGCTAATGTTACATGATTCAGCAATTGCTAATCAATAAATAGCTAGTTCTGTTTTAACGTCGGGTTAATATTGTGGAGGGGGCTAAATTGTTATGTAAAATAATAATGTAACGTTAGGTAATTACAGTACTCCCGCCTTACATTCCTCAGGGACATTTGTATTAGATCTTTTAAGCAAGTGTTTTTTGTTTACATTGTTATTGCGTTCTGGTTAGCTAATGTTTGCCCTGCAGGTAATAGTCACTTTTCCACCCCTTTATATATTAGGTATAGTTGTAAGCCTAGTTGTTAAAGTGCACATCATTAATGTTAACTAAGCAATATCACATGAGAGGGAATGCTGTTTTTTTATTTGAGCACTGCTGTGATTCGGTTAAAGATAATCATAACATAACATTCTCATATAATATATTATACTGTTACTTTGCATTCTGCTATTCAGCATTTCACTGTAATGATGACAATAAATTGAATCTAATCTAATTTGCATATCAGTTAACATCATACATATATCTCCTTGGTTTTTCATCTATATTATATAATTTCATTTTATTCCTGGAATCATATGTTTTTATTATTAGACTGTAATACTTCACTGCCGATGTGGGGGGGTGCCTCCTAAAATCTTGCCTAGGGCGCCAGATTGGTTAGGGCCGGGCCTGACACACATACATATACTGTACATATACATTCACTGTACAAACACACATATACACATACTGTATATATACATTCACTGTACAAACACACATACTGTATACACATCCTGTACATATACATTCGCTGTACAAACACACACACACATTCTATACATATACATTCACTGTACAAACACACATATACACATACTGTACATATACATTCACTGTGCAAGCACACATATACACATACTGTACATATACATTCGCTGTACAAACATATACACATACTATACATATACATTCACTGTACAAACACACATATACACATACTGTACATATACATTCACTGTGCAAGCACACATATACACATACTGTACATATACAAGCACATATGCACACATACACTCATGCACATAATTACGTTTCATCAAACATATATTAA
This sequence comes from Entelurus aequoreus, assembly GCF_033978785.1. Taxonomy (NCBI): domain Eukaryota; kingdom Metazoa; phylum Chordata; class Actinopteri; order Syngnathiformes; family Syngnathidae; genus Entelurus; species Entelurus aequoreus. The sequence continues at coordinate 33,234,986 of NC_084745.1, forward strand.
CGTTGTTGCCCTAGGGCAGGGGTCGGCAACCCAAAATGTTGAAAGAGCCATATTGGAGCAAAAATACAAAAACAAATCTGTCTGGAGCCGCAACAAATTAGAAGATATTACATACAGATAGTGTGGCATGAGATATACATTGAATTGAGATGACTTAAAGGAAACTAAATGAGCTCAAATATAGCTACAAATGAGGCATAATGGTGCAATATGTACATATAGCTAGCCTAAATAGCATGTTAGCATCGATTAGCTTGCAAGTCATGCAGTGACCAAATATGCCCGATTAGCACTCCACACAAGTCAATAACATCAACAAAACTCACCTTTGTGTATTCACGCACAACGTTAAAGGTTTGGTGGACAAAATGAGACGGAAAAAGAAGTGGCATAAAACACGTCCTAAAAAGTCGCAGAAAGTTATACACTACGGTGAGTTCAAGGACCGCCAAAATTAGTAGGACAAAACGGCGCTCGCCAAATACTCGAGTCAGTGAAGCATGTTTAATATAAACAGTGTGCTTTATAACAATTAGGGAGGTTTGTGTCATGTTTGTCCTCCTACAGAAACCATATTAAAACAAAGACTTTTTTTTTTCCCCTCATCTTTTTCCATTTTTCATACATTTTTGAAAAAGCTTCAGAGAGCCACTAGGGCGGCGCTAAAGAGCCGCATGCGGCTCTAGAGCCGCGGGTTGCCGACCCCTGCCCTAGGGTAAACTGGGTATAACACATGGCACACTGACAAAGCTTAACCTATTGTTACTATAACAATCTACAAGGTTAATGTAGGTTGCTTCTCTTTCTTCCCCTCCATTTTTCTGCATTCTTTCGTATCTCAAGTTATCATTACGTATATGTATTGTTGCATTTGAACAATTGTATTGTTGATAATAAAGGTAAAGTATTGGTATTGTTTATTATCAATAGCACTATTTCTATTGGTATTCATATTGCTCCATTTTTAGTGTAATAATGCTCATTGTCATTTCTGTATTATTTTTTATTTTCGCTAACTGCTTATTTGCTATTACTTTTACTATCATATTTGTACATGTCGTATTTGCTGATGTTGCTCTGTTGTTGCTGTTGTTGTTGTGTTTGCTGTTGTTGTTTTTGTCTCTCTGTCTAATCCCCCTCTTGTCCCCACAACTCCCCCCTCTGTCTTCCTTTTTCTCTCTTTCTATCCCCTCCTGCTCCGGCCCGGCTGCACCAAATGATAATATAAATACATTTAATGAAGTCAAAATACAAATAAGGCAACAAGAGAAGTATCCTACACTTCTCTTTTGTAAAGTAAATCTGAACAGCCGATATGGGCATCTACATCTGCTATATGATTTGCCCGAGAAGCTGGGCAGCACATTATTAAAAAAATAAATAAATAATAATAATAATAATAATAAAAGGCTTGCAATATTTCAGTTGATGTGTAATGAATCCAGAATGTATGACATTTTCATGTTTTTAGTTGCATTACAGAAAATAAAGGACTTTATCACAATATTCTAATTTTATGAGACAGTCCTGTATATTACAGGAGCACCAGTCAAAAACATAAGTCAAAGATTCTGTATTTACAGGAGCTCCAGTCAAAAACATAAGTCAAAGATTCTCTATTTACAGGAGCTCAAGTCAAAAACACCAGTCAAAGATCCGCTATATTACAGGAGCTCCAGTCAAAAACACCAGTCAAAGATCCGCTATATTACAGGAGCACCGGTCAAAAACACCAAAATACCTCTATATTACAGGAGCACCAGTCAAAGATCCTCTATATTACAGGAGCCCCAGTCAAAGATCATCTATATACAGTGTAAAAGGTTGGATACCTGCCAGCCGAGCTCTCGAAAGCTGACGTAGAGTTCGTGTCTTCTGCAGGCCGTCTTCTGATCGCTGCTGTTGTAGTCTGGAAGAAATAAAACAATATGCATCAACATTGTGTGTTGTTACAAACATGTCCTCATTGTGGTCAGTGAGTTACACATAGCAACAAATCCAGTTGGGTGTCTATGCAATAAACATTTACTCCTGAACGCAGCACTGATTGGATTCATCAGTGAAGTACAAGAAGTGAGGCAGCCAAGATGGACTCCTCCTCTCCTAGATCCAAGTCCATGGGAGGTGGGCGGGGTCCAGGGCAGGTATTGGAGTGGAGGAGGTCATTGCTGGCGAGCGTCACCTCGCTGAAGTCAGGACTTTCCACTGACGTCTTCGTGTTCTCCTAGACTCAGGGCTTCACGTGGCGCACGCATACACATGTTGGCGACAATGGCAGGAAGAAAATGTGCTTTCACTGCGTCTGACCAGCATCAAGAAGCGTTGCGTCTCGAAGAATATCACTAGTACAAAAAAAGTGAATTCATGCAAGTTGTTCCAGACGAGAGCTTGTGTCAGACGACATTAATCACAGAGTTGTAGTCACCAGCTCAACACGCTGATCAACAGCAGCCTTGTTTAGACAGCTGGCCTCAAATGGAACACAACAAACATGTTTCCATTCATGCATGAAAACATGGAGGGAACTTCTTGTAGGCGTTTAATTGCAAGATTACACCAAACAACACCTTTGGCTCCAGTCCACTTGCATTGAGGCCAAGTGGGGCAGTGACCGAGCAAAACCAGCAGAGGGAGCTACAACTACTAAGCTTTTAATACAATAGTGCAACACTGGAGAGGAAAAAGATTTTTTAGGAATTGAATAAACTATTTTCACTGTGTGACAAAACAATTATTTTTTTATGAAAACAAAGCATTTTATTTTAATGTATTAATAATTTACAAAAGTTTGTACAATTATTTAATTTGTGTTATCAAATATATCATTTTATTTCTTAAAAAGTATACTTTATAGGGGTGTGGGAAAAAATCGATTCGAATTCGAATCGCGATTCTTACGTTGTGCGATTCAGAATCGATTCTCTTTTTTTTTTAATTGATTTTTTTTTTAATGTAATTATTTATTTAAAAAAAAAAAAAAAATTTAATTAATCAATACAACAAAACAATACACAGCAATACCATAACAATGCAATCCGATTCCAAAACCAAACCCGACCCAGCAACACTCAAAACTGCAATAAACAGAGCAATTGAGAGGAGACACAAACACGACACAGAACAAACCAAAAGTAGTGAAACAAAAATGAATATTATCAACAACAGTATCAATATTAGTTACAATTTCAACAAAGCAGTGATTAAAAATCCCTCATTGACATTATTATTAGACATTTATTAAAAAAAACAAGAACAATAGTGTCACAGTGGCTTACACTTGCATCACATCTCATAAGCTTGACAACACACTGTGTCCAATATTTTCACAAAGATAAAATAAGTCATATTTTTGGTTCATTTAATAGTTAAAACAAATTTACATTATTGCAATCTGTTGATAAAATATTGTCCTTTACAATTATAAAATCTTTTTACAAAAATCTACTACTCTGCTTGCATGTCAGCAGACTGGGGTAGATCCTGCTGAAATCCTATGTATTGAATGAATAGAGAATCGTTTTGAATCGGGGAAAAATCGTTTTTGAATCGAGAATCGTGTTGAATTGAAAAAAAATCGATTTTGAATCAAAACGTGACCCCACGAATCGATATTGAATCGCATTGTGGGACACCCAAAGATTCGCAGCCCTAATACTTTATATACCCACATTTGTGTATTAATATTCCTATATTCATATATGGATATATAGTATATACATGTGTATATATACATATATACCATTATACATAGATATATACCTATATATTATTTTATATTTATAATTATTATATATTATGTAACCCAAAACCAGTGAAGTTGGCACATTGTGTAAATAAAAAAAAAAAAATCGTAAATAAAAACA
>NC_084745.1:33246348-33266348 GCF_033978785.1 Entelurus aequoreus
AACTCAAGCAGGCGGAAAACGCTATGAATAACTTATTACACGTCGTTCTAAAAACACAAAATTTGGACGTGACGGGCAGAAAGTTAGGTCCTAAATCTAAATGCAGACTGTGTGACAGCAGAGTAAATTCAGTGTTAAAAATAGTTCAATGGCTACCTTTGCGCTTCGCTCATAAACAAATGAAAACGCTCCAGGGGCCTCATGTACCAACAGTTGTGTGGCTTTCCTACTAAAAATGGACGTAAGTTCAAAAGGTGTATTAAAGCATTTCTTTGTTACATCGCAATCTATTTGGAATCAGGAAGAAAGTGAAGAAGAGGAAAGATCAATTAAGTTTACATATATAGCCTTTAATCACAAGTGTCTCAAAGGGCTGCCAAAGTCACAACGACATAAACTCCACATCAGGGCAAGAAAAAACTAAAGCCAATGGAAGGGACTGCAGATGTGGGCGGACCCCACATGCCTTTGTGACTTAAGAAAGATTTGGTCACAGTTTATTTTGAAGGTGTGCACACAAGCCTGTCATAAACATGATCATGAACATTAATGCTACTTCAAAGTGTTACATCCCATGTCACGTTTATGACACGCTCATGGAGACACCTTCAAAATAAAGTGTTATCATATCTTGCTTAAGTCACAAAGGCATGTTCAAAGAATTTCCTCAGTCATTTATTTCTCATAGGCTGTGATCTTAAAGGGGTAAAATCACACGCTAGGTGGCCGGCATCATGAGGTGATGATTTAGGCCACAGGTGTCAAACTCAAGGCCCGGTGGCCAGATCTGGCCCGCGACATCATTTTATCTGGCCCGCAAACACCTGGAAATGATGTGTGTCAATAAAGTACTTAATATTTTCTCACTAAATGTCATTGATTTTTTTTCATTTTGACAGAAAAAATATGTTCTGCTTGAAATTGCATACATTTTAAACTTTAATAGTATCCAATATTGCAACAAATATTACAGTATATTATCATACTTTCCAAACATGTTTTTGTCTACATAAAAATACTTAACTTTACAGCAAACTACCAATCAAATTAATAAAAATGACAATCAATTTTACGTTGTTTGTCACAGCATATTACTGTAAATTGAAAAAAAAAACGACTACTGTTTTTTGCGTTAAAATTCTGTTGACTGAGCTGCCAGTTTTTGACTGTAAAATCTACGCTTGTTGTTTTTAAGGGTGTATTACTGTAGATGGAAAGATGGTACATTTGTTTTTACGGTAGAAAAACTGGCAGCTAAGTTGCCAGAATTAAAAAAAAAATGGTTCTGTTTTTTCATTAACAATATAATGTTGTAAAAACCAGTTCTTGCAACTAAGCTGCCAGCTTTTTCCGTAAATCCCCCCCCCCCCTCCCCAAAAAAAACAGTGGCACTGTTTTTCCATTTACTGTAAAATGTTGTAAAAAAAATTATTTAAAAAAAAACAACACTATTTTACAGTACAATTTTGTATATGTAAAGTTTTTACTGTAAAATCGACAGTCTACTTAAAACAATTTATATAATTAATAATGTAATCCAGAGGCAAATTCATACATTATTCGCTGTTACAAGCGGCCCTCTGATGGCAGCCATAACTGCAATGTGGCCCTCAATGAAAACAAGTTTGGCACCCCTGATTTAGGCCCCAAAAAAAAGTTATTTAGGCAAATTTAACAGTGTGACGATTGTTAATGAATGGGGGAGGGGGGCACTGATTGGCACATCAATTAGTCGAAGGAGTAAAAGTTGGCACTTTTTTATGAGAACTGTTACGTAGCACCATCTCTGTGTGTAGCCAAAGTATCCATGTAGAAATGTGGGTACGACAGCTGTGAAGTTGGCGTGTGGCAGCGCACATTTTCACGTCATCGCCAGTTTTGATACATAGATAGATAGATAGTACTTTATTGATTCCTTCAGGAGAGTTCCCTCCGGAAAATTTAAATTCCAGCAGCAGTGTACAGAATTGAGAACGAATTTAAAAAGTAAAAAGTAAATAATGGGGATATAAATGGAAATAAAATTTAAAATATAACAATAAGAATAAAAATAAAAAGCAACAATAAGAATAAAAATATAACAGTAAAAATAAGAATATAACAAGAGAAACACGGCAGTAGTCACCATGTTATGAAAATGTATTGCACTTAAAAAAAAATTTTTTTTTTACTGTTTTGCATCCCCCGTCATCCTAGTACCCCCCTCCTCCCCAGAGAGGAGTTGTACAGTCTGATGGTGTGTGGGACAAAGGAGTTTTTTAGTCTATTAGTCCTGCACTTTGCAGTGAGAAAGGGCGTCGTGCAGGTTTTTGTGCGTACGCAAGCTTGATACATGAGGCCCTTGGACTGAGCAGAAAGGATCGGTGAATGCTCATTTTCAAAAAAGTTTATTTGTTGTTCCAAACGAATTGTTTTTTTACTGAAATGCGTCAAAGCTAGCTGCAAATCGGCAAATTAGGTCTCATGTCAACAAACTGTGTCCGACCCGGAAGTGCGTTGTGAAGGACTTGACGTCTTCTCTCCTCCTTGCGACTTTATCTTGCTTCCTGTCTTTCATCGCAGAGGTTATTAAACCCTGCCAGGGAGCTGCGCCGCGTCTAATTACTGCATTGGTAAACAAAAGAAGAAGGGGCGGGGCCGCAGCGAGGAGAAGGATGAAAAAACACAGCTGGGCCGAGTGCTGTCATTATAATTCTTCAAGCGATACTGTTAGCGTGGTCAGTCTTTTAGCTGCACGGCTAATGACTGGCTGGCTCTAATTACAGGCCGCACGCCTTCTTCTGGGACCTCGTATTCCTTCCCAGAATGGTTGTTCATTTCCTCTCACAGCCAACAGCAGCAACACATTAGCTGCCTGCGTCCTACAGCAACACAATGCACACAAATCTGTTGTATTGCTACACACTCTCACTACACACAGCCAAAGATCCTCTATGACAGGAGCTCTATGCTGCCTTTAAGGACATACAGCAAAAAGACAAGTCAAAGGTGTAACAGGAGTGTTTTTACAAAGATGCTGCAAAAACTAGTCCAACATCTTCTATATGACACTTTTTAAAAACAGTACATGTCAGGAACACTATGCTGTTTTTTTTAAAGAACTCCCCTGCAAAAATGCCAGTCAAAGATCCTTTGTCAGGAGCACACTGCTTTTGTGAAGGACATACTTCCAAACATATAATCAAAGATCTTTTCTACGACAGGAGAGTTGTAAGTGCAGTGTTTAAAATGATTCTGCACTCGTCAAAGATTGTTCATAAGTAAGGAGCGCTCTGCTGTTTGTAAGGATCTTGCAAGTCGAATACCTCCTATGTGCTGTTGTCAAGAACTGGCTGGAAAAAACAATAGTAAAAGGTCATCGATATAAGAGGAATGATCTGCTGTTTTTAAGAATCTACTGCAAAAATGCTCGTCAAAGACCTTCTGCATGATTTTGGTCATCTGCTGCAAATGCCAGTCAAAGTCCTCTATATCAGGGGTCACCAACCACCAGTCTGAGGACCGGTACCGGTCCATGACGCATTTGCTACCGGGCCGCAGAGAAACATTAAATAATTTACTGCATTTTCTCCGACTTATCTGTGGCTTGTCCCACTAGACACAGCAATAATCTTGTTTATAGATGTACAATAGAACTCCTCACTGCCATTTGTCATAACTTTTTGACATGATACAATGCACATTAAAGGCCTACTGAAATGAAATATTCTTATTCAAACGGGGATAGCAGGTCCATTCTATGTGTCATACTTGATCATTTCGCATATTGCCATATTTTTGCTGAAAGGATTTAGTAGAGAACATCGACGATAAAGTTCGCAACTTTTGGTCGCTGATGAAAAAGACTTGCCTGTACCGGAAGTAGCGTGACGTCACAGGTTGTGGAGCTCCTCACATCTGCACATTGTTTACAATCATTCCCACCAGCAGCGAGAGCGATACGGACCGAGAAAGCGACGATTACCCCATTAATTTGAGCGAGGATGAAAGATTTGTGGATGAGGAAAGTGAGTGTGAAGGATTAGAGTGCAGTGCAGGACGCCAGGATGTATCTTTTTTCGCTCTGACCGTAACTTAGGTACAAGGGCTCATTGGATTCCACACTTTCTCCTTTTTCTATTGTGGATCACGGATTTGTATTTTAAACCACCTCGGATACTATATCCTCTTGAAAATGAGAGTCGAAAACGCGAAATGGACATTCACAGTGACTTTTATCTCCACGACAATACATCGGTGAAGCACTTTAGCTACGGAGCTAACGTGATAGCATCGTGCTTAAATGCAGATAGAAACAAAATAAATAAGCCCCTGACTGGAAGGATAGACAGAAGATCAACAATACTACTATTACTTCTACTATCAGGAGACACTGAACCAAACCCTGGACCTGTAACCAAACGGTTAATGCTGTCCCGCCTGGCGAAGCCTAGCAATGCTGTTGCTAACGACGCCATTGAAGCTAACTTAGCTACGGGACCTCGACAGAGCTATGCTAAAAACATTAGCTCTCCACCTACGCCAGCCCTCATCTGCTCATCACCACCCGTGCTCACCTGCGTTCCAGCGATCGACGGCGCGACGGAGGACTTCACCATGATCATCGGTGCGGTCGGCGGCTAGCGTCGGATAGCGCGTCTGCTATCCAAGTCAAAGTCCTCCTGGTTGTGTTGCTGTGGCCAGCCGCTAATACACCGATCCCACCTACAGCTTTCTTCTTTGCTGTCTCCATTGTTCATTAAACAAATTGCAAAAGATTCACCAACACAGATGTCCAGAATACTGTGGAATTTTGCGATGAAAACAGACGACTTAAGCTGGCCACCGTACTGTTCCAAAATGTCTGCTACAATCCGTGACGTCACGCGCAAACGTCATCATACCGAGACGTTTTCAGCCGGATATTTCCCGGGAAATTTAAAATTGCACTTTATAAGTTAACCCGGCCGTATTGGCATGTGTTGCAATGTTAAGATTTCATCATTGATATATAAACTATCAGACTGCGTGGTCGGTAGTAGTGGGTTTCAGTAGGCCTTTAATGAACATATAAATGTGACAGATTGTAGCCTAAGGCTGATTTCCTTCTGCATTTCATTGCAAAGAAACAAGCCCAAGGCTCCCACTAATTCAGCGTTATAGTGAGTTGTATTTTTCATGCACTTATTTTTGCTGTATCTATCTGGCACAAGTGAAAAGCCTGTCCCTAAAACTAATGCCTACATTAAACTAGTCCGTGGTGCAGAAAAGGTTGGGGACCACTGCTCTTTATGACAGGAGTAGTGCTTGGCTGTGTTTGTAATCTACTGCAAATAAGATGGTCAAAGATCCTCTATGGTTCCTATGGTTCTCTATGGTGGTTCCTCTCTTTAAGAAGGGGAACCGGAGGGTGTGTTCCCACTATCGTGGGATCACACTCCTCAGCCTTCCCGGTAAGGTCTATTCAGGTGTGCTGGAGAGGAGGCTACGCCGGATAGTCGAACCTCGGATTCAGGAGGAACAGTGTGGTTTTCGACCTGGTCGTGGAACTGTGGATAAGCGCTATACTCTTGGCAGGGTCCTTGAGGGTGCATGGGAGTTTGCCCAACCAGTCTACATGTGCATTGTGGACTAGGAGAAGGCATTCGACCGTGTACCCCGGGAGGTCCTGTGGGGAGTGCTCAGAGAGTATAGGGGTAACGGACTGTCTGATTGTGGCGGTCCGCTCCCTGTACGATCAGTGTCAGAGCTTGGTCCGCATTGCCGGCAGTAAGTCGGACCCGTTTCCAGTGAGGGTTGGACTCCGCCAAGGCTGCCCTTTGTCACCGATTCTGTTCATAACTTTTATGGACATAATTTTTAGGCGCAGTCAGGGCGTTGAGGGTATCTGGTTTGGCGGCTGCAGGATTAGGTCTCTGCTTTTTGCAGATGATGTGGTCCTGATGGCTTCATCTGGCCAAGATCTTCAGCTCTCACTGGATCGGTTCGCAGCAGAGTGTGAAGCGACTGGGATGAGAATCTCGCCCGGAAAAGGGTGGAATGCCATCTCCGGGTTGGGGAGGAGATCTTGCCCAGAGTGGAGGAGTTCAAGTACCTCAGAGTCTTGTTCACGAGTGAGGGAAGAGTGGATCGTGAGATCGACAGGCGGATCGGTGCGGCGTCTTCAGAAATGCGGACGCTGTATCGATCCGTTGTGGTGAAGAAGGAGCTGAGCCGGAAGGCAAAGCTCTCAATTTACCGGTCTATCTACGTTCCCATCCTCACCTATGGTCATGAGCTTTGGGTTATGACCGAAAGGACAAGATCACGAGTACAAGCGGCCGAAATGAGCTTCCTCCGCCGGGTGGCGAGATAGGGTGAGAAGCTCTGTAATCCAGGAGGAGCTCAAAGTAAAGCCGCTGCTCCTCCACATCGAGAGGAGCCAGATGAGGTGGTTCTGGCATCTGGTCAGGATGCCACCCGAACGCCTCCCTCGGGAGGTGTTTCGGGCACATCCGACCGGTAGGAGGCCACGGGGAAGACCCAGGACACGTTGGGAAGACTATCTCTCCCGGCTGGCATGGGAACGCCTCAGGATCCCCCGGGAGGAGCTGGACAAAGTGGCTGGGGAGAGGGAAGTCTGGGCTTCCCTGCTTAGGCTGCTGCCCCCGCGACCCGACCTCGGATAAGCGGAAGAAAATGGATGGATGGATGAAGATCCTCTATAAGTAATCTGATGCAGACACACTAGTCATAGATCGTCTATATGACAGGAGTGCTGCACTGTTTTTGGGGCGCTGTTGGAAAAAGGCTAGTCAAAGGTCCTTTTTATAACAGGAGTGATCTGCTATTTTTACGAACCTGCTACAAAAACGCAAGTCAAAGGTCCTACATATGACAAGAGAGCTGTTTTCAGCAATCTTCTGTAAAAAAAGATAGTCATATATTCTCTATATATATTGGGAGTACTGTGATGTTTTTAGTGATCTGCTGGAAAAAAAACAATAGTCGAAGGTCTTCAATATGTCAGGAGTGTTGTGCAGTTTTTGGTAATCTGTTGCAAATGCTAATCAAAGATCCTCTATATGTCATGAGTGCTGTGCTGTTGTTGGTAATCTGCTGCAAAGGCTAGTCAAAGATTCTCTATATGATTTTGGTAATCTGTTGTAAATGCTAGTCAATGATCCTCTATAAAACAGGAGTGCTGTGCTGTTTTTTGTTATCTGCTACAAATGCTGGTCAAAGAGCCTCCTCTATTTGACAGGAGTGCTGAGCTGTTTTTGGTAATCTTCTGCAAAAAAGATAATCAAAGATTCTATTATAATAGGAGTGCTGTGCTGTTTTTGGTCAGCTGTTGCAAAAACACTAGTCAAAGATCCTCTAAACGATAGAAGTGCTGTGCTTTTTTTCCTAATCTGCTGTAAAACAATGCTAGTCAAATATCCTCTAAATGACAGGAGTGCTGTCCTGTTAGTAATTAGCTGCAAAGAGTACATGAAAAGAGTACTGTACTGTTTTTGGTCATCTGTTGCAAAAACCCTAGTCAAAGATCCTCTATATAACATGAGTGTTGTGATGTTTTTGGTCATCTGTTGCAAAAACCCTAGTCAAAGATCCTCTATATAACATGAGTGTTGTGATGTTTTTGGTCATCTGTTGCAAAAACCCTAGTGAAAGATCGTCTATATGACATGGTGTGTTGTGCTGTTTTTTGTCATTTGTTGCAAAACCCCTAGTCAAAGATCCTCTTTATGACATGAGTGCTGTGCTGTTTTTGGTGAATTGTTGCAAAAACCCTAGTCAAAGATCCTCTATATGACATGAGTGCTGTGCTGTTTTTGGTCATCTGTTGCAAAAACCCAAGTCACAGATCCTCTTTATAACATAAGTGTTGTGATATTTTTGGTCATCTGTTGCAAAAACCCAAGTCAAAGATGCTACTCTATATGACATGAGTGCTGTGCTGTTTTGGTCATCTATTGCAAACACCCTAGTCAAAGATCCTGTATATGACATGAGTGCTGTGCTGATTTCAGTCATCTGTTGCAAAAACCCTAGTCAAAGATCCTCTATATGACATGAGTGCTGTGCTGTTTTTGGTCATATAGGACAGGAGTGTGCCAATGCTGTACTTAATGTCCTTTCAGATCAAGGCTAGCAAACAAGCGACTGGACTGCAGATTGTCTGCTTAGCAAGAGCGTCGTCTTTAAACTGATGATCACTGATCACACACACAATCATGTCCAAAGCTGCACTAATGTGTTTGGCACAAATGTTAGCGCTTGTGTCATCTGGAAGACATTTAGCACGATATGATGATTTTGCTGCTACGACCTTATATTATTACAACATAAACTAAATACAGCACCAATTTCCCCCAAATTCTACAAATAACACTCCGTAATAACATAAAGGAAGTTGCACCTTTGACGCCATAAGTATACGATGCCATAAGCACGAGTGAGTGACGGCGTATTAAAAGCACGTGCCCTCCTCCACCCCACGCCCATCCTCCCATCCTGCAGACACAAGGGTAGTTGGGAGGGTGGGGTAAGTGTGTGTGTGTGTGTGTGTGTGTGTGTGTGTGTGTGTGTGTGTGTGTGTGTGTGTGTGTGTGTGTGTGTGTGTGTGTGTGTGAGGGGGTGGGGGGGGGCTCCTCACTTCCTGTGTCAGATCTAAATATTTACACTCGCCTGCGTCCCGAGTGGCAAAGCGGAGGGCTCTTGATGTTCCGGGTTATGTAAAGTCCAAAGCGCCGCATACGGCTTGTCCTTGTTGGGGCAGATTTGGCAACTTTATTACCGTAAAGTCGTGTTGCAACTCTTTTATATTGCTGCCATTCAACACTGTAATATAACTACAATATAGTAAAACTAGACACGCAATGGAAGGTTTTTCAGGTCCACACTGTCACCGAGTGGCCGTCTATAGGTACTGCTGGGATTGTTACGTTCCACTCATAAGAAGACATTCTGCTTTTTCTGCAATTATTTACTGTATTATTTATTTGTAGTATGTATTGTATGCATGTAATTGTATGTTGTACATGCCGCCATCTTGGCAGAAACTGTTTTTTATATTCAATACAGAGCGGTTCGTTTGATGTGTACAGACAAATTGTGTCACGAGTTCTGGTTCTTTGGTTACATCATGTATTTTATGTTTAATACAAAGTAGTGATTTTATTGTTAATTGATCAGTTCCAATAAAAGTATCTTTTATAATATTGGTTTTGTGGTTCTTGTGTTTTGTATTGTGTTCTACAGTGCATCAGCATTGTTATAGCATTGGTATTAGTAGGTGCAGCAGTAGTAGTAGCATTAGTTTTACAAATTGTCATAGCATTAATATTCGTATTAGTAGTCGTAGTAGTATTAGTACTACTAATTCTACTGTAGTAGTAGCAGTAGCATTCATAGCATTAATATTGGTAGTCGTAGTAGTAGCATTAGCATTATTAGTAGTCGTAGCATTAGCTTTAGTAGTCGTAGCATTATGAATCGTAGTATTAGCATTTGCGTTAACATTAGTAGTCGTAGCATTAGCAGTCGCGTTAATATTAGTAGTCGTAGCATTAGCGATATGAGTAGTCAAAGCATTACCAGTCGTAGTAGCATTAGCAATCGTGGTGTTAGCATTTGCATTAATATTACTAGTCGTAGCATTAGCAGTCGTAGTAGCATTAGTAGTCAAATGATTAACATTAGCAATAATATTAGTAGTCTTAGCATTAGTATTATTAGTATTGTAGTTATAATAGCAATAGTATTATTAGTAGTAGCATTAGTAGTCAAATTATTAACATTAGCAATAATAGAAGTAGTCGTAGCATTAGTACTATTAGTACTGCAGTTGCATTAGTATTAGTATTATTAGTAGTAACATTAGCATAAGTAGTAGTTTTATTAGTCGTCGCATTGTTAGTAGTAGTACTGTAGTTGCATTCGCATAAGTATTATTAGTACTGTACAGTGTTGGGACTAACGCGTTACAAAGTAACACGTTACTGTAACGCCGTTAGTTTCGGCGGTAACTAGTAATCTAACGCGTTATTTTTTATATTCAGTAACTCAGTTACCGTTACTACATGATGCGTTACTGCGTTATTTTACGTTATTTTTTATGTAGTATCGGCTAGAAACAGAAGATCTGAGTGTGTTTTATTGGAGAGTTGCAGTGACGTGCTTCTGATTATTCCTCTGCGCTCTGTGTGTGTCTGGGTGTGGGAAGGGGAGGGGAGGTGAGTGTGAGGGGGGGGGGTGCGCAATACAACGTAAACCGTTGGCCAACCAAAAAGTAACCACACAACACTATACGACTATACGGTATAGTGTTCTGTGGTTACTTTTTGGTTGGCCAAGCAGACGTGACGACAGGCTGTCCTCACTCAGGTCCGCACGGACCTGGAGGGGGTGTGCCTCAAGTCCGGCTGGAAATCGGGAGAAATTTGGGAGAATGGTTGTCCCAGAGAGAGGCACTGAAATTCGGGAGGGTTGGCAAGTATGAGATATTCTCACTTCTTTTGTTGAGCACAAAGAAAATAACATTTTAGTTAAATGTAAGCTGTCTCTTTGATCAAAGATCCCGTCTACTGCCCAAAACAACTATTCAAATCTGCCTGGTTAGGCTTTGTGTATGTCACGTGTGCCTTCCTTAGGTGAAGCCAGGTTTACAGCTATATTGTTATTATGCTGTTTGTTACTTATGTATGTTATGTTGCAGCTATTTAAAATAGTTTTGTCAATTTGTTCTGGCCTGAAATAAATTGGCCCTTTGAAACATATCTTTGTCTTTGTGTGTTGTATGTAGAGCACATTGCTTAGCAGAGTTCAGTGATGCAAATGCATGTCAAGTTGATCAACACATTGTATTATTCTCCAGTGCAATAACAGTACTGACATGAAGGCTAAAAGGGCATTAATGGGAGCTTAAAAAAAAAAAGTAGAAGAAGTAACTAAATAGTTACTTTTCACAGTAACACATTACTTTTTGGTGTAAGTAACTGAGTTAGTAACTGAGTTACTTTAGAAATAAAGTAACTAGTAACTGTAACTAGTTACTGGTTTTCAATAACTAACCCAACACTGGTACTGTAGTTGTTAATAGTAGGTGTATCATTATTACCATTAGTATAATTAAGAACATTGTCATTAGTATTAGCATTAGTAGTAGTTAAAAGTAGTTGTAGCATAAGTATTAGTATTATTAGTACTGTAATGGTATTAGCATAAGTAGTAACATTTAGTATTGGAGTTGTAGTTTTAGTAGTAGTAGTAGCATTAGTATTATTGGTAGTTGTAGTATTAACAGTGGTAGTATTATCAATACTGGTAATAGTAGTTGTATTAGCAGTAGAAGTAGTAATAATGTGAAATTAATGTATAACCTATTTTAGGGGGGGTGTTTGTGTACCATTTATTATGTAATACTGTTGACAGATGTTGCTGTGTCAGCTACATTTCTATTGACATTGTGCAGTCTTAAAAGGAAATAGTTTTTGGCGGTATGTAGGACACTGCAGTGTTTTTTTCATATAAAAACACTTCAGGTGGATCAATTTTCCAAACAAAAAGGCGTTCTAAAGTCAAGAAGTGATGAGTCATGTGAGGATGTAGCGAGGCGCGTTGTGGTGTCGCCTTTGTGACTTGATGTGGGTCACGCTACGTGATGAGGTCGCACGGCGGCCATCAGACTGACCTGCTTGGCCGGGCCCTCTGGACGCCTCCTGCGTCTGCGTGGATCGGTTGCGGTTCTGCTGGCGCTGGCGCTTGCCACCGGCGGAGCGGGTTGTGCGGATGTGCACATCGCTGACCTTGAAGAACGCCACCATGAAGGGCTGCTTCTCCAGAGCGCCGTCACGCCCGATCAGCCCGGCGTCTTTGGGGCTGATGCCTTGTCCTGTTTTTGTGGGGAAACATTCCAAATATGTGTTTACAAAGAATCAATGCATGGACAACAGTGGATGAGTGTTGTATAGTTCATACAGTTATCATATCTTACCGCTGCTGGTCTCCACGCTGACCTGCAGGCCTAAGTTGTGCAGCGGACTCATCACCCAAAGGTTACTTGTGGCCGTGATGTCAAACTCCAGCCAGCCTTCTTCCTGCGCCCACAGCCAGCGAGACTCCAGGAGGAACAAGTCAGCTTCTCTGGGACACAAGAAGTCATAAAGACGCTCTTTTCAATTACACTCACTAGCAATGATGATGGAAAAACAAGTTACACCTGAAAGCACTTGAATTATAACGTTTTATTCAAAAATAAATATATATTCAGACACCCTAGCCAAGAAAAAAATCTGATCAAAATAAGTATTGCATTAAAGCAAAAAAATATAGAATTCTAGTAAAAATATAGAATTCAAGAAAGAAAATATAAAATTCAAGAAAATATATCATTTTAGCAAGAAAATATAGAATTTATGAAAGAAATATATAGAATTTATGAAAGAAATATATAGAATTTATGAAAGAAAATATAGAATTTATGAAAGAAAATATTGAATTTAAGAAAATATAGCACTCAAAAAAGAAAATACAGAATTTAATAAAAACTACAACATTTGAGCAAGAAAATACAGAATTTTAAAGAAAAAATATCAAATTTAAGCAAAATTCAATCAACAAAATATAGAATTTAATAAAAATATAGAATTAGTGCACCAAAATACAGAATTTGAAGAACATATAAAATGTAAGAACATTTTGAATTTAAGCAAGACAATATAGAAATTAATCAAAAAGAATATAGAATTCAAGCAAGAAAAGAAAGAATGTGTGAACATAAATAATTTGAGGAAGAAAATGTAAAATTCAAGCAACATAACATTAAAGCATGAAAATGTAGAATTTAAGCAAATATACAAATTGAACAAGAACATATATACAAACCCCGTTACCATATGAGTTGGGAAATTGTGTTAGATGTAAATATAAACGGAATACAGTGATTTGCAAATCCTTTTCCACCCATATTCAATTGAATGCACTACAAAGACAAGATATTTGATGTTCTAACTCATAAACGTTTTTTTTTTTTTTGCAAATAATAATTAACTTAGAAATTCATGGCTGCAACACGTGTCAAAGTAGTTGGGAAAGGGCATGTTCACCACTGTGTTACATGGCCTTTTCTTTTAACAACACTCAATAAACGATTGGGAAATGAGGAAACTTATAATAAAGCCGACAGTTGACTTTGGAATATTTAGGAGCGATGAAAATTTCACGACTGGATGTGTTGCACAGGTGGCATTTTATGACAGTTCCACGCTGGAAAGCGGCCCATTCTTTCACAAATGTTTGTGGAAACAGTCTCCATGCCTAAGTGCTTGATTTTATACACCTCTGGCCGGGCCAAGTGATTAGGACACCTGATTCTGATCATTTGGATGGGTGGCCAAATACTTTTGGCAATATAGTGTATACGGTCCCACACTTGACAGTGCATGGCAGAGCACAAACCAAGCATTAAGTTTAAAAAATTGTCTGCAGACCTCCGAGACAGAAAAGTCTAAAGACACAAATCTGGGGAAGGATACAGAAAAAAATCTGCTGCCTTGAAAGTCCCAATGAGCACAGTGGCCTCCATCATCCATACATAGTAGAAGATGGAACCACCAAGACTCTTACTAGAGCTGAAGTGCCATCTAAACTGAGGCCCTAGTCAGGAAGGTGACCAAGAACCTGATGGTCAGAGCTACAGCATTCTTCTGTGGAGAGAGGAGAACCTTCCAGAAGGACAACCATCTCTGCAGCAAACCACCAATCAGGCCTGTATGGTATAGTGGCCAGACAGATGTCATTACTTAGAAAAAGGCACATGGCAGCCCACCTGGAGTTTGCCAAAATGCATCTGAAAAACTCTCAGACCATGAGGAACAAAAATCTCTGGTCTGATGAGACAAAGTTTGAAGTCTTTGGCGGGAATGCCAGACATCATGTTTGGAGGAAACCAGGCACCACTCATCACCAGGCCAATACCATCCCTACAGTGAAGCATGGTGGTGGCAGCATCATGCTGTGGGGATGGTTTTCAGCGACAGGAACTGTGAGACTAGTCTGGATAGAGAGAAAGATGAATGTAGCAATGTACAGAGACATACTGGATGAAAACCAATCCCATCCAACCTGATGGAGCTTGAGAGGTCCTGCAAAGAGGAATGGGTGAAACTGCCCCAAGATAGGTGTGCCATACTTGTGGCATTGTCTTCAACAAGCAAATGTACATGTGATTTCTTAGTTTTTTTAGAATATTTGCCAAAAAAAAAAAAGTTTCACATTGTCATTATTGTGTGTTAGTGCAGCTGGTAACCAGAACGATCGTGCATTTTGTGATAAAAGCATGAAATTTGGTACACTTATAGCCAAAGGCATTCTCAAAAGATTTGGATATGGAGCCACCATGAATTTTTAAAATGGCGCCCATGGCAGCCATCTTTCAAAATGGCTGTCAGTAACAACTGTTCGCTTATGAATGATGGATATTATATGATGTTTCAGACTTATTTACCATACATAGTACTTGGTAAATGTCTTTTGGATAATCTAAATGTGTCATTAAATATGTCTGATATGGGTGATCTCGGTGTCAAACCAGTATTATTTTTTATTTCCTTTTCTTTGTGCAGAATTCAAATTTGGAACTTTACAATTGGCCAGAAGCTTCCTTCTAACTCAGAAATGGTGACCACAATAGTCACACTTGGTGACCACTGGTCACCTACAACAAGATGGCAGCCATATTTCTGAAATTAAATCTATAATTTCAAGTACACTATCATCTATTTTTTTTTTTTTGCACATAGCCCATGCAGCAAGAAACGGCCACCACAAAATTATGATTCAAACAGTTGATACTGATGTTGTGGTGCTGGCTGTGGCAGTGGCTCAGACTCTACAACCAGAGGATGAGCTTTGGTTGGCTTTCAGTACTGGTAAGAATTTTCGATATTTGGCAGCCCATGAAATTGCAGCAGGGCTCGGGCCCGAGAAAGCATGTGCACTACCAGTGTTCCATGCATTGATGGGTTCTGACACTGTGTCAAGCTTTGTTGGCCATGGGAAAAAGACTGCATGGGCTGTATGGTCTGTGCTTCCAGAACTTACACATGCCCTGTTGAAAGTGTCTTCAGCCCCAGATGACATACCACAGGAGGTAATGGCCACAATTGAGAGGTTTGTTATCTTAGTCTATGACCGAACCAGCACATGTACAGAAATCAATACGGCAAGGAGGAAGTTATTTGCAAAGAGGCACAATGTGCAAACAATCCCTCCTACCAAGGCTGCCCTAGAAGAGCATGTTAAGAGAGCTGTATACCAAGGAGGGCACGTGTGGGGTACAGTCCTGGTGTCAACACCAGAACTACCTTCACCGTGCGAATGGGGCTGGTCAAATTCACCTGAGGGGGACTATGAACCCTTCTGGACATGCCTACCAGATGCAGGCCAGTCAAGTTATGAACTTGTCTCATGCAAATGCAAGAAGGGTTGTGTTGGGCAGTGTAAGTGCAAAAAATCCCACTTACAGTGCACAGCCCTTTGTGTCTGTGAAGGCGAGTGTGACTAGTCTACCCTGTGAGAGACCCTAGGTTTCCCTTGCGTAACATGAGTATTTTGAGATAGAAAGAAGATTCTTAGAAATTCCAAAGTTCCCAATTCAAATTCTGCATCAAGATAAATGTATAATTAAACATAGAGATCATCCATATCTAACCAGTTGGCGGCCATTTTGAATTTTCAATGTAAATGTTCCACTATCCAAAAGGCATTTACCAAGTAGTATGAATGGTAAATAAGTCTGAAATATCATATTAAATCCATCATTCATAAGAAAACAGTTGTTGCTGGCGGACATTTTGAAAAATGGCTGCCATGGGCGCCATGTTGAAAATTCATGATGGCTCCACATCCAAATCTTTTGAGAATGCCTTTGGCTATAAGTGTACCACATTTCATGCTTTTATCACAAAATGCACAATTCCTTTATATTTTGGAACAAACCTCTTGTACTATGTAGAATTTTGAAAAAAAATAAGGATTTATTTAATTTTGGAATAAGGCTGTCACATAAAATATGGAAAAAGTATAGTGCTGTGAGTACTTTCCAGATGCACCGTATAATAAATATGGAATTGAAAAACAACATTTAGAATCTAAGTATGAAAATAAAGAATTTAGCAAGAAAATTTAGAGGGAAAATTATCCCAAAAAAATGTTCTATTTAAATATAGACGTGCACCTCAAACAGCTTCCATGCATCTGGGAAAGCATAATGCAATGTCAGTGTGTCTCTCAGGATTTTAGGCCTATTTTTGAGGTCAGAGGTCATGTTTGTCCAAATGATAGAGGACCGTGTCCAATGAAATGAGTGAAGAGTTTACTGGAAGAGTCCAAGTGATAAGAGGGTCTGTGCTCCCACTGTACATTACAGTGGTAATGACACGTCCTCCTGAGGACACATCAAAGCCTGACAATGATCCAGGTGTTCCGAGAATGTCCCTGCAGTCATGCATCAGCGGCTCCTCTTTATTGCTCATTAATTAGGGTGCTTCTGCCCGTTAGCCCACCACCACACCCCGCGCTGTGTTCTGCATGTCTTGTGTTTGTAGACACCCACCTGGCGAGAGGATAGCAGGGGGGCCACGAGAGTTGCCTGCAGGGCCGGAGCGCCGCCCGCGTGAATCCTAACTTTTTTCAGCATGGAGAATAATTTAGCACAGCAGGGGGCCTCCATTTGATCATCTGGTGTATCATGTGGTTTAGTCACATCAAAGTACATCACATTCTTACTATTTGTCTGAAAAGGAGTATAAAAAGATGCACAGCCAATACAGGTTACATACCTTTTTTTTAAAACTATTTCCTGATTAAAGATTACATAAATATTTCATAGCCAAAAAATTATTTCAGGAATGTTGTACTTTTTGGGGCTGACAACTGTGTTTTTTAATTTGCTATTTAAAAAATATAAAAATTGTTCTGGCTGTTGCAATCTTTTAAATAGTCAATTAAAGGCAATTATATCTGTTACATCTTTTGAAATTAAGTTTGAAGTTTTATTTAAACTCTTTTATGATATTTGTATATTTAAAAAATATGTTGTTCAGCAAACAGCTGCTTTTCGGGGGTTTTCTTAATCATCAAAAAGTCATAATTTTACCACAGTAAAGTCAAAACTAATTTCATTATTTAATAAAGTAATTGACCCTAGCCTGAAAAAAGGTTGAAATATTACACAATTTAAGTTTCAATATTTTGAAACATGTTTTATTTTTCAAAATACAGGGAAAAAAATACAAAATAAAGTATTCTGTGTTCCTAATCCTTCTTTATTATATTTGGATGCAGGCAATCATTTTTAATTTGTTTTAATATGCTGTAAGGCCAACAAACATGTGAGTTTTGAACAGCACTGCATGGCTTCAATCCATCCATCCATCGATGTTCTACCGCTTGTCCCGTGTAGTGCAATATTAAAGGGGAACTGTACTTTTTTTGTTTCCTTCACAGTCATGAGAGACCAGAAGACAAACGTTGTTTTTTGTTTTTTTTGCCATCTAACATGTAAAAATGAGCTCGTTCTTGGTGGCTACCAATGAAGCTAATGGGAGCTATCCATTCTCTAAATAACTTTAAAAATGCATTTAAAAATCGTCAACAATACTTAATTTACATTTTGTAACCAGTATAATAACCAAACTGTAGCAACATTGTTATTGTAAGAGAGAACACAGAAGAACTGTTTTTCTAGCGTACTAACAGATCAGCGTGCTATGGTATTAGCCATGAGATAGCTTCGGCAAAAGATAAGCTAGCTTCTACGTAAGCACCCGAATCACATTTGAGTTAGTAGTAGGATAGGACAACAATCTGTACTGACTGAAAAACATGAACAATCATATTACAGTATTTGTAAAGTATTAGCCCACATTTCATGTTTTGTTTGTACACAGCTAGCCAAACAGTGTATGTACTGTAGTTGTAAAAACATGCATGACGTGCTGCATGTATCATGATCAACAGTATAGTGACACACTCGATGGACAGTTGTTCGTTTAGTCCAGCTGGCTGGGGACATTTTCAGTTGATTTTGGGTAAGCAATCAATTTATGTCGAAATAGCTTGGCTCCAAGTTCCACATGTACAGTGTCAAATTCACGCTGACCTCACTCTCTCGGCTTTCATCTGCTCCAACGTTTCACCCTCTGTTCGTGCTCGCTTCTATAACCAGCAGTTCATCCTCCATATATTCAGGTTCAAAAAGATATGGTTGTGAATCCCAAAAATAGTAGTCTTCGTTGTCTTTGACCAAGT
This sequence comes from Entelurus aequoreus, assembly GCF_033978785.1. Lineage (NCBI taxonomy): Eukaryota > Metazoa > Chordata > Actinopteri > Syngnathiformes > Syngnathidae > Entelurus > Entelurus aequoreus. Next base: position 33,264,625 of record NC_084745.1, read on the forward strand.
CTGCCATGATTAGAAAACATTCATGTTTGTTTCCGGAAGTAGGAACACACTTTTGTTGCCGAAAGTAAGAAGTGAGCTGCTATGGAAACGGAAATCAATGCACCAAAGAAATTAATTCCGGCAATGCTTAAAATGACCAAAATACGGTAAATATTGTACATATAACATATTGTTATGAACGTGTCTGTTACTACATTATATATAGACTTGCAGTATGTTTATAAAATGTTGATGGATGGTTTTAAAGTTGTTTTAGAGGGCTTTGAAGGATTATCATTAGCCATATCTTGCAAGTCTTTTCATCATCTTTAAAATCCTAAAAAATAAAAAAAAGACAAGTGTGTTCTTGTCTCTCAAAATGATTGTGAACGATAAACAAAATTCCAAAAGGTGCAGTTCCCCTTTAAGGTTACAGGTCAAGTTTCTTCTTTATAATCTTCAGAAGTGTTTTGTTGAAGAAGTCAGTGTGTCAAAGTGTGACCAACTGGCATAACCTCGAGCACCAACATTTGCCCCGAGCTCATTGGACACCACATATTTGGCACTGTACCGTCTCACATTCCTCGCCTGCTGTTAGCCAAAACACCTGTCTGCTTTTTCACAAGGTAATAAGCTCCCTGCTGATTCGATGATTGCAAAATGTTAAGATTTAGATTATACCCAGTTTTATCTGGACTTGTTCTGACTATTTCTTTTGTGCAATGTAATTGTAATTAAATGATGTGTCTTGTATTAAGGATGAGCGCATAAGTTGTGGGGTTTTTTTTAACACAATTGTTAGGTTTGTGCTAATTCATCATTTTCTTAAACCCTTTCTTGCAATTTTATTTCTTTCCTTGAGTGTGGCCAACAGGCTCATTTAAAGCTATGGTTAAAAAGAAAAAATATGTTCCTAAAATAATACAGAGCTCGACTGGCCCTTTAATCTACCATGTAAGTGTGAAAATAAAAGGCTTTACGTGTACAAAGCAGCCATTGTAAGGATGAAGGAATGCAGAAAATAAGTACTGTAGCTCCTAATAGCCTTCAAGCCTTTGGACAGAAAGGACAAATATGCATTGGAAGCATCTTTAGATGGACTTCTTAGATCTTTTCAATCCATTCTGGATCACTTTGAGCCTCAGAGCGCTTGAGACCGCACCCAAACTGTTTGGACTAGTGAGGACGCTGGCTATACAGCTGCAAAATAAGGGACTTCAATATGATGAGAAATAAGTTGTAATAATAGAGGAAAAATAGCATGCATGAATACAAGAAGAAAACCAAAAAAACTGTCTAAATATTGCAAGAAAAGACCTGATTTGATAAATGATAATAAATGATAAATGGGTTATACTTGTATAGCGCTTTTCTACCTTCAAGGTACTCAAAGCGCTTTGACAGTATTTCCACATTTACCCATTCACACACACATTCACACACTGATGGCGGGAGCTGCCATGCAAGGTGCTAACCAGCAGCCATCAGAGGCAAAGGGTGAAGTGTCTTGCCCAAGGACACAACGGACGTGACTAGGAAGGTAGAAGGTGGGAATTGAACCCCAGTAACCAGCAACACTCCAATTGCTGGCACAGCCACTCTATCAACTTCGCCACGCCGTCCCATATAAAAAATAAAAAATAAAAAGAACGGTTCTGATTTGATTAAAATAAAGTTTAAGTGTGAGGAGAAGAAATACTTAATTTTACGACATTTGCATCATATCATAAGTAATATTGTTAAAT